>NC_082350.1:4753199-5089033 GCF_027477595.1 Haemorhous mexicanus | reverse complement strand
TTCTTGCAGGGCTCCGACTGGCACTCGTCAACATCTGGGGTCCAGAGGGAAGAAAGGCACCAGCTCAGCACAGAGATGGCTGGTGGCTAGGGACAGGGGCTTGGAGAGGCAGCACTTTGTCATTTGCTTCCCCAGGCCCAGTGGCCAGGAACATCCCTGCTTCTGGACGCCCACTGCCTCAGGCCTGCCCCTGAAGAACATGGCATGGGGACATTCCTTCAGGGACACCTGGGGACAACTAGCAGTGTGCAGCTGTGCCAAGAGATCCATCCCATAGGGTGCCTGTGTCATGTCCCCTCATCCAACCTGAAACAGCCCACCTTCTCCTACCACTGTCCTCTGCCAGATCCCAGAGAGATGGGCTGGAGCCACCTGCCAGAGTCCCACCACCTCCCACGCTGCCCATTGTCCCCAAACAGGAGCAGCGTCTCCCTGGTGGAAAATCCTATGGTTGGCTGGGAGTCCTGGGAATGTAGCCCTTGCCTCAGGCTGATCCAAGCACACACAGCTCCTGGTAACCTAGCTCCTTGCGATGGAGTTCGCAATCCACTGGGGCTTTCCCAAGGGTGGGAGGGTGAGGAAGGGATTGTGACAGTCCTGGAGCATGCCTGGCACAGTCTCTTACCCAGCTCGCAGTGGTGGCCGGTGTAACCTGGCTCACACAAGCACAGGAAGGCAGAGACACGATCCTTGCACTGGCCACCATTCAGGCACGGCTGCGACTGGCACTCGTCGATCTCTAAAGGCATTTGAGCAAGGGAGAGACATGAGCACAGGACAGAGATCCCAGGGGGAAGGCAGCAGACAACTGGAGTACATATCCTGGGGTCACCAAACCATGGCTGTGACCACAGGCCACCGGGATGGTGTCCCAGGGCTTGCCCACTCCCCAGCACTCCTCACCATCACATTCGGGGGGGTCGCTCCAGACACCTGGCACACGGCACACACGGGGATGGTTGTGCTGGCTGAGGATGTAGCCCACCTCACACTGGTATTCAGCCAGTGAGCCCACCTTGGTGGAGTTGAAAGAAGCCTGGGCGTGCTTCACCTCACTGGGGATGCCACAGTCAACCTCTGTGGAAAGACAGGGGATGAATGGGGCCTACAGAGACACCCCAAGTTCCCAGACAGCAGGGGAAGTGCAAGGCCCTTACCAAACTGGCAGTGCTTCCCTACATAGCCCAGGGAGCAGGTGCAAGCATAGCCCCCGCCGAGGTCCTCGCAGGTAGCCCCATTCTCACAGGGGCTAAGAAAGCAAGGGGAGGGCACTGGAAGAAGAGCAGAGCAAGGAATGAAACCAGAGCCGGCCCCCTTCCCCTTCCAGCAGGGCACAAGGAAGAGTTGCAAGGAAGGGGGCTCAAAGCAAGCAGCGAGCTCCTGACGGTCACACCCACCATCCCCCCAGGCAGTGGCACACCCTCCTCAAACCTACCAATCTCGCAGTGCCGGCCGGTGTAGCCTGGGGGACAGTCACACTTGTACTTGCCGATGTAGTGGAAACACGTGCCTCCATTCTGGCAGGGCCCCGAGGCACAGGGGTCCGGCTTACCTGGGGGCACAAGGCGGGCGTGAGCCCGGTGGGGCAGCTGCCACCTCTCCTCCCAGGGGGGGCCGGGGGGCTGTACCGATCTCGCAGTGCCTGCCGGTGAAGCGGTAGGGGCAGGTGCAGTGGTACTCGCCGTCCGCCTCCCTGCAGGTGCCCCCATTGCGGCAGGGCCCCGCGCTGCAGAGCCGAGGCTTGGCTGCAGAGAGAGCCCAAAGCGGGGTCACCCAGAGCTGCTGCCCCCCACCAGCACCCACCAGCCCTTGCTGAGGGAAGCCTGACTGCATCCTGGGTCCAGCAACACCACAAAAACTACACCCGTGCAGATGTGTGCTGGGGCCTTGGGGGCCAACAGCTGCATAATGCTGGGAGACAGCTGGCTGCTCCCAAGGGCAGAAGTTGTGGCATGTAGATAAAAAACACCAACACTGATGGTGTTGTAGAAGAAACAAGTGGATCTGCTGCTGTGACTGTTGGGTGTCAGGAGAGAGTTATTCAATCCCTCCCTCTACCCTGCAGGATGGGATGGGAAAACCTGCACCAACTTCCAGCTCTGTAAGCAACTGTTCATCTCCCAAGAAGGTCCATGACCTTCTCCCAACCTCTGCCAGGTGCTGGGGCCACAGGGAGCACTGTGGAGGTACCTTTCTCGCAGTGCATGCCAAGGAAGCCTTGAGGACACTCGCAGCTGTACGAGTCATCGTGAACCTTGCAGGACCCCCCATTCAGGCAGGGCTCTGAGTCGCAGGGGGACGGCATCGCTGCAGAGCCAAACACAGGGCATCACCGAGGACATATGGCCAGGGCTACAAGGGCAGCTTTCCTTGAGGTGAGGGTACCCCCTGCTCACCCCCAGCCCAGGGCTGTTCCCACATCCCCGTGGAGTCTTACTGTGGTTGGTGCCGTAGTTGGTGTGGCAGACACAGAGGTAGCTCCCGCCATACTCCATGCAGTACCCACCGTCCGGGCACTGCGTGTTCATGTTGCACGGTGTCGTGGTGACTTCTGCAAACACATGGCCAGTGCCAGCCTCTTTCAGTCAGTGGCAGGAGGACACCCACACGGAAACAGAAGTCTCCTAACTTTGCAGGGTCCAATGAGGCAGGACAGATCCTCTGGCACAGACAGTGCAAATGGCAATGCCTAGCCTGGATGCTCAGCGAGCTTCAGCAAGGGAGTGCACAAAGGCCACGACTTCCTCCACACCCATGGTAGCTGGGCTGAGGCAGAGGTTGGGAGAGGCACACCTCCAAGGGAAGGAGCTGATGGAGGTGGAAGCATTGCCATCTCACCAGGCAATAATATTTCCAGGCTCAAATTCAGTGTGTGCTCCTGGCACTGTGCTAGGCTCAGGCATGGGCAGTGCCTCCTTGCTAACCCACAGGCTGCCCGACTCAAGCATCCCGGAGGGAATGAACACAGCAGGCAAGAAGCTTTCACCTACCAAATTCACAGAGGAGACCAAAAAACCCAGGAAGGCACTGGCAGACAGTGATGTTCCCCTCCAGACAACTGCCCCCATTACGACACTCACAGCCCTCTGAGAGCTCTGCAAGAGAGGAAAGAGGAGCTTCCTAGGACCTTCCCTGCCTGCAGGCTGGGACAGACAAGCAGCCTTGCCAGATGCCACTCACAGGGGAAGCTCAGGTGGGCAGCAGCCCTGAGGCCCTCAGACCCACAGGCACAGCCCTCCTCCAGGAGGACAGACCCTCTGCTCAATCCCAGAGTCCTGAACAGGCTCTCTGGGTCTGCTGCTTCTCCCTCTCATGAGCACAAAGGCTCCCCTTGACATGCTGCACCCCACTAGCAAGTCCCCTGGGCTGTACTCACGGTCTCGACAGTCCTGTCCAGTGTAGCCCTCCTGGCACTCACAGACATAGCCCCTCTCAGTCTCCAGACAGCTGCCTGCGTTCTGGCACGGCTGGGAGAGGCAGGCACCGGGCATGCGGGGCCCACCTGTGGGGAATGCGGAGCCTGAGCTGGAGAGCTCCAGTTTGGGGCTGGAATATCCTCTGTCCTGGGCATCCTGCTGGAGGTTCCAGCACGGTCAAGCAGCCCTGCAGGAAGGTGTTCCCTCCTGGCAGCACCACGGCCGCTCTGCACTTGCACAGTTTCAGCAGTGCCTATGACTGACACAGCCCCTCTGCAGCCATTTGCCCATTCCTGCCCAGTGCCCCTGACTGCAGTTCCCATGCCAGGCTGGTCGAGGCACAACCTCACGCACCGTACTGGCAGTTGTTGCCGTAATAACCCGGGGAGCAGGTGCAGATATAGCGGCCAGGGCGGATGTAGTTGCACGTCTGCCGGTTCTGGCAACTCCGGTCCTCGCAGGAAGATGAGTCTGGTAAGGGGAAAGCAAGGAAGTGAGCAGGAGGAGAGCCTGGGCTTGGGAAAGGGGCCATGATGGCCAGCAGAACATGGGGGATACAGTCCCTGCTGGGGGTCATCCTGGGGCACAGGCACCTGTCTCGCAGCGCTGTCCCACAAAGGGCTCCAGGCACACACAGGTGTAGTTATCGACCAGGTCCATGCAGTGCCCGCCGTTCAGGCATGGGCTGGACTCACATTCGTTCACCTCTGCAAGGGGAGGCCAGGAAAGGTTGTCAGGTCATGTGTGGGCACAGCCAGCTCACCTGGTGCCTCCCTCCCAGCCTGGATGATGCTCAGGAAGGGGAAGGTAATGGACAGAAATAAATAGGGGCCACTGGCAATTCCAAACATTCCCCTCCCAAAACTACATCCAGGAATGAAGCTGACTGGGAAGGAAGCTTGCCAAGGTATGAAACCCCACCCATCTCCATCCCATACCTGTTCCTGTCACCCACCTGTTTGGCAGTCCTCCCCTGTGTACCCCGACTGGCACAAGCATGCTGCTGTCATGTTCACCACCTGGCAACTCCCACCATTCTGGCACACCCTGTTCTCACATGGTGATTCTGCTGCAGAAGAACATCAAAAAAAAAAGAGGAGCAGGGGTGTCAGCCTAGGCATAGGACTAGCACATGGCACCTTCTACACGTGATGATACCAGGCCTAGGCAGAGCACGGACTGGAGCCACCCATGCACCTTCTGTCAGGAGACAGTGGCCATGTCCCCAGTCATAACTGCCCTCAAAACTTGTCCTTAGGCAACTCATCTCTTTCATCCCACCACACCTCCTGGAAGTCAGTGTGCTCTGCTGGGCATTTCTCCCTCCCTTCCTTCCTTCCTCCCCCACAAGTCAACTCCCTTCTCGCCTTTTCCACTGGCGCGGCAGCTTGCTGGGAGCCAAATGCTTTGGCGGCACTTCCACTGGCAGGCGGAGGCCAGCAGTGGGGGAAACCTGTAACCACAGCTCCTGCCAGGGACTGGGAGGGTCTCCCCTGGCTTTGAAGAGCTTGGGACCAGAGCATCACCTGCAAAAGCAGGGCCTGCAAGGCTTGTTTGAGCACTGGCTGCCAGCTTTTCTGGCTAAGGGAGTGGTGGTGGAAGAGTGCTGGCAGCAGTGCTGAGCAAAGCCCTCAGAAGAGTCAGCAGAAGGAAAGGCTCATGGCCAGAGAAAAGCTTCTTTTGCCTGAAGCAAGCTGAAATCCAAGTTGGCTGTCACAAACTGCTAGAGCAGGTCAAGCAGCTACTGAAGGAGCCCTGATCTGAAGAGCCCTCCCAAGAGCAGAAGTGCCCCCAAGCCTGGGGTCTCTGCTTTTCAAGTGCTGCACTGCTCACCAGTCTCGCAGTTGTTGCCTCTGAAGCCTGGAGGGCACCTGCAGGTGAACCTGCCAGCACCGTTGAGGCAGGTGGCTCCATTCTGACATGGGTGGGAGAGGCACTCATCCACATCTGAAACAGAGCCCCAGGTGGGGACAGGAGCTCAGGGCGAGGACAGACAGACTGCCAGCACGCAGCAGTGACACTGAGAGCTAGACCTGCTCCCTGCAGCAAAGCGCTCACCAACATGGCACCTCTTCCCAGTAAAACCGGCCAGGCAGGAGCAGGTGTAGGAGGGGTTCCCCGTGATGCAGTCCTCAATACACTTCCCCCCATTCAGGCAGGGCCGCAGTGTCAGGCACACAGAGGCTGTGGGAACAGGCAGTGACCCCCTGTCACCCCACCCTGGCAGGGCTCACCTGCCACCTTCCAGCCACACCAGTGCCAGGGTCTTTCCCTGCACCCGCCCGGCTCCCTGGGGTGCTTGGGGAGCCCGTGGGGCTGCCTGCCTGATGGCGGGGCAGGGGCTGCTCCTTGCGGGCTCCCCTGGGACAGGGGGCAGTTTCACTCCGCCTGTGCAAAGGGGAGAGGCTGCACAGGTCTGCAGCCTGGCTGGGGGTGGGGGGGGTCTGCTCCACTGGCTGAGGGAACATGAACATGCCCTCACTTATCATTCAGGGCAGAGGGAAAGGGAATGGGAGAGCCCATGTACAGAAAATCCACCGATAACGCAAGACACACAGATCACGAGTGGGAAAACACGGCCAGGGGGAAGTAGGGATGAGGAACCGGAGACCAACAGCTCTGTGGGGGACATGCCAGGACCCCCAGAGTGGGGAGCATGGACCAGGCCCTGGCAACCTAACCCCACATGGCAGGCTGGCATTCAGCAGCCCTCCATTTGGCTCAGTCACACGTACAAGGACTGATGGACATATGCACCCCCAAGGGTGCTGGCCCCTCACGCCCTGCCTGGCAGTGGGCTGGCAGGGGCCCAACTGTGCACATCACCTCCTCCCCAGCCTCCCTCATCACTCCCCGCAGGCTTCTTTAAACTAAGAACTCTTCCTCCCCTTCCCATTTGCTCTCCCAGCCGTTCCCAGCCCCAGGGCAACCACAGGTGCCATCCCCAACCACAGCTGGTGCTGAAGACAGTTCCCACATAGCTGCCTCCCCTCCCTCCCCAAAGCCCTTCCAGACATCTCTTCCACCCCGCGGAGGTGGGGGTTGAGGCAGGGAAAGATGGGGCTGGAGAACAGTGTGGGGTTGGGTTGGGAGTTAAGTAAACCTAACTGCTGTCCTCTTACTTGTATTGCTGCAGCCCCCCACTTGCACCTGGGCATCATCGATTCTGAACACCCAGCGCCCGGGGATACCCACATTTGTCGTCATCTCCACGTCAGCGATGTCATCGGTGCGGGATCCGGGGATGTTGAAGTAGCGCTTTCCATCACCAGCGTTAAAACCTGCCTGGAAGGACAAAGGCACAGAATAAAGAGACATCACTAAGGCAGCTGGAGCACCTGGACTTATGTCTCTTGTCACACGGCACCACTGGTGGCACCACTCAGACCAACTTTCCCTTTCCACAAGCCACAGGCCAGCGCTCAATCCTGTTCACATGACAGGACAACAGGGTGAAGTGGATGCTTGCCCTGCTCAGTCCCTTCCTGGGAATTCAAATCCCATTTGCTTCCTCTCCACCTGCAGCATCCTGCCTGCTGCAGGCTGGCAAGCAGGGAGCCAAGCACGGATCAACTGTCGGTAAATTCACACATCCAAGTGGGTACCGGGGTTTTTGCGGGTGTGGGTGTTGGCTTTTTTCCCCTTTAACACAACAACACACACAGGGATGAAATAAAACTAGAAGCAAAAGCTGTGCTAGCCATGGCAGCTGCTCTTAAAGCTGAGGTTAGGAAGGAAAAGGGACTGTGAAGCAGCAGCCAAGGCAAAGATCTGTGGTTTTGGGATAACAAAGCCCCCTGTATGGTCTCAGCTTTGGGAGCCAGAGCACACACAGATATTTAAGAACTTTGAAGAAGAAGAAAAAAAAAAAAACAAGCAGGGGGAGATTTTCCACCTCCAAGAAACCCAAACAGGAGCCACAAGCTCACAAGGCGGATGTGCTACCCAGGCACCCCAGGAGCTACATTTGCCACTTACCTGTGCTGCAATGCCACCGAGCCCAGCAAAGTCCCCCCCACTGCTGGCGTGCATACCCGTGGTCCAGGTGATGGACTCATAGTTAAAGATGGTGAAGGAAAGCTTGCCATCTGTGATGAGCACAATCTGGAAAGTGTTTACCTGCAGTAGGGAGGGGAGGAAAGCAGTGAGGGATGATGAACCAGTCCTAAAACAAAGTGACAGGAACTACATTCAGCAAAGGGATGTTTCCTTCAACCCCAGTCCTTCTCTACGAGCAAAGGAATTAGAGTTCAATTATTTTTAATCCTATCTTGTGATCCTGAGCTAGAACAGCTCACTTCTCATCCCAGAGGAATGGGAAAAATGGGGGAAAATATGAATATTGAGCATCTGGAAGGCAAAAGGTGCCTCACTTTTGCCCAAGAAGGCTGATGATGTGAAGCCTCCACATGGCACAAAAAGAGGAGGATTTGGTATTGCTAGCCCACTATTGCTCTGTCACAGCAAGGTATGGTGATGGAACCATCATGGTCTGCATGGCCAACAGAACGGCAAACTGAGCCCTGCTGACAGCTCCGTGCCAAGTGGAAGGTCTGGCACCACACTGAAGGCACACATGTGGGGCGGCTGCTTTGCCTCAGCTACTCACTGGTGAAAATGAGTTGCCCCCGAAGAAGGTGACTCGGTACCAGGTTGCAATGAAGACCCACTGTGCAGAAAACCCTGGGAACTCAGGGAAATACTGGGCAATGTCCCTGCTTGCTCTGTCCAAGATGGGCTGCTCGGTGCTCTCTCGGTAATATATTTCACCTGCCCGCCGATTATCCACATCTGCCCAGAAAGCAGCAACCACACGCCGGTCCTTGGAGATGGGGAAGGCCACCGGTGTGAACTGGGAGACCTCCTTCAGGAACGAGATGATCCCATTGTTGTTTACCTGCAGAGAGCAAGGGAAAGAAACGGGTGGCCACAGTTGACTCCTGCTGCCAGCAGGAATCCATGTTTTAGAGGTGCCTTCCATTTCATCTTTCTCTCCCCCTCCCCTTTCCACAAATATTGGAGCGCTTCCCCTTCCTGTCCTTAGAAGCAGAGACGTGCCTGAGCACCCACAACAGCCCCAGCCCCCCGGCCCAGCCGCCTGCTCAGTGGAGCGCGGCTGCGGGCCACTGCCCGAACAAACCCAGCCCTGTTCTCCGGGCCAGGGGAAGGGGAACAGCTGCAAAAACTGCAGGAGCCCTGCGCATAAAACAAACAGTGCCCGGTGCGTGGGGCCAGCTCACGGCACTGCTCTTGGCAGGGGAGAGGCCCAAGCTCACTCCCCAGCCTCACGGCTCTGGACCCTCCTGGCAGGGGGGCTGTGGGCACCGGCCCAGGGTGGGAGGAGCCCTGCTCCATCCACCCACCCACCGGCATGCACAGCACTCCGGGTGAGCCAAGGGGCTCTCGATATCACCAGGTGACCCAGCGCCGCCACCCCATGTAAAGCTGCTCTCGTTAAAGTGGGGGATGCCAGACCCCCAGGGTGAGATACTTCAAGCTGTTCCTCAGCACTAACTAATTGGGGCAATCAGGATTCTGGGATGCCTGGCCCGTGGATGCATGGCAGAGGCAGTCTGAGCCCAGGGAAGGAAACTGGAACTAGTGGATGTTGCTGCCTTGAGTGCTACCTCCCAACTTGGGAAGGCAGTGGGAATGAGGAAGGTGAAGAAACCCCCTGCCTGCCTGAACAGGGATCAAAGGGAAATGTTCTCACCCTGAGCTCCCAAATTCCCGGGAGGAGACCCTGCTGGCAGTCTGCCACAGCGCCACGACCGGCGGTCCAGTCAGCTCCAAGCCACTCTGTTACCCACAAGCGACCGTGGGACAGGCAGGAACACACAGATTCCAGCCAAGCTCTCCAGGCAGGATGGAGAAGGGGGCCTGGTACAGGCAAGAGGCTCTCAACTGGAGAGAGCAGCTCCGGCACACAGGCAGGCAGCGGTGTCACACTCGTGTGCCAAAAAGGAGCTGGGAGTCAGCAACCCCAGGAGCCATGTGGAAGCCAGAATGCTTTCACCCCAGCTGCCAGCACACCCAGGCACGGGGGGGCTGAGCTGTGATGGCCTTGTGCAGTCCCTGAGGAGGGTTCATAGCCCCTCCATTTGAACACAGGGCAGTCCTTACTGTGACTAAGGGAAAGAGGATTCTGTTTTCCCAAAGCCTCCGTAACCCCACTGTGTCCGCAGAGGAACATTCTTCCCTTGATTAAAGCAAGATGGGAGAGAACCAGAGCCAAGAAGGGCTTTTTTTGTTGTTGCTGGTTTTTGTGAAGGAGGAGGGGGGTGGTTGGAGGCAGCCCTTGAGAGCAGAGGTTTCCAGGTGAACTCAGCCCTGTGCCAGTCCCCCTGGACAGCAGCTCCCTGGGGAGGTGGGCCCCTGCCACATGGACTTCTGTGCTGAGGTCAGGCAAGCTGGCCCTGCAGAGCCGTGGGGTTTTAGCTCAGAAAAAGGGGATGCACTGTCCTCTGATCCCTGCAGCCCCTCCAAGACCTAGAGCTACACTGTGGATCCTCTGTGGGACAACCATCATGTCCCCTGGCTTCTCCCAGCTCCTTCTATCCTTCCACAGTGGCTCAAGCCCCAAGCCTGGATCCCTCCCACCCAATGGCAGGGCTGGTGCTTTCATCAGGGGAAAAACACGACCAGGTAGGACCAAGGACCCCCTGTGCTGAGCCAAGGCAGTGGAATGGTACGTAAACCCAGCTCTGGGATGGCATCAAGGCAATGCTCAGCCCTCTCCTCTGCCACTTGGGTCTGGGCCATCATTAAGCCCAGAGTAAACTGGGGAAATGGGATCAGGATGCTGAAGGATTCTCTGTGCCAGGTGGAAAGTGGCATGGGGAGCCCAAATCTCACTTCTGGATGCAAGACAGCACCACCCTAAATACTCTATGGACAGCCAGGCACTTGGGCTTGCCCCTCTGTCCACAGCCACAGGGCCCATGATGGGTCAGGCATGCTTCGAGTTCTTTGGCCACAGTCCCCTCCTGGTGGCTTAGGGGCTGGCAAAGGAGTGTGTCACCAGTAGTCCCAGCAGCCCAGGGAGCGCAGGGAAAAGCAAGGGAATCAGATGTGCCGAGTGGGCAGCCCAAAGTGCAGCTGTCTTTATTCTACATCACACTAGAGCCCCACCAACACCCCTTTGCTGCAGCAAGGGCCACCAGCCAGGGGCCACCACGCCAGGGCTGCAGCACAGCAGCTCTGGGCTCTTGCCCACCAGATGTACCCAGCTCCCTGCTGCCGGGATCCCCCAGCATGCCACCAAGCCAGTCCCACAAGGTGTGGGCACGCAGGGAATGCAGGCTGCAGCCAGGGCTAAGTCCAGGCTCCCCACCGCGGGTGAGCATTCCTAAGGCACCGGGGACAGGATCCAGGCTGGGGACCCCCACACCGAGCCAGGGGTCTTGCATGCTCCCCAAACCCAGGGCCCACCGCGTCATCCTCGGCACACCGCTGCTCCTCTGATGCTCCCAGTGAAGTGGGGACCACCTGATGGCCCCAAAGGACACTCGGATTCATCCAAGCAGGACAGGAAAGAGGAAATAAGAGGAAGGGAAGAGGAAGAATGAAACAGAAAAGAGAGAATTAGAGGGAGGGAAAAAGAGGGACTAGGAGGAAATAAGCAGAAATAAGTGGAAATTACTCACATAGAGGCCGGTGTGCCCCGCACCGAAGAAGGGGAAAGGGATGGAGAGCGGCCGGAGCTCGGAGCCACCATCGTCCTGCTTCCGCGTGGCGGCGTCGCCCTGGGCCGGCCCGAAGGGGTAGAAGTCCCCCAGCGGCACCTCCGCAGCGGCCCACAGCCACTCGCCCAGTGCCACCAGCACGGCCCAGCCTGCCAGGACCTGCATGGCCGCCGGCACTGCCGCTCGCCTCTCACGGGGGCACCAGCCACGGAAGCATGGCGGGGGCGGGGCAGGGCGGGGCGGGGCGGGGCAGGACGCCCGCGGAGGGGCACGGGGAGGGCGGTGGCGGCTGCGGCTGCTGCTGCTGCCCGGAGCCGGGCGCTGGGAGCGGGGAGCGACGGCCTCAGCGCCGCACGGAACCGAGGCCCCTCAGCTCCAGGGCGCTCCGAGCGCCCTCACCCTGCCGGCCACGCCCCCGCCACTCATTTGCATAGTCGGGGTGTGGCCGGCCAATGGGCGCGCGGCGCGCTGGGGGCGGGGCTCGGGGGCGGAGCTATGGGGGCTCCCCCAGGAGCGCGAGCGGCCGGGGGTCCCCCCATGTCCCACCCAAAAACACGAAACACGCGTGGGCACAGAACCCCCCTCGCGTGCCCAGCCGCTCCCCTTGGACTCCCTCAAAACACAGGACTGCATGAGGAAAAAAAAGAAGAATGGAGGAGAAAAAAACCCTGGGTCATTTCCCATTTTTTCCCTGTTTTTTGGCTTTTTTTTCGTCCTCCTTCTCCCCCCCCCCCCCGCCCCCCCGCTCTTCTTTTTTCTTTTTTTTTTTTTTTCAGGTGCTAAAAATATTATCAGGAAATTCTTTTCAGGAATGCCGTGTTTTAGGTTACGCTCCAGGCTCAAGGGCTTCTTTGTCTTTCCTGGAGGAAAAAAAAAAAAAGCAAAGCAAAACAAACACACCCACCCTTACATTTATTATCGGGAAATGGTTTGACTGGGAGAGGCTGAGCTCCCAGGAAAGACGAGGGCTACTCCCAGGGAAGCCCCACTAAAACACCAATGGTTCTGAATAATTATCAACTCATGATGGGTTGATAATTGTGCCACAACTCAAAGCTGGACCCCAAGATCAGCCTGACTCCTGGAATGCCAGTGCATCCACCAGTGGTCCAGGACTACAGGCAACCCTATCTGAGCCCTACTGTCGATCCCAGAGAGCTGACCCTATCACTTTAAAAATCTCTTGGAAGAAAATGTTAAAAGAAAAGGAGAAAAAAAAAAGAGAGAGAGAGAAATCCAAAATAAATAAGCAGCCACATCCGGATTTCTCCCCTAGGACGCTAATAAAGGTTTTATGGGTTTGATATGAATTACCCTCCCTGGCCATTCATTGCTGATTTTCTGGAAGGCATTAGGCTGCACAGCCCAGTCCCAGCCCTGGCTGAGTGGGATGCAGGAGGGCACTGCCATCCTCCATGGCCGAGCTGGGATGCAGGGGGCACTGCCATGCTCTCTGACTGAGGTGGGATGCAGGGGGGCAGTGCCATCCTCTCTCTCTGAGGTGGGATACAGGGGGCACTGCCATCCTCCCTGGCTGAGGTGGGATGCAGGGGGGCACTGCCATCCTCCCTGGCTGAGGTGGGATGCAGGGGGGCACTGCCATCCTCTCTCTCTGAGGTGGGATGCAGGGGGCACTGCCATCCTCCCCCATGCCAATTTGGCTCTGCCATGCCACAGACCCATCTCTTTAGGGGATTGACTGCAGGAACATCTTCTGGCTGTCACCATCTACCATCTTACACCCTCCAGAGTGAGCCCTGTGCTCCCAAATCCCATCTCCTGGCCCTGCCATGCCGTGCCAGGCCTGCCAAAGGCTCAGCTCCCAAGGAACACAAGGATGTTGTGGCAGGACCTGCCTCTCCTCCAGGACCAACCCCACAGGGCCATCCTGGCCTTCTCCTGGTGTGTTTTACCTCGAGAGAGGGGAAGGGCGGCCATCCCAAGCGTGAGGGGAGGATTTTCTTCCAGGCAGGCTTTGCACAGGAAAGCATCCCCACATTCCCCCCGTGTTGTCCAGCCCAGCTCCCCGGGACGTTAAATTGGAAGCAGTAAATGGAGCAGGGAGAACAGCTGTGGGCCCCAGCTGCAGACATTTCCTCTGGGCCTGGAGCTGGAGCCAGTGCAAAGCTGGGCTCTGTGATGAGTGCTGGGGGGAGTGTGGGGGAAAGCAGCCCTTTCTGCACAGCATCTGGCCAAGCTCTGTTCTCCACCACCCACTCCATCTCCAGCAGCAGATGCCCCTTTCTGCCACCACCTTTGTGGTGTCCAGCTCTCTGATGGCCACCAAAATGGGGCCAGGATCTGCCCCAGCCATCCCAGTGGGACCCTGCAGGTCCCAGGGGTATCCTGGACTCCCACCCCAGCTTCAGCTGGAGATGCTCCCCGGTGAAGAACCACCTCCAGGAGGGAGAGGTGGAGGCAGAGATGCTTCTGCTGTCACCAATCCTGTCTCTACCTGACATCCCAGTTTCAGGGCTGCCCCAAATCCACAGGGAGTCACCCCCAGGTTTATCCCAGCCACCACTCACAGCCCCACAGTGGAGCCCACTACCTCCCACATAAGGCAGCCCTGGAAAAAACCACAGGGAAAGAGCACAAACCCTGCCCAGTCAGAGCCCGTGCTTGGGGGACAGGACATGTGGAAGGGGCCTGGGGAGCTGTTAATGATCCAGAGCGCATTCAGCACGGATAATTCAGGCAGAGGGGACTGCAGGTCAGCACATGGTTTGGATTTGGCTCTCCCCTCCCTCCCAGCTAATTGGGCCAAGCCCAGGGAGCGTTCCCTGCGGGTGCCAAACACGTGTGTGGCACAAGCATCACCTCCTGTGATGTGGGGGAGAACTAGCCCTGGAAACTCCTTCCCTGGGTGGGAGAGGCAGCCAGGTAGAGCAGGGAGGTGTGTGGGTGTTGGAGGGGAGCTGAGGTTTACTGAAAGGGTTTGAACTCGTTGTCTGGCCCAGGCTCAAAGAATGCAGCAAGACAGATCACGCGCATGGATGTGGGTGGTGGGAAGGGGCTGGAGGGTAGCCAGGAGGATGGAGGTTACTGCAACACCCTGCTCCCACTCCCCCAAACCCCCAGCAACGCCTGCTCCACCCCACAGGGCCAGGAACAGGGGGGACCTCTTCCCCTCCCCCATCCTGTCACCTCCTCCTGCCACCCTTGGACCCTTCTGAGCCCCAGGCATCTGGTGGCCACGTGTCATCTGAGCTGTGGTGGCAGGGATGCTGCTGGCTTGCAGTTTGTCCCCTCCCTGCTCCTAGGGCAGTCCCAAACGAGCAGAAGGACGTGGGCCTGGGGCGTTCCAGGTGCTGTTCCCCTGGGAAGCTCAGGGCTGTTCCCTGGGGGAACACGGTGCCACTGGGACACAGAGAAGGAGCGGTGGCTCTGCCAGCCACTGCTGACACCAGCACAGATGGGGACGTGCAACCCCTGAGATGGACACAAATCCCTGGGGCAAGCCCTTGTCCCAGCCCTGCAAAGCCCAGGTTTTGAAATGCTGAGGGTACTGCTGGCTCTGGAGGGATGGGGATGCTATCAGGGAGTGCCCCAGAAACCCAGGAGCACCAGGGGTCATCCTGTCAGCTCAGCTGCCACCCTGCCACTCCCCACAGCAGCCCCTGGCCTCGGGGGGGGACAGGGCCTCCCTGTCTCAGGGGAGGACAGGGACACAGCACTTCACCCAAGGATACCCCGGTCCTGGGGCAGTCCCAGTGCAGGGAACAGTGCCAAAACCAGGACACGAGGCTGAAAGCAGAGCCTGGTGAGGTCCCATCCCTGACTGAGCCTCCTGCAGCAGGCAGCTGGGTTCATGGAAGTGAAAGCCAGCCCAGCACCAGTTCTAATGAAGACTTCAAGGCTGTTGTGAGGCCACACTGGCAGCTGTGGCACCACACAGGGCTGGGGCTGGCCACGGGCACCTCCAGCACTGCGGCGCAGCATTGGGAAGCAGTGCTGGCTTTCCCAATCCAGCTGAAAGCTCCTCGGATGTTCTGCTGCTTTGATTATTTGACAGGCCATGTTTTTTAAATTATTCTTGTATAAATATTTACGCATTTTTACAAGAACCATGCTTTGAGCAGCGGGCCACGGCAGATGAAGGGCCAGAGGGGAGGGGGCTGGATGCTGGGTTGCTCCATCCCTTCCTGCAGGTCAGCTGGGGGTTGAGCAGAGCAGCAGGGATGCAGGGCAGCACTCTTGCCTGGGGCCCCGGGCAGTGCTGGGTGCTGACAGCACACACACACACACCACCACCCCCCCAGGATCCTGCCTTTCCCTCTCACTCCCCAGCAATCCCCTCCCCAGGGAACAAACCCAGCCAAACAGGGAACACAGGGCTGGCTGCTGCTGGGAGCCCCAAACTGCCCCACACACCTCATCCCTGAGCAGCTCCCAAAACACTTCCCACAGACATCCTGAGCCAGAAAACCCCACTGGGCAGCGAGGGCTGTTGGCAGGGTGGAGATCACTTCTCCATTGCCCACTCCCACCTCGGCACTGCACCCCAGCCCACCCCAACCTCAGAGCAGATGAAATAAATACCAAAACCCCCTGTTTTTTTCTGGGGGCCCCATATCTGCCCCCAAAGCCCTCAGTCTGCAGGGACAGTGCCTACAGCACAATCTGCTTCTGGGCTTCCTGGTGGGAACCCTCTCTGCTAGCCCTGTCCTGCTCCCCAGGATTGTTGCTGTGGATTTTGGGAAGGATAAGGGTGAGCTCCCCCCCTCCCCCATCCACAGATGGGATCCACAACCCAGCCTCGAGTTTTCCACCGAGCTCAGCAGAAATTCACCCAGAAGGTCAGTGACCAGAGAAAGGGATGATCCATCATTAAATAAATTGTTTTCATTTCCCAGGATAAAGGGGAGGAAAAGGGGAGGAGGGGAGGTGTTGTTGGATCAGGACTGGAAAATAAAAGAGCACGAGGCAGGAAAACCGCCCCCTGTACTCCCTGCAGAGAGCAGCCCCAGCTCCTTCCCTGCGCCCTCACAAGAGTTTTACAGCCAAAGCTCTTAATGTGATTATAATAATTATTTCTTTCCTAGCAATTCCCCCCCCCCCCCCGCAGTTGTTTTTCTTTTTTTTTTTTTTTTTTTTTTTTTAATTTTAATAAACAGCCTATTTTGAAATGTCACTGGGGGAAGCCAAGACTCCAGCTGAGCCCTGGCCTGGAGGAAGGAGCAGGGCCAGGGGGAGCGTGTGAATGTGTGTGCAAGCATGCAGCAAGCGTGTGCGTGGGCACCAGGGGGACACCCCCCTGCAGCCTGCAAGCACACCCAGGCCTTGAAAACCTGCCTGTGCCCCAGGCAGGAACAGCCAGGGGATCCTTCTCCCTCCCTCTCAGCCCGGGTGCCCCGCTGAACCCCCCCCATCTCGCACCCCTCATCTCCCACCCCTCTGTGTGGTCCCCCCCAAGCCCCAGGGCCGAGCTTTGAAATCTGTTGAAAAGAGACCCTTTTTGCCAAAATAAACAGCCTGTCATGTTAAATTACTCTCTCTTCCTCTCTACCTTCCCTGCCTTTGTCCCCCCTCCCCATCCCAGCTGTTTTGCTGGGGGCTGTGCCACTCTGGGGGCCTGTGGGGTGCAGAAGTGCTGGGGCAGGGCATAACCTACCTCCCTCATCCCAGTGCCCCTGTGCCTGCCAGCTCCTCAACCCAGCTCGGCACCCCAAAAATCTTTCTGCTGGGTGGTGGTGGCATCTTGCAGCAGTCACTGCACAGCCCTGCAGAGAGGCAAGCTGGCTGGGGAACACTGGGGGCTCAGTGCAGCTCCTGCCCTCCTCTGCTCTGCCAGGTGCTCCCATGCCCCCAGGTTTTTTCCTCTCTCTTGCTTGTACTTGCCCTTTAGCTCGGGGTTGTTTTCTCCCTCCTGTTCCTAACAGATCAAAAATTCTTGGAGCTGTAAAATGCCAAGATGGAAACAGTGATTAGCTCATTCAGGCCAGAGTCTCTGCCAGTACCAGGGCACTTGCCACCAGCCTCTGGTGACTTGCCCAGACACTCTGCACTCCAGCCATGGCTTCCATAGCCTAACTGACATTCCCACTAGGAATTTTTTCCTGCTGTTTTTGGGCCAGAAGAGCTGTGCTCAGCTTGGGCTGATTGTGGGGCTGAGTGTCCAGGTGCTGCCCCAAATGCCCAGGCATGCAGTGTCCCTGCCCTATAGCTCGTGCCAGGCAGCATGGCCCCAGCCACTCACCCACGTGGCATGGAGCTCCTGTGCCCACCACCTGATCTGCACCACTCTGCTCAGAGCTCTGCCCAGCATCTGGCAGCACCTCCAGCTGCTCCCACCTCTTCTGGCTGGCCAGCTTTGTCACCAGATGTGCCACTGCCAGCATCACTCACTCCTCCTTCTCACACGGTGCCTGCAGCAGGGTCACTCACTGTGCTGCCTGTGCCAGGAAAATGCTCCTCCAGGGCCTCTTGCCTATGGGGGAGAGAGGAGAGAATGAGAAGGGGACAGGAAGTGACAGAGGAAGGGGAAAGGGGAGTAGGAAAGGAGAAAAACAGGGTGAAGAACAGGAAGGAGGGAAAGAAGAAGAAAGGAGGAAGGGAAAGGCAGAAGGGGGAAGGAGGAAAGTGGGAAAGGGGAAAAAAGGGGAAAGGGGGAAATAGGAGGTCCTAGCCTGCAGGAAGGCAGCATTTCCAGCACCAGCCTCTTGATTGTGGCAACCAGAGGTCTAAAAGGTGCAGAGATGAGCCAAGGGGATCACATCACACTGGCTCTTCCTGGGTCAGAGCTCTGGCAGCAGGATGCCAGGGTCACATTGTGACAAGAGGGCAGGGTTACCCCACTAGCACCAAGACACCTGGGGCCACAGCCATGTTTCCTTGCCCTGCCCAGCCTTACCCTCCCATAGAAACACTCCTGGCACTCAGTTCAGCTTCTGCTTGATGCCCACAGCCTCCTCCAGCATTCCTGCCAGGCACTGACAGAAGGAATGTCCTGGCTGATGCTGAGGCAGGGACTCCTTCCATGACAGAATGATGCTCCATGGACACACAGCAACCCTGCCAGCAGTGAGCCATGCCCCACCACCCTCAGAAAATTGGTGGCCTGCATCTCTCTGCCCTCTTTTTCCCACACCAGGGCATCAAGCAGTAATTTCTCTTGTCTGGCTTGGGTTCAGCCTTCCAAGACACTCTGATGGGGGTCTGCTGCTTTTGGTCCCTCTCTGGGACACCAGCCAGCTTGTCTTCCCCACATGATGGAGGAGGGCAAGACCTGTCCCCTAAGCCCTGGTTTAGAAGCCATTGGTGTGGGGGACTGAGCATTCCCTGCTCAGATGGCTGAAATGTGAAGCACAGGGCTCAGGTAAGGAAATGCAGAGCCCATCACCCACTGTGGGGGTTTAAAATCTGGCTGAGACCTCCCAGCTCAGAGCATCCACAGCCTCCTGGTACTGAGAAGCCCAGTGCAGGCTTAATGGCCCACACTGCAGTGCTCAAGGATGCTCTGCAGGTGGGAGCTCTGACCCTTGGAAGGCAGAAGGGTCAATGAACATGAGGGACAGACTCCTGCCTTCACGGGAACCTGAAGGAGGCACAAGGCCAAACTGGAAACAACCCCCGGGGAGATCCAGAAACCTCATCTGGGCTGTTTAAAAGGGCGAGTGTGCCCGCAGGAGACGGGAGGAGCAGCCACGAGCCCCATGGCACTCTTCCTCCCTTCCTCACAAGTGGTCCCCACGCTCGTCTCGGGGACCCTCCCCCGCTTCCCCATTGCCTTCCCTGCCCTGACCAAGGCAGGATCGGTTTGCAGGAAAGCCTGGGACGGCTGCACACCGAGCCCCGCTGCCAGAGCCCAGCCTTGCAGCCCTAACCGCCGAGGGCGGCTGCAGGCCGGCGGAGCTCGGAACGCGCCTCTGGAAGGTGGAAACACTCAAAAAGTGCCCATAAATCTCCATTCTGGGATTTGGGGGAGATGGGGAGAAGCGAGGGCAGGTCTGAAGGTACGAGCGCAGGCAGCTCGGGATGCACGATGCACGGAGCGGGGCCGGCAGCGCCTGCGCCCCCTGCCAGCGGCGGGGCTGAGGCACCGCACGGACCGGCCCCGCCTCTCTAGACCCTCCCCACGGCGGCTTTGGGGTCCAAACCCCGCTTTGTGCCTCCTCCCGGGTCGATCCTCCCGCAGCCCGGGCGGGGCCGGTGTGCGCAGCTGGGCGGGCTCGCTGCTAGAGAGGGGCGGCGGGGCTGCGCACCTGGGAGAGCCTGATGGAGCCTGATGGAGCCTGATGGAGCCTGATGGAGCCTGATGGAGCCTGAGCCGGGTGTTGACAGAGTCGCACTGGGCCTGCAAGGCTGCCCAGGGCACCGGCAAGGCAGACTCAGGGTCCTGCAGCCCTTCCACTGCCCGGCTCCCGTGGGTGCCGCACAGGGTGGGAGCAGCCGGGCGGGAAGGGCTGAGCTGGGCCGGGACGGGAGGACAGTGGGTCCTTCACCTGGCACTGCCCGGGAGAGGGTGCTGCCAGCACCTAGTCCGTGTGCCAAGGGTGGTGTGGGAGAGCACAGCGTTCCCCTGGCATGACCCACCCGCTGAGCACCGCTGTCACCCTTCTGGAGTGCCGGGAGAGGGGCCACGGTGTGACTCAAGCCCCCGCCCTGGGTTTGCCCTGTACCTCTCCCTGGGAGTCACCCAGCACTCGGTGTTTGTCACCGCCCGGCTCTGCTTCCCTCCGCCCACCCCACGCCAGCACCCGGCCCTGCCCTCCCCACCCACGCACCCTTCCTGCTGCTCGGAGCAGCGTAAGGCAGTAGCAGAGCTGCCATGGAAGCCAACACTTCCCTCTGGCACAGCTACCTCGGGGTGATTGTGTCCCGCGAGAGGCAGAGGATGGAGCATTTCCAGCGGGCCGAGGACATCCTGCTCACCCTGCTGGAGAGCGTCCATGCCAGGGATCCCCGCTTCCTCGTGGACTACGCCAGGAACCTGGAAGCCTTCGAGTTCGCTCTCTGTGCCTCTGAGGACGCTGTCACTCTCGAGGTGCCCCTGCGCATTGACGGCGACACCCTGCGAGTGCTGGCACGCCGGAGCGGGGACAGCCCGGAGCAGGGCGGGCATCCTTCAGAGCTGAGCACCTGCTGCCTGGAAGTGCTCTCTCCAGGGCCTGATTTGGAGGACTGGACTGGTGGTGTGGATGGGATGGAGCACGGAGGTGGTGCGGGCTGCCTGCTTCCAGGCAAAATCCTGCAGCACCTGAAAGAGCTCCTTGTTTCAGCCATCGTGCGCTGCCAGCGCCTCTTCCTGCTTCAGCCAGGTGCGTACACTGGCAGGGTGCTTCCCAGCCAGGAGCTGCCTCCAGTGCCTGCCCAGCTTCCCAGCTTGGCAGTGATCCCTCTGCAAACGTGCTGGGACCTATGTTCCTGGGCATGTGGCCCACCCAAAAGCTGCAGGAGCAGGTTAGTGAGCACCTTGCTGTGTGCTGGGATGGGCTTTGCCCCCACCTAAGGAAGGGGAGATGCAAACTGTTCCCTGCCGTCCCAGGGCATCAGAGTCATCCTCAGGCATCCTCACCTGGGGCTGCTGGCACCCTTCTTGGTGGGTGCAGGGTCCACCCAGCCCTGCTGTTTGTCCCCAGGCAGGGTTTGCTCGAGGACTTGGTGGGCTTGGTTTACCCAAGTCCATCTCTCGGACTCCAAGTGCCCCCTGCTCCCTGTCTGGAGAGTGAGCTGGGAGTGCATCAGAGCTGGACCAGGACCCTGGGGCATGGGTCTGATCCTGTGAACACATGGACCCCAGCTGGCAGCAGTGTCCTTGGAAAAGACGTGGTGGGGGGGCACACTGGGAATTGCCCATAGCTGCTCCATAACTCTCTTCATGCATTTCCATCTCCCTATGAGCTTCTTGAAGGAAAGCTCAGCCAGGGTGAAAGGGTGATGTGAGAGGCCAGCGGGTCTGAAAGTCTTTTAACCCAGTCCCAGCAAGTCCAGCATCCCCTCCTTCCTCTGTGGCCAAGCCAGTGACCTTCATCTTCCTCCACCCCCACAAAGCAGTGAACCTTTCCTGATCCATTTTTCTTGGACTGCTTTGCTTTTCTTGGCACTGTTCAGCCACCCAGAAGCACAGCTCGGTTTGACTGCTTGAGACTTCCTGCTGTGCCTGACCTTGACCCCTTCATTGCCTCTTCCTGTAAAACCACCCCAGCATGGCTGGGAGAGGGATTTTACCTGGGGAACTGCACCCAGACTGCAGCACTGGGAAGGGCTGACTCGAGTGGGGTGGGACACGGCCACGGGTGCTGCAGCACAGACCTGGTTCAGCCTGCGCGACCGGCTGTGCTAACCTGCTCACTGCTGCCAAACCCTCTGCATCTAGGTGACATCAGTGCTGAAAACCTGCGGGAAGATGCCATGCAGCTCTCCCTGCTGATCCGCGGCAGCTGGAAGTCCATTCGCTTTGACATTGTTCCTGTGGTGAGGAGGCAGCAGGAGCCGCTGCAGCTCCGGAGGCGCCAGGGCGACAGGGGCTTCCCCGAAGGCAGCCTCAGGAGGGCCACGGAGGAGGCTCACTTTGTCCCTGCCTCTCCCCTCTGCTGGAGGTGAGAGGCTCGGCTGCATGCACAGCGGGCTGACCCTGCACCAAGGATGTCCCCTGACTGGCAGCACTTCTGGGTGTAGGCAAAGAGAGGTTGGGAAAGGGTGGGGACATGTCAGCAGGGGTTGAAGTCACCCCCTCATGATGCCCAAACCCTCTTCCCTGTGTTGGAGAAAAAAAACCTCAGCCAAGTTTCAGACAGCTCAGGGAAAGAGAGAGAATGCAACTGAAGGAGCCCTCTGAAATGATCCACTGGAGCTGCACCCTGACTGTGCAGGGGAGGCAGCTCTCAGATCCCTCCATGGGCTTCAGACACCAGCCTTGGCACCTGGCAGCAGCAGGGTGATGAGCTGCCTCCCAAGGTGGGCTGCAGGACAAAACAGGGCTGGACTGACATATCTTGCCTGCCAGCAAAACAACCCAGCCCCACGGAGGGGCTGAGCAGCCAGCTGGACCAGTCCATGTCTATTTTGGGAACAAGGTGTTCCAGCTGGATGCCCAGCCTCTCATTGGGGACCAACCCAGCCTCCCCTCCCCACTACACGTAGAGGAGAACCACCCCACTTCACCCCACTCTTGATCCTCCTGGGAAGGCAGGAGCTGCTCAGCAGTGTTCCCATCTCTCTCCACACCTCTGAGGTTCTGCTCTGCCAGAGGCAAGCACAGGAGGTGGATCTAGGAGGATCTTGCAGGTCCAAGGAGCTGCATTGGCTGGGACCCCATGTGTGCCATGGAGGGATCCCCCTGCATGCCAAATCACTGCAGGCATACTCTCCCCATCCTGGGAGCATGCAGGTCTTCATCTCCCCTGCCACCAGACCCCACTCTCTTCCTCCAGATCCTCCACTCACCTTCCCCTCCTGAAGCTGCTCCGAGGAGTGGACAGCCTGCAGGGGCCCCGTCTGGACAGCCTCCGCCTGCTCGACCAGCTCCGTGAGCAGGACTGGGGAGGCCAGGCTGGGGCAGGCACTCTCACCTTCCAACACCTCAAGGTAGGTTGGTTCTGCTGCTTGGGACCGTGGCTCTCTGGGCAGGCAGAGCCAAGGCTGCTCCCCTGCACAAGAACACACACAATGGGGTCTGTGGGGCTTTGGGGGGTAGCAGCCCGTGGCTGTGTCTGGGAAGGGTTTGTGCTGCTGCCAGCCATGGTTAGAGGGCTTTGATCCTTCTTCCTGGACTGAACCAGCATCTCCAGCTGGAGACACTTGGTGCATTCAGAGCTGGGGCTCTGCAGGGCATCATCCCCTGGCCCAGGCTGCAGGATGGCATCCCTGTGCCACCCTGCCAGGCTGCCCCATGCCCTGGTGGGCTGGGACGTGCCTGTACAGGGCTGAGGGTGGTGTTTCTGCTGAGAAAAAAACCTCCTCTCCCCACCCAACCTGTTTCCAGCACTCTGGAGCCATGCCAACTGGCCATGCTGGGGACAGCACCGGGTGGCACAATCCAGGTGTGCCCTGCCTTTTGATGGCTCTCCAAGCCAAGGGTCAGGAAGGATGCTAGGGTGTTTTCTGCTTACAGAGTGGCTCCACCTCCAAGGAACCCAAATCCTGCGTACTTTGCTTTGTGCTGTATTCTTTGATGTTTTGGGGGTGGTGGTTGTGGGAGTTTTTTTAAAGAAAAAGGGCAGATATATGTATCTGGTCTTCAGAAAAGTAAAATCTGCTCCAGCCCCCTTGGATTCAGCCCCACAAGTGGTTGCAGGGTTTGAAGGGACAGCCTTCCTGGCATCAGGCCTTGTGCCTGATCCTGTGCTCTTCTCTCCCTCCTCACAGATGGTGTTGCTGTGGAGCACAGAGCTCTTCCCCTCCCCGGAGGACTGGCAGGACCTGGAAGGCTCTGTCTACAGGCTCTTGGTGATCCTTCTCCGCTGCCTGGCCACCCAGCACCTGCCCCACTTCCTGAACCCAGAAGAAAACCTCTTCCAAGGAGCTGCCCCAGACCTTGCCTCCCTCTACCATAAAGTGGAGAGCTTTGCCTGGGACCCCCAGCGCTTCCTCCGCTTCCATTTTGGCCTCCACGGGTTCAGTGGCAGCTGCCAGGCAGACACAGAGACCAGAGCCCTCCTGCAGCTCCCCACCAAGGATGGCTCCTGCTGGGACACAGCCTACTTTGACATCCTGCTCAGCCAGGTAACCCCAGCCCTTCAACTGGGGCAGCACCAGGAGCCACCTGGGCTAGGAAACTTGGGGTGAGCTGCAGTCGGCCCCACTGAGCCTGCTGGCATGCTGTGGAGGCTGTGAGAGGCTGGTAGTGCTGGGCATGGAGCTCAGGCAGAGTGGGGAGCCCTGTGCCCTGACTCCCCACCCTCCTTTAGTTTCAGGTGTACCGGATCCAGGACAGTGCACGCCGCTCTGCAGCGTCCCAGCTCCTCTCCAGGATCCGCCAGGAAATCCCTCAGCAGAGCTGAGTGGGACCCTGCTGCTGCCCCATTGGGGGGTCTCAGAACTCTGGGGGGGGGGGGGTTCAAGGAGAGCTACAGGGCCAGGGAGCAGCGTGCTGCTGGGTCCTTTTATTGAGGAAAGGTGGTACAGGGGAGAGAGCACATCTGCTGCAGCTGGGGGGGGGGCATACACAGCCCCTGGTGGAGCTGGGGTGGGCACACACAGCCCCTGGTGGAACTGGGGGGGCACACACAGCCCCTGGTGGAGCTGGGGGGGGGCACACACAGCCCCTGGTGGAGCTGGGGTGGGCACACACAGCCCCTGGTGGAGCTGGGGTGGGGGCATACACAGCCCCTGGTGGAGCTGGGGGGGCAAACACAGCCCCTGGTGGAGCTGGGGTGGGCACACACAGCCCCTGGTGGAGCTGGGGTGGGCACACACAGCCCCTGGTGGAGCTGGGGGGGGGCACACACAGCCCCTGGTGGAGCTGGGGTGGGCACACACAGCCCCTGGTGGAGCTGGGGTGGGCACACACAGCCCCTGGTGGAGCTGGGGTGGGCACACACAGCCCCTGGTGGAGCTGGGGGGGCAAACACAGCCCCTGGTGGAGCTGGGGGGAGGGCATACACAGCCCCTGGTTGAGCTGGGGTGAGCATACACAGCCCCTTGTGGAGCTGGGGTGGGCACACACAGCCTCTGGTGGAGCTGGGCACTGGGTGCTGCATGGCACAGAACCTGGAGGGGGATGGCTGGCATTCTGCACTGCAGGCTGGGGAAGGCTGGGGTTGTTGGTGATGGGAGGGGTAGGGACCTGTGGTCAGACCCTGCATCCAGCCCTCTGTCAGCTTGCTGAGGGTCACCATGCCCTGGGAGCAGGGGAAGGGAAAGAACTGAGGGGCCAGGCCATTGGAGGGTGATGGGAGGAATGGTTTTGAGCCACGTCTCACATCTGCTGAGCGCAGCCCTCTCCTCCATGCCCCCTGCTATCCCAGCTCCTTTCCAAGTGCTTTGGCTTGCTGGCTGCTGCCGTGGCTCCTGCCAGCATCCCAGGGAGGCGGTGGAGTCCCTCTGCTGCCAGGCATGCCAGGCAGTGCCAGGCCACCTCCCCCGGCAGGGTGCTCACAGCCGGCTGCGGCCGCAGCGCTGGAGGGCGTCTCGCAGGGCTCCGAGCACTCGCTCCACGTTGTCCCTGGTTGAGTTGCAGCCCATGAGGCCGATGCGCAGGACCTGGAGGAGAGGGGTGAGTGCCTGTGCCTCAGCAGGAAGGAGTGTGGGACGCACAGCCAGGTGGGATGTGGTTGTGCGCAGTCCCTCGCTGGTATTTAACACACCGTTGGCTATAAAGAGGTGTCACCGCGCTAATTACGTGCGTGGTTATTCAATTAGGCGGTGATTGTGTGCGGTTACGCTGCTATGCGTTGCTCCGGGCAATGGGACTCGCCGTGCCAGCCGCACACGCTGTGCCAGCCAGAGAGGGGCAGTGAAGGCGGGGATGTGTGCCCAGCAGGGGAGGACTGTGCCCACCTTGCCCACCGTGGGGCCCAGGCCCCCAGCGATCTCCACGCCGTGGTTGTCCATCAGGAAGGCCGTGATGTCCTTCCAGCTGTAGCCCTCGGGCACCCTGACGGTGGTGATGGTGGGAAGTCTGGCCTTCTGAGGAAGAGAGGAACTGGTTTCAGTCCCACGGCCCCTGGTGACCCCAGCACAGTGCCAGGAGAGAGCATCACGGAGCCGGGAGATTTTTCTCTAGCATCAAAAGCTGCCCAGGCACATCTCCAGCTGCACAGGGCTGTGTCCTCTCTGCCCACCTCCTCCTCCACAAAGAGCTCCAGCCCCATGTCGAGCAGCCCCTGGCACAGCAGGGTGCAGTTGGCCCGGTGTCGCTCCCAGGAGCTCTCCAGACCCTGTGGGCAGAGAGGACAGAGGAGGTCTCTGCTGCTGGCAGGCATCTCCTGGCACCCAGGGTTCCTCCGAGCCCCACGGGCACTGCTGGAGCTGCCCTGCCTGCCTGGTGCCACTCACCAGTTCTGCCAGCAGGGCCAAGCCCTCCCGCAGGCTGAAGAAGCTGTTGATGGGTGCCGTGTGGTGGTACCTGCAAGGGGCACCCGGAGGGGTTCGGCTCGCCTGCAGCACGGCAGCCCCTTGCTGGTGGCTGGGGAAACTGAGGCACAGCATCCTCCCTCCTCATCACCCAGTGCAGGGGGTTGTGAGCGGCAGCCAGGGTGTTGGGGAGGCAGGGCTGAGCCCTGAAGGACAGGCAGCCCCCGAGCCAGCACAAAGGCTGGGTGGGGAGCGCTTGCAGCCGTCCGTCCGTAAGAGGAGAGCCCGCCCTCACCTCCGCGGCTCCCCGTCACAGCCCCAGTAGTTTGCCAAGCAGCCCATGTCCAGATAGAAGGATGGGGGCTTCGTCTTCCTCCTCAGCAGCTTCTCCCTGGCGAAACAGAGTGCTGGGGAGAGGTGGGACCTTCACCTCACCAGCTCCAAGGTGGGAGGGAGCGCAGAAAGCTCCCACCCTACAGTGAGCACAGAGATTGGCTCCAGCTCCCAGTCACTGCCCAGGGATGGGATGAGCTCCATCCTCATTTTGTCCTGCAGAGCAGGACAGAAGCAGTTGGCTGGCAAAGGAGAGAGGTGACAGCCTCCCCCAGCCCCATCGCCTTCCACCCTGGTGAGACCAGGCTACTCTTACCTGGCTCTCTCACTGAATGAGATGGGGGCACTGCCAGGGGGTGCGTTGAGGACTTTCTGGGACCCCGAGTACAGGACATCGATCTCTGCCCAAGAGGGAAGACAGCTCCTTAGGAATCAGAGGCTCCCAGCAGGAAAATGCTGAGCTCTCCAACCTAGCTGCAAGTGGTGGGTGGGAAGCACAAGGATGGCACACATGGCAGGTCCTGCTCGTGCTCAGGCTGCCTTGGGAGGGCCCCTGCCACTGCTGGTGGTCCCCAAGGGGATAGGCTGGACCAGTTTCTAGTGCTGCTAGCCAAAATGCAGGCCGAGGGGCTGATCCCACTGCTCTCTCTCCCTGTCCCAGACATGAGCCCTTTGTCCCCTGGTTGCCCATGATGGCACTGTGGCTCTTACCCTGCTGGTCCATGAAGATGGGGGCTCCCCCAAGCGATGCCACAGCATCCACCAGCAGCAGGCAGCCATGCCTGTGGGAGGACAGAGCTCAGCCTGGTGCTCCTGCCACCTCCTCCTGCCACACCTCTGCCTGCAGCCATGGCATGCTGGTCCCCACAGGGGCTCTGTGTCTCACTGGCACCAACTGCTTCCAGCACAGCAGAGCCAGAGAAAAGCCCAGCACAGATAAATCCCCAGTGGTGACCTTGAGGTGCCCACCATGCACTGACCGGTGGCACAGCTCGCCCAGCCCCTCCAGTGGCTGCAGCACCCCTGTGGAGGACTCGCCGTGGGTGATGAAGAGCACCAAAGGTTTGTGCTGCACCAGGCCCTGCGTGACACAGGGGGAAGGTGAACACACTGGAGGTTCAGCTTTGCCCTCTGCATAGTGGCCAGCACTCACCTGCTCAATGTCTTGTAGAGTGAAGTACTTGCCCGGGGGCTTCAGCAGCTCACAGACATTGGCTCCTGGGAGGAATTTGGGCAGAGGAGAGTGAGGTTTGGGCATGCATCCCACTGGGCAGTCACCTGCTCCGTGGGGTAACTGGTCACACATGAACCAGGAGCAGAGCCACCTGCCAGAGTCTGGCTTCCTGCAGATTTGCCCAGTGGAAAAGCCATAAAGCACCATAAATGGAGTGGCCTCATTCTTGGAAAAACCTGGAGAACTCTCTGGTTTTGCAAGCCGTGTCACCGAGCACTGCCAGGACTGGGACAGCAAGCCAGGGCACCCTGCCCTCAAGCCCAGTCCCCTCAGCCCTGCCCCATCTGCCTGCTCCCAGCGTACCCATCCTCCGGGCAATATCGGCAGCACGTTGTCCCCAGATGCCATTGATGGCCACCAGCACGGTGTCACCTTGCTCGAGCAGGTTGAAGAGGGCGGCCTCCATGGCACAGTGGCCGCTGCCGCTGACGGCCAGGGTCAGCCTGTTGTGTGTCTGGAAGGCGTACTGGATGCCTGCCTTGATCTCATCCATCACCTGCGGCGGCAGCACGCTGGCCAGCACAGCTCCTGCTCCTCTTGCCCCAGCAGAGCTGCTCCAGCTCTTCCTGGGGGCGAGGAAGAGGAGGGGAGGGAAGGAAGGCTGGGCTGGGGCAGCTCACCTGCAGCACCTCGGGGTGCATGTGGCCCAGGAGCTGGCGAGCTCCCGCAGCCCGGATGCGGCGGGGCACGTTGCTGGGCCCCGGCCCGAGCAGCAGCCGCTCCGGCACAGCCAGGGGTCGCAGCAGCTCCTCCGGAGGGGACACGCGGAGCAGGCTGGTGGCCATGGCACGCCGTGTTGTCCCCAGGAGCCGAGCCCAGCGAAGAGGAGTGTTGGAGGCTGCCTGAGCAGCTGCCAGCATTGCAGCACAGTGTATCCTGTGCCAGCAGTGTCCAGTGTCCCCATGGACCTTGACCCAGAAATCGGTGCTCCCCCCTACCAGTCTGGACTCTACCCCTGGCTGCCTCCCCTGCCTGGTTAATGTGTCACCAGTGCTATCCCTGCTGTCTTGGGCCCCTCATTTGGGGGGATGCCCCCTCGCTGGTGCTCAGGGCAGCACTCTCCAGGTACGCCAGCCTCTGGGACTCCCAAGCACCGAGGCAGTCCCTGTCCCCACGGCCCCCACAACGCCAGGGCTGATGACTCCCAACAGCATCCCAGCAGGTGGGATCCCTGCTCTGGGCACCTAGAGCATGTGCCACGGGATGGTTGTGCTGAGACTGGTCTGGCAGAGCTGCCGTGGTCGTAGCTCCTCCTGCAGCAAAAAGTTCCCGTTGACCAGAGCTCCTTGACCAGGGGCCTGCCTTGCAGAGGGACATCTGGCTGGGTGACAGCCTGAGGGAGGCTGGCCAGTGGAGTGATGTGCACCAGGGCTGTGGTCTGGGACATGGACACAGTCCCTGCCACAGCGAGCTGTGCTCTGCAGGCTCAGCCTGGACCATGAGCATCCCAGTGTGTCCTGGGGTTGCCACAGGCCCCACATGGGGTCGATTTTCTGTTACCTGCTGTGTGTACCCACAGCACATTGCCTTGTGCCCAACCCCTACCACCTGAAATGCAAACAAAGCTGCCTGCTGCCAGCTTTAGCATATCCATGAGTGGGTCACTGCCCAGAGGAGCCCCTCAGTGAGCAAAGCTTTGGCTCAGGATGGCAGCACAGGGATGGGAATTCCTACCTGGCAGAACTGGCACCAGTGGCCACTGCTGAAGTCAGGGACAGAGGCACAGGGCCAGCAGCAGTGCCAGGTGAGAGCACATCTGCCCAGCAGCTGGGTGGCGATCACTGGGAGGAGCTGGGGGAAGATGAGTTTGCTCCCGCATGGCTGATGGAAGCCACAGTCAGCCCGGGGAGTGCTGCCCAGCCATCATCCCACCAAAGCGATGACGACATTTCAGATGGAGATCTCCCTGTCCTCTAGGGAGATTTGGGGCATGGCTGGGGTGGAGAGGGGACGCGTGGCCTCGAGGCTGCCGTGGGGCGAGGCTGGCCGCGCTGCTGGAAACAGCTGGCAGCGAAGGAATAATCCGCTTTCTGCACTGGCTCTGAATTCCGGGCGCAGATGGGCAGGAGCGGCCGTGCCCCGGGCGGCGGGAGGGGGCTCGGCGGATGGAGGAGCGAACTAACGGCACCGGGACCGGGGGCACAGGAAGCCCTGGCCAGGGCCGCTCCTCGGGATACTGCATCGGGGAACAGCGGTAGCGGTGTCCGGCCTGGGGTACCGGGGTACCGGGGTACCGGGGTACCGGGCTAGTGCCGGTTGCCAGGCGACAGCTGCCGAGCCCTGCCCCGCCCCGCCCCGCCCCGCCCCGCCCCTGCGGCGGTTCCGCAGCTCGCCGGGGCCGGGGGATGCGCTGACGTCACCGCTCCATCCCCGAGCGCGCCCTCCCGGTCCCCGCGTCCCCCTCCGGGCGGCGGCGGCCGCCAACCAGCGCGTGGGGCGGGGACCGCAGGGGCGGGGCGGCTGCCACCCGCACTGGCACCGGCACCGGCACCGACACCAGGACCGGCACCGGCACCGGCACCGGCACCGGCACCGCATCGCGCCGCGCGGCTCGGCCTCATGCCGGAGACCCCCGCCCACGGCTGAGCGCCGCGCCCCTCCGAACCGGCCACGGCCACGGCCGCGGGCATCACAGGTAGGGGCGGGCGGCACCGCGCAGCACGGGGCAGTCCCGGGGCGCTGGCCGCGGGGGACCGGGGCTGCTCCGCGGTGGCGGTGCCGCCCCTCGTGGCCCCGGCGGGGAGGAAACGCGGCGGGTGGGAGCGGGATGCGCATCCCCGAGGGTCCGGCGGGGCGGGGGGGCTGCGGCCGGTGGCCATTTTGCGGAGCCCCCCGATGCTCGATGTTGTGGGTGTGAGGAAGCTGCCCTCGGGTCCCCAGCGCGGTGACCGCCGGGTGCCGCCCCGTCTTCCAGAAGGATCCAGCCGGGGTGCGGTCGGGGGGCTGCCCGCGGACGAGGAGACGCCTCCGCCGCCCCGTCTCCGGCCAGGGTGCGAAAGGGGAGGATGCCATCCCCGCAGCCCGTGGCGGGTGACGCAGGAACCCCTTGTCACCCCAGAGCCACCCCTGCTCTTCCCTGCGGGGCAGATGGCAGTGGTTATGCAGCTGAGCCATCTTGCGTCATCACCATCATAATGCTCCGGAGTTCAGCAGCAGCGCTGGAGGGAGTGGTGCGTGCCCCACCTGGGGCTCTCGCCGCGGGTGGCTGGCAAAGATGCTGCTAAGGCTGTTCTTGGCCCCCAAGGACGAGCAGCTGCCGGTGACCTTGCGCTGTGGAGTGGCTGGACAAGGGCCGCCATGTCACTGCGGGCCAGTGCGGTGGCTGCTGGCTGTGGAAGGGGCCGGTCCCGGGGCGCAGGGCGAGTGTAGAGCTCCGCGCTTGGTCATCCGGGCTCGCAGGGAACAGCCCTGCACCTGCCCTATTGTCTTACTCTTCTGCTTCCTTCTCCCCTCCCCTCCTCCTCACGGGGCAGTGACCCCTCCCCTAGACCCTGCAGACCCCCTGCGAGCCGGGCTCCTGCCTGCTCGGGTCCCGTGCGACAGCATCAGGGCTCGGGGAGGACAACGGACCAGCCGAGCATCTCCCGTCCCACCCCAGAGGCAGGCACAGCCCGCAGAGCAGCCCCGTGCAGGTGGCCTCTGTGGCTCCGGCGGACAGGGAGGCAGCAGACCCTCCCCCGGGTATGGCCAGGGGTGTGGTGGCTCTGCCATCTCGGCTTGCTGCTGCTGACCTCCATTTTGTCTGGGAGGTGGCAGCTGGCGCTGGCAAAGATGCTGCCACCACCCTCCACCTCCCTGCATGTGGCAAGAGCTGCAGCCCCTCAAGCCCTGGGTCCTGTGGGAATCTGTTGTCCACCCCCTCCCTGGCTGCCCTTCTCCGTGCCCAGCAATGCCCCCAGAGCTCTCTGCCTTTTCTGTGCAGCTGTTCCCTGCTTTGGGTCGGCGTGTCTGGAAGGGAGGATGGAGGGAGCAGGGATGGGGGTGGGGTTACTTTGCAGCAGAGATGGGAAGCAGAACCCCTCATCCCTGTCCTTACATTTGCTACCTGTAAATTGAATCTGCGTGGGAATTCTCAGGGAGCTGCAAGCTCTGCCCTGGGGCAGTGTTCCCCACTGGGGTGGGCAGGAGGTGAGGAGGCACGGGGCAGGGTGCCTGGGGAAGCAGGGGCTGGCTTTCATCTGAGCGTGGGGGGCATTGTCCTTGTCCTGGGCTGTCCTCTGAGCTGCTTCCCTGCCTGCAGGTGCTGCCCTGGAGAAAACTGCACCGTCATGGCCCCTTGTGCTGTGTGGGGCGGGAGGTGGGTGAGGAGCTTGCCTGGCAGGCATTGATGGTGCCGTGTCATCCAGCAACGTGTTCCCTGCTGCCCTAGAGGCAGCACCGTGTCCCGTGGTCCCAGTCAGAGCTGGGGGGCCCCAACAAAGGGTGCAGGGGAAGGGCTCGCCACAACAAAGCCTGGCAGCTGCTGAGAACACGCTGGTGCAGCCCAACGGGGTGTCCACCCTGGCTGAGGTGACGTGGGGCAGAATGGGAGCAGACAAAGGGAAACTCACCTTGGATTTCCCTGGCTGAGGCAGCTCCTCATCTGCTAGAGCTGGGGGACCGGCAGCACAGCACATTCCTGAGCATCCTTTGGGGAAGAGCTTGCTGGTTGGTGGCACTTGGGGACAATGCTCCCTATCCTGTTGGTCACCTCTCAGCAGCAGAGGCTGCCAGTTGGTAGCCCCTGGACTAAAGAGTGGTTTCATTAGCTAATCTCTGCCCAATTAATCTTGGCTGATCCAGTTAATCGTGGCTCTCCAGGCCTTTTGCTCCTCGCTGGGGGTGCCTGGTGTGTCATAGGGAGGGGCAGAGCCAGCAGGCTGCATGGGAAGGGGGGAAGAGATGGGAATTGGGCGTCAGGTCCAGATGTTCCCCCTGGCCCCAGGACTTGGCCATTCCTCTCTGCAGCCTCTCTTGTGAGCAGGGCAGCCCTGGGAGGTGGCAGGGAGGGAGCAGGGAGCAGGGCTTTGGTGCTGGCACACTCCCAGCAAAGGGCTGACCGTGGCTTATCGAATTTCTCTCGATGGCAGCAGATTAAGCAGGCGGTGGCTGCTCTGGCTGTCCCCAGGCAGAGAGAGCTGGCCAGGCTGGAGCTGCCCACAGGCTGGGGCCCTGCCCTGCTCCTGCCCTGCCCTGCTCACTGCAGCCTGGCCCCTCTCTCCACAGGATGCCCAGTGATGCCATGGCTGCTGCCTCCCTGCAGCTGAGCCAGGGATGTGAGTCAGGGGAAGGAAAGGAGGGTGGGAAGCAGCTGGGTCAGTGTCTGCTGGTGGTCCCCAAGGGCACTCTGTCACCTGGGCTCCTTGTGCTGCTGTGGCAGGGGTGGAACTGGAGAGCTGCAGAGGAGCAGAGGGCAGCAGTGCACTGCCCACCAAGGATGCTGAGGGAAATGGATGGAGCAGAAAATGGAACTGGGACTCTGCAGCAGGGAATACTGGCCAGGAGAGGAGCTCACATCACTGTCAGATGGGAATACACTGGGATGTAGCCTGTGGATGGCAGGGAGAGAGAAAAGGTCCTGCTGGCCAAGAGGGAGGTTCTCACAGCCAGCAGTGTTGGGAGTATGGGTGTGGGGCTGAGCGGGCAGAAAAAGGCAAAGAAAGGAAAGCAGCACCAATGGAAGGCACACAGCACAATGGGGAACACAGGAACGTGGTTCAAAGGAGAAACCAGACTGTCTTTGTGGGAAGTGATGGGGCTGGAGTGGCTGGGAATGGCACAGGGGTGGGAGGGGATCAGAGCAGGGGCTGAGGTGGCCCGTGGCAGGCAGCAGGCAGTCCTGGTGGGCTCACTGGTGGGTGTTGCTGTTCTGGGGCTGTGCAGGAGGCAGGAGTCCAGGGACCTGAGCCACCTCTCCAGAGCCCTGGTAGCTGGAGAAGGCTGCAGAGCTGGGGGAAGGGAGCTGCCTTGGCTGGGAAGGAGAGGGAGAGGTTTGACATGGGCAGGTGTCAGGGACAGGCTTGGCCCGGGGGTGAACCCATTGTCCTTGAGTGGTGCCACAGGGTGGAGCAGCTCGAGCTCCTGGCCCTGTGAAGATGCAGCCCTTCCACAGGGGAATATATCCAGTCGTTTTCATGGGAAAAACAACTCCTTCATTCCCCTTTGGCAAGCCCTGCTGTTTAATTTTTCCTTTCCCCCGGCTGAGTGGGGAGGCGGAGGCCACTGGGAGGCAGCAGCCCACTTGCTTGCTTAGGGACTCAAGGGTGGTGTTAAACACCTGCTTAAAATAATCCAAGCTCAAGAAAGCCTGAGACCAAATGCTTGAACTCTGGGATTTATGGGTGTGATCACTGGCTGAGCACAGTGGGAGCTCCGGAGCCATCCCAGCAGGAAGATAAGAGGGGGCCTTGGGAACTCCAACAGAAGCAGCTTTGTCCTCTGCCTGCTGCTGGACATGCCAGCTCACTTATAAAACAGGCAAAGGGTTTCTGAAAGGCAGTGCCAAGCTTGTAACACTTTCTTGATGCAAATTTTTCCACTGTGTCCATGGTTTCCTCTCACCCCCCTGGAAATCAAACCACAGCTGTCAGACCTCAGGTAGTTTTAAAGCCATCCCCTTCTCTTGGGATCCTTTCTGTTCTGTGGATTGGGTTTTTTCTTCCCTCTCTCCCCCCTTTTTCCACAAATTCTCCTGAATTTTTCATTTCCACTATGGGAAAACACATCTCATGTTCAAGATCCTTCCTTCTGGTCATGGCCCTTGTAACCAGAGCTCACTAACGATCTCATTTCTCCCAGATCTCCTTCCTCCTGGAGCAAATACCCTGCTGGCAAAACCCAGGCTTGGAAAGCATTAGGGAATTCACACACACCCTTGCAGGTGGGATGCCAGAGGAGCAGTTCCTGCCCATTTTCTGAGGGGTCCTGTGCTCCATTTTCACCACCAGGCTCAGCACGAGGAGCAGGGAAAGGCAGGAAAAGGGATAGATGGTAGAAGGCAGAAAGGGATTTGTGTCAGGTCCAAAAGGATCCCAAAGGATGCAGCAATCAGGGGAAGGATCCCATTTTCAGGGCAGTGCTCATGAGGCTTAGCTGCAGCTGAGGGAAGCTGGGAATGGCCTGCAGAGCACCAGTGCTGGGACGGACAACTGCTCTGGGAGGTGTTGGTGAGGGGTTTGTTTTCTCTTGGTGAGATTTGCAGTTAATTTTTTAGCAAAAGGACTTGGAAATATGATGGTAAACTGGGAGCTTCAGCTGAGTGCCATGGCCACTGGCTTCCCAGGAAGGGCTGCTGGTGCTGATGCTGCAGGTCTGCTTTGTGGGAGCTGAATGGGAGGCGCATGCTCAGCCACCGCCTCCGTTCCCAGTGGAATGCCATTGCTTCCCTCCCTCCCTGCTCTGTCCTGCTGCCCAGCCCCTGCTTTGCTGGGCTTGGAGGGGAAGCAGGAGGCTTGGGTAACAGGCAGGGACTTTTCTTGCTGATTGGGGGTACCTGCTCGGTGCTATTGGCACCCTGGCATGGAAAAGCTGCTCCTTGGGGTTGTGCTGATGCTGGCAGTGGCTCTGCCCGCTGCTGTGGGTGCCCAGGGGGATGGAGGCTCCAGTGCTGCCCTGGGGTATCCCAGGGATGTCCCCTGGGACTGAGCTGGGGGTCCTGACCTGAGCTATGACAGGGAGAAGAGGTAAAATGAGGGCAGACCGAGGTAGGGAACAAAACATCATCTTTCAGGCAGAGACAGAACAGCGCTCCCAGCAGGTTTCCTTGCACGGACCTTCCATCCATCCAGCACAGCTGCAAGATGTGGGTTGGGATGCAGGTTTTCCTAACCCCCTTTCCTTGCCCTCGGCAGGCCAGGCAGTGCTCCCCTGCAGCAGGACCCGGGCGTGGCCGGCGCCATGGCGGGAGCGTCGGTGAAGGTGGCGGTGCGCGTCCGGCCCTTCAACTCCCGGGAGATGAGCCGCGAGTCCAAGTGCATCATCCAGATGTCAGGAAGCACCACCAGTGAGTGCTCAGGGGCAGAAAGGGGGTCTGGGGGTTGCCTGGGATGGAGCAGGGGTGGTGTGGCCACAGCAGCGAACGCTGGCCTGGGGGATCCGTGGTGAGGATGCCTGAAGCATCTCCAGTGGTTTGGAGGAGGAGGAGATGTGGGGAGGAGGTCAGCTTTCCATGGGGAAATGCAGTCCTGCTGTTGGAATGGCAGTGCTGGGACCTACATGGCACTGAGCCCTTGGATTTTGGTGACAGTGAAAGGGGCAGTATTCCCCAGTAGGCAAGGAGGGAGGAATCACAGAATCACAGGATGTTTTTTTTGGAAGGGACGTTAAAGATGATCTTGTTCCAACCTTCCACCATAGATCAGGCTCTTCCACCTCCAACCTGGCCTTGGAGTTGTGCGTGGGCCAGCAAGTGGTTTTTGTCTGCCTGGCCAGGTACCAGTCACTGCAGCGTGCCAGGACCCATCCCTGCTTCTCTGGGGCTCTTGGAGGTGCAGCAGCAGCAGGATGGAGGGGTGGCAGGAGGGTTAGCCCAAGGTGGGGAGTGCAGCCTGGAGCCTTGGGGCTGTGTGTCCTGTCAGGAGCCTGTCTGGCCTTTGCCCCTCTTTAAATAAAAGCTGCTGGCAGCATGGTGTGGGAATGGCAGTGAAACCCCTCCTCTTTGGCTCTGGAAGCCTCCAGATGGGGCAGTGTCTAAAATAACTCCCTGCCCGCCCGCCTGGGGCTGCCTGCGTCACCGACGGTGGGTGACACACTGGTGGAGCCACCCCCGCCCTGCAGGCTGCTATGACAACCCTGCTGTGGGGAGGGGACAGCACCCAAGGGTGCAGGAGGACTCTGGGACCCTGCTGGCCACCCCAGGCCTAGGGGGAAGGTCTGTGGGGCAGCACCTGCTGGTCTCTGGCATCCTGTGGGGGCTCTCCCTTCATGGCTGGAAAGGGATTCTCCACCTGCCTGGGGGGCAGAGCTTCTGTCCTCGTGGTGAGGAAGCCTCCTGTCCATGCAGGAGCTTCCCAGCTGCCCAGGGCCAGGCAATAGGAGGGCAGATGTTCCCCATTCTGGTTCTGGGGGCACCTGTTGTGCCCTAGTCCCAGACAGAGCATCAGGCATCCCCCAGCTCCACCATGGCTGTGTTTGCTCCGAGCTGTCTGCCCCTGCTCGCCCTGCACACCCTGGCTGTGCCCCCACCCCTCCAGCCCGTGCCTCTGCCTGCACCAGGGAGGCCAGCAGGGCTGCAGGCAGGAGCCCTTTGCTGACAGGGAGGATTTTCCCCATGAATGGACAAAGCACTGGCTAATCCTCTTGGCCAGGGGGCTGGGGAGCAAGTGTGGGGGGCTCAGAAGCCTGCTGCTGCTGTGGCTGGTGGAGGCAGGAGGATGGCAGCAGAGCAGGACTGTCTCAATCTCCTCAGCTCCTGGCAGAGAAGCCAAAGATAATCATGCTTGAGGGGAATGAGAGCAAGTTTTCCTCTTCCCAGGATTATTTGCAGAGACCTTTGCCTGTGCTGGGGTGGGGAGGCAGGTTCTCCTCCCTGGAGCCCCATGGGAGGCAGAGGGGCCCAGGGTGGGAAGGGATCTCAGCCTTTCTCTGCTGTCCTTTCACCTGCAAACTTCCAGCTGCCACAGCCACCCACCTGCCCCCAGCCCTGCTGCTCTGCTCCTGTGGTGCCCTGCACCCTGTGGGCACCATCCTGGGCACCAGCACTCCTGGCTCCCTCCAGGATGGTGTGGAGGAGACCCCTGGCTTTGATCCCAGTCATGTTCTCTGTCTGGAGCTGTGCCTCTGCTGCCTTTAAAACCTGGTGATTATTTTCTCTGATGTGGCTGCTGGGCTTTCTCCTGCTTTGTGCCTGCCCACTCATGCTGCTGGCTCTTCAGGGCAAGGCGAGGGACATCTCCAGAAGTTTTCCTCCTTCCTGCCCCCTTGTCTCTGTGTTTGTCCTCACCTCCACACCCCCTCCTTGCCTTTTCAATCCCAATGGCCCAGAGCATGAATCTTTTGGAACAACTTTGCAAAAAGTCCTATAGGAAAGGAAAAACTCCACCAGCACCATCCATCTGCCTGCAGGCAAATAAATGGGAATGGCAGGGGCATGGCAAGAGAGTTTCAGCTCAGGACAGGAGATGCCTGCCCTTGGGATGCTCCCCTGTGCCCAGTTTCTGGTTTCCCATGCCAGCTGGGAGCTGCAGCTGGGGTGCCTGGAGCCACGTGGTGCCATCCCCGGCTGCTTCCCTGCCCTGTGCCCAGCATGGGCTGGCACTGGGATGCAGAACAGGCTCCTTGTGCTGCCCCATCCCGCTCCACAACTCATCTCTGCTCCTGTTTGCATGGTCAGTGTCTCTGCAGGGCAGGGCCAGGCCTGGTGACCAGGTGGAGGTGCCAGGCTGAGCACCAGGAGCCACCAGAGATGCTCCATCCCACTTCTTGCACAACTTCTACTCCTGCCTCTCTTCACAATGCCCTCAGCACCACATCCAGGCATTGGCAGGGGTCAGGATTAGGCAGCCACCATGGCTGACCATGCTGCCCACAAAGCCCTGCTCTTCCTGGAGCCTCCACATCCCTGCCTGCTGCTGCAGGATTGCCAGTTGTTCCTTCCCAGCCCTTTCTCCTGGTGGTCAGCCTGCCTGGAATGCAGCAGGTGCCCTGAGCAGTGGGGCCAGGCTGCCTGCAGCAGGTGGGTAGGCAGGGAGCCTGTGCCAGCCCCTCTTTGGTGCCAGAGCTGGGCTTCTGTCCATGCTAAGGAGCATCCCAGAAGCACCATGCTGTGGTTTTGGGGCTGGGGCTGGACCCTGACCCCACAGGTCAGAGGTGGTAGACCCTTCCCATGGGAGTAGAAGTATCCATTGTGGTGCTGGAGGAGGGATTCAGAGCAGAAAGCATCTCTGTGTGTAACACTACACATCTGGAAGCACATCTGGCTACCAGAGACCACAGCAGTGAGCTGCCCCCGTGCCTGGGGCTGCCCAGGAATGCCCCAGCTGGAATCAGGAGTGGGTTTGAGCCCTGGCTGACTGAAGGGCAGAGCAGGCTGGGGTGGAGAAAGTTCAGGGCTTATGGCTTCTCCATCCTTGGTGGTGGCAGGGAGCAGCTGGGGCAGTGGGCACGGGAGCTGTGCTGTGCAGGCCTCAATGTCACTTCATTGTCACCTGACATGGCTGGTGGCTGAACCTCGTGATTGCCCGCTGGTTTGGGCTCCTTCTGATGCATCTGTTGTTTCAGAAAAAAACCACATGGTAAATGCTCTACAGGAGGGAAAAAAACCCACCCATGGCATGAGGAAGAGCAGTGATGCAGTCTCCAATTTCCATAGCAACGTCCTTTTCATCAGGGGATGACAAAAGCAGACTCTTGTTTCCGCTGCTGGTGTGACACGAGGCATAAATCCCTGCTGGGGCTGGGCACCTGCAGAGGAGCCAGAGGGGCTCTGGGGGAGCCCTGGCAGGGCTGCAGCTGCTCCCACCCCACAGGTGCCACCATGGGAGCTTAGGGCACGCTGCCCCAGCGGTGGGGAGAGGAAGGCTGTGACCCTCCCGTGCCATGTGGGCTCCCATGGGCAGGTGCCACAGCAGGAGGGAACCTGGGGGAAGGAGTCATGACCCCCTCACTGTGTCCAGCAGGAGGTTTGGGTGAGGCTCTGCCCTGTTCCCTGGGCTCTGCTGGCTGTGGCACACACCTCCTCTGCTTTCAGAGGTGGGGTCTGGGGGTTCTGGACCCATCTGCAGAGCTGGAAGGGTCCCAGTCCATCTTCCAGGATTGTTTTGGACTGAAACCCATCACCCTTCATCCCTCCCACATGGAGGGGGGTAGAGGGGGGTGGGGCAGGGGTACCATGGGTGGCTGGTGGCCTCATGTTCCCATCTGTTTGTCCCTAGCTATCCTGAACCCAAAACAGCCCAAAGAGACACCAAAAAGCTTCAGCTTTGACTATTCCTACTGGTCCCACACTACGGTAAGCACTGGGAGGCCTGAGCCCGCCTCCAAGGCTGGGCTGGGCAGAGGCAGGAGGGCCTCTTTGCCAAATTTCTCCATGTCCCCTTCCTCTGTGCAGCCTGCAGACATCAACTATGCATCCCAGAAGCAAGTGTACCGGGACATTGGCGAGGAGATGCTGCAGCATGCCTTTGAAGGCTACAACGTGTGCATCTTCGCCTACGGGCAGACAGGAGCTGGGAAATCCTACACCATGATGGGCAAGCAGGAGAAGGACCAGCAAGGCATCATCCCACAGGTATGCCTGGGGAAAACTGCCTGTGCCCCTCGCCCCAAAGGAAAAGCAGAGCTGGGGGAAAAGAGGGCAGCAGGGTGGGAGTGAGGCCAGGCTTGGCCAAGGTCTAATGTAGTACTGCTGTGACACTGAGCTGGCGTGGCTCCACCAGGAGGGGGTCAAGGAGGGTCATCCAGGCTCTCCAAGGCTGGAAGGACTATGTTCTGGCCACAGTGGCCCAAGAGCTGAGCTGCTGACCAAGAGCTGGCCTGGCAGGACACGGATGCTGATTCTCCATGTCAGCTTGGGGGGGCTCTGCCAACTCCCCAGGAGCTGTTCCAGCACTCCCTGTCCAATTTTTGGGGTGAAAAGTGTCCTGGGCACTCTAGTGTCCACAGCTGTGCAAGGACCTCTTCTCCCACATCAATGACACCACGGCGGGGCTCTGGGGATGCTGATTCTCCATGTCAGCTTGGGGGGGGGCTCTGCCAGCTCCCCAGGAGCCATCCCAGCACTCCCTGGCTGGTTTTTGGGGTGAAACCCCTGTGTCCTGGACACCCCAGGCAGGAGCACTGTGCTGGTGGGGCTGAGCCTGGCTCTTGTGTCCACAGCTGTGTGAGGACCTCTTCTCCCGCATCAACGACACCACCAATGACAACATGTCCTATTCTGTGGAGGTAGGCACCCCTCTGCCTGCCCAGCCCCTTCTGGCCTCCCACCTGGCTCCACAGGTTGTGCCAGTGTGCAGACCCCTCTTTGGGGCCATCCTGGGGGCTAGCTCTGCCCGTGCCCTCTGCTCTAGGTGAGCTACATGGAGATCTACTGCGAACGCGTGCGGGACCTGCTGAACCCCAAGAACAAGGGCAACCTGCGGGTGAGGGAGCATCCCCTGATGGGTCCCTACGTTGAGGACCTTTCCAAGCTGGCTGTGACCTCCTACAATGACATCCAGGACCTTATGGACTCTGGAAACAAAGCCCGGTGAGTTGGAGAAGGGCAGGGTTTGGGAAGCTTGCAGTCACTTCTAGAAGGTCCTGCTTCACTCCCTCACTTTGCCAGTCCAGCTGCTCTGGAAGTGGCAGTCCCCTCCCCACTGAGTGTTGGGTACCCCCACTTTCCCCTCACTTTTCCTCCTGCTTTCCAAGGGCACTGGAGACAGCAGGAAAAAGCCTGAACCTGTGCACATCTTCTCCCAGAGCCCTCGCTTGTCCTCTATTCTTGACTTCCCACCATGTACCCTGTCCTGGCATGAGCCCTGGCCCTGTCACCAGCCACTCCGGTGTCCCTCACAGAGTGTCACACCTCCCTGTCCTGCTCTCCCTGCAGCACAGTGGCTGCCACCAACATGAATGAGACCAGCAGCCGCTCCCACGCCGTGTTCAACATCATCTTCACGCAGAAGCGGCACGACGCCGAGACAGACATCACCACTGAGAAGGTGAGAGCGGGGCCTGGGGCACTCAGGGGACCCCTCATGGATCCAGGGAGGACTTTTGTGTTCTTTCAGCAGCACTTGGGGCAAGGTGGTGCAGCCTGGTGGAGGACTGGAGCAGGAGGGAGATGAGTGCCAGGCACATTCTAGGCTCTTGGTCCCTTGAGGGACTGGCCCCTGCACAGGATATTTGGCAGCTGGTGCCCTTTAGCCCTGCCTGCAAGGGTATTAGCCCTGCTCCTGAGCAACTCCTGCAAGGATGACCCTGCAGAGCCACTGCTGCCCTCAGAGCAGTGTCATCCTGCAAAGGGTTTTGGCTTTGTGCTGGGTTTGCTGTGCCTACAGGGCTGACAGCCTCCCCTCTGCCTGCAGGTCAGCAAAATCAGCTTGGTGGACCTGGCTGGGAGTGAGAGAGCTGATTCCACAGGTGCCAAGGGCACAAGGCTAAAGGTGAGAGCTGACCTGAGGTCCGCTTCTGCTGGTGGGACATCATGGCCTCCTCCCTCATCCCCAGAACATCTCCTTCCCTGGTTCTTTGCACACTGCACTGCCAAAGTCCTTGATGGGATTGTGTTTGAAAGCTGCCCAGTGCCAGTTTCACCATGAGTGAAACCAGCTGGGGGCTGCTGGTTACCCAGAGACCAGCTGCTCTTTGCCCACACCATGCTGGATATTCCTCATTTTCTCCTGGGCTCTAACGTGGTTCTGAAATGGGACCTGAGCATTTTTCTCTTCTAACCAGGAAGGAGCAAACATCAACAAGTCCTTGACCACTCTGGGGAAAGTCATCTCTGCCCTGGCAGAAATGGTAGGTAGCTGGAGAGCAGACAAACATTGGCACTGGGGGGAAATGGGCTTGGGCCAGCAGGGCTGGGCTCAGCTCCATGGGATGGAGCATCCCAGCTCCATGGGATGGAGCATCCCAGCTCCAAGGGGTGGGCAGACACATCCCAAGCTGTCCCTACAGCTGGGACAAACTGGGCTGGTGGAGATGCCATCTGCATGGGGACCTGTGGCACTCTAATTGAGGGCCAGGGATCTGTGCTGGGTGCCAAGTAAAAAAGCAGCAGCTTCCCTAAACAGTGTCTCCATTTCCTTTGCAGGATTCAGGGCCCAACAAGGTGGGTGCCCAGGTTGGATGGGGATGGGGGCTTTGGTTATGAGCCTGGTGGGAGTGGGTTGCAGGGTGGTTTGGGAGTGAGACTGTACCTGGACTGCCCATTCTTCTTCTCTTTCCTTCTCCTCCCCCTGGGGCTCTCAGTAGCCAGCCTTAAACAACTCTCCCAGCTCAGGGCACTTCACAGGCAGGACCTGTGGACATGGGCAAAGATGCCCAAGGTTGCCATCCTGCTCCAAGTCCCCGTGGCTGGGGACCAGCTGTCACCTTCCCTTTGAGGAGAGCAGGCAGCTCTTGACAGCCCTTCCCTTTGCTCTCCATTCCCCAGAACAAAAAGAAGAAGAAGACAGATTTCATCCCCTACCGAGACTCGGTGCTGACCTGGCTGCTGCGGGAGAACCTGGGTGAGGACAGGTGGGGGGTGTGGTCTGCCAAAGGGTGTGGCTGCCAGGTGGGGCGTGGCAGGGGGCACGAGGAGCAGCATCTCCCTCATGCCTCTGTCTTACTGGGCAGGAGGCAACTCCAGAACTGCCATGGTGGCTGCTCTCAGTCCTGCTGACATCAACTACGATGAGACCCTCAGCACCCTCAGGTAGGAAGAAGTGTCCTTGTTCTCCCTGCAGTGAGCAAGAGCAGGGGAGGCTGGCTGAGGCCCAGGCACTGCCACATGCTCTCCCCCCCTCTGTGGTGTCCCTGCCTGGGGGTCTACTGTGGAGGGAGCCTGCAACCCCAGACAAAAGTTCAAAGGGTTGTCCTGGCACTGGGATCCTCCTTGCTGGAGGGGCTTGCAATGCTCTTGCTTGTCCAGCAGCTGGGGTTTTGCCCCTGTTTTTGTGCTGTTCAAGACCCTGCCTCTGTTTTTGTGCTGTTCAAGACCCTGCCCCTGTTCTCAGTGCTGCTCCAGACCCTGCCCTTCCCTAGGTACGCTGACCGTGCCAAGCAGATCCGCTGCAATGCTGTCATCAACGAGGACCCCAACAACAAGCTCATCAGGGAGCTGAAGGATGAGGTGGCTCGTCTGCGTGACCTCCTCTACGCCCAGGGCCTTGGGGACATCATTGACAGTAGGTACCACGGGTGCTCTCTGCCACTGGCTCCAGGCAGAGATGGGCTGAGATCCTGCCAGCCTGCAGGGCTGATGTCCCCACAGCCTCCCTGCACCCTGCTGCCCTGCCCCACACAGCACCAGTGCTGCCTCTGGTGAGCCCCTGCACGCATGGTCACAGCCCCCAACCCCCTCCTGTGGCAGGGGGAGCTGCTTTCTGCCCGGCAAACTTCCCTTCTTCCCTTCCACCCACCATCTTCAGCATCCAGCACCCAGCAGAGGTGCCAGGAAGGTGTTACTGGCACTGCACGTGCCCGTGGGCTCCCCTCCCTGTGCTGTCTGATACCCTACTGAGATGAACCCCTCCTTGTTCTGTTCTCTCTGTCTTACCCCCCTCCCTGCCCTCTCTTTCTCTCTTAGCCCATCCTGCTGCGGGAGGATCCAAATGTGTGTATTCCCCATCACTGGTACTCTCTGTTGCTTCACAGCTTTTTGGAGCTCTAGGCTGTGCCCAGGGGCACCCGTGCAGCATGGGGAGGGCTCCTGCAGCCAGCCCCTGCTCATGGAGTGCTGTGTGCCTGCAGGCTGCCCATCCTCAGGGAGCTGGCACGGGGGATGGTGCCAGGGTGGTGGTTAGCACCTGGGCTTGGGCTAGTGCTGAAGGGACCAGTGTCCTCCCACCTGGCCATGCCAAGGACCCAGGGCACACGGGGACTCCTCCTTCATGCTGTTGTGATGTTTCCTGTTGCTGCTGCTGCTGCTGCTGCTGCTGCTGGTGTCTCACTGGGGCTGGAGCCTGGCACGGCCCTCGGGTGGGATGGAATGGTGCTCTACTGATGGATTGGTGGGTGGTGGTGGCCAGGAGGCTTTGGCCTGTGGATAAGCACTATGGCCCTGTCCCACCCTGGCTCTGGCAAGCCTGCTGAGAAGCCAGGGGTCTGCTTGTCCCCTCCTGGCTCAGCTTCCCTGGATGTGGGCTAATGGAGATGGGTGACTAACCCTGCACCTGCTGACCTGTGCCCTGCCTGCCTCTTGCACACTGCTCTGAGAACCAGTAACTCCTCAGGGCTGGAGGAGCATCTCCCATGCCTGGGTCCTAAGCCACCACAGCTGACTCCCGGGGTGCCAGCTGGCAAGCACCACTGCCTGTAGTCCTGGCTTCATTCTCTGGCTGCCTAAGGTGCTGCTCCAGCAGGCCATGGGCTTCCTTTGAGCAGACCCTGTGAGGGAATCCTGCTGCTTCTCCTCCTGTCTACCTGACCCCTTTGTAGGGCAGAGGGCCACCCCTCTCATCCCCTTCTCTTCTCATTCTCTGCTCCCAAATCTGGCTAATCTGGGGCATCTGGGCAGGGAAAACCACACAGGCTCTGTGAGATGGAGAAGATGACAAGAGGCAGTGGCACATACTTGGGGAGGACATTTGATCCCAGACCTGATGGATGCAGGTCCTGAGGTTGCAAAAAAGTGTCCCTGGGAGCCCAGGACAGCTGCTTCCAGCACCTGCCTCACCAAACAGCCCTGTTCCCTGAGAGGCTGCCCGGGCTGGGGAAGAGAGTGCTTGCCCTGCCCCCTTGCTGTCTGTGCTGCTCTGCCGTTGCCTGTGCCTTTTCCTGTAATTCCTGCCTTTTTTCTCGATGCACCGGCCACTCTTTTTTTTTTCCCAACAGCTTTTCTTGTCTCTGTCTCTCTCTGTCACCCTGTCTGTGTGTCTTTCCCCGGCCCACCCCTCCTTCCGCGCCCGTAGATGTGTCCGACCTTGAGAACAATAATGATGCTCGAGGGGCAGAGCTGAGTCAGCGCCATGACAATCTCTCCACAGTGACCAACGCCATCGCTGGCATCAGCCCCTCTTCCTCCCTCTCTGCCCTGTCCAGCCGCGCTGCCTCGGTCGCCAGCCTCCACGAGCGCATCATGTTTGCTCCGGGCAGCGAAGAGGCAATTGAAAGACTCAAGGTAAGAGGCTGGTGCCTTCCTTTTCCTTTTTTTCCTTCTCCTTCTCCTTCTCCTTCTCCTTCTCCTTCTCCTTCTCCTTCTCCTTCTCCTTCTCCTTCTCCTTCTCCTTCTCCTTCTCCTTCTCCTTCTCCTTCTCCTTCCCTCTCTCCTTTTCCTCTCCTTTTCCTCTCCTTTTCCTCACCTTTTCCTCACCTTTCCCTCTCCTTTCCCTCTCCTTTCCCTCTCCTTTCCCTCTCCTTTCCCTCTCCTTTCCCTCTCCTTTCCCTCTCCTTTCCCTCTCCTTTCCCTCTCCTTTCCCTCTCCTTTCCCTCACCTTTCCCTCACCTTTCCCTCTCCTTTCCCTCTCCTTTCCCTCTCCTTTCCCTCTCCTTTCCCTCTCCTTTCCCTCTCCTTTCCCTTCCCTTTCCACGCCCTGCAGCTTGCAGAGGGGGCTCGCTGTTTTCTGGATCCCCATGAAGGGTGATCCTCATGGGAAGCAATACTCAGCTGTGCTCTTGCAGAGTGGACAGACTTAGAGCTCGCCCACCCTGAGGGTTTGGCTGTTGTAGGGCCCTCCTGGTGCTGCCTTGCAGGGCTTGGCTGCCTTGGACCTGTGGGACAGCTGCTTTGGGCTTGGGATGGGCAGAGTGCTCCTGGTCCTGCGTGGTGCAGCAGTGGGCTGGCAGCAAGGCCGTGGAGAGCCTGGTGCTTGTGCCTCGCTCTTTGAAGATGGGACTGGGGTGAAATGCTGCTGCAGCTTGTGTAAACCAGCCTGAAACTGGGACTGGTGTCCCACTGGAGCACACTGGGCAGATCTGTGCAGAGTGGCCAGGAGTGCTGCCCCAGGATGCTGTTAGCAAGCCCTGATTAACCCCCCTGGCAGGAAACAGAGAAGATCATTGCAGAGCTGAACGAGACGTGGGAGGAGAAGCTGCGCAGGACAGAAGCCATACGGATGGAGAGGTGGGTTGGGTGGGCCAGGGGGACTGGGGCAGGATGGCGTGGCACAAGTGGCATTCCTTGGGCACTTTGTTAGAGCAGTTGAGTTCCTGGGGCAGCCAAAGAGTTTGGATGTCCAGCTGGACCCTGGGTTGCCCCCTGGGGACCCCAGTCCCCACCGTGTCAGCCTGCACAGAGTGGGCTGCTCTGAAAAGCCCACCTGGATTGTGATGAGAGCTGTGGCAAGCCCTGCCTTGCAATCCCTGGGACAAACCAAGGGCTTCCATCCATGGAGTTTTGACAGGCACTTCTTTCTCTTGCTCCTTCAGGGAAGCGTTGCTGGCCGAAATGGGGGTGGCCATGAGGGAGGATGGAGGCACCTTGGGTGTATTTTCTCCTAAAAAGGTAGGATCATCCTAATCCCTTCTTCCTGGGGACTGGTTTGTACCTGCAGCTCTCTTCTGATCCGCTCTGTCACAGCTGGCCAGTCCCAAATACTTCACTGGCCTTTTCTTGGCTCTGAAACCTATGGGGGAAATCCCAGCACTGGGCCTGCTGGGTACAAACATGGCTACAAATATGTGGGTAAATGTCCACCCCCCACTGCTGGCATGCTGTCCCCCTTCATGAGGGGATTTGCTGATGAACACTCTCTTGGACTTCAGTGTTAAATCATAAAAATTCATACTTTCAGATATTTAAAATTGCTGCCCCTGAAGCCAGCAAGTCCTTGCTAAGAAATGTGGGTGGGCAAATATTCCATCTCTTTCTTGCTTGTAGCATTTGGCTTGGCCAAACCTCTTATGCGTGTGTGTCCCCAGCTCAGGTGGTGATAAAAACTTCCCTTTACATGGCCCAGTTGATTTTCAGGATAAACTTGTACACTGTTGTCTTTGTTTCTTGTCCCAGCTGCTGCCTGTTAGGAGTCCAGACCTTTGGGTGGGAAGCGTGGGGGTTTATTCCCCAAAGCAGGTTGGTCTTGGAGGTGGGACATTGCTGTGGTGGTCTTGGTGCCTCCTTGCTCTTCAGCTATCTGGCAGGTGGAAACTCTTCTGACTTCTCCAGTGGCTGGTGAGAAAAGTTAGTGTTGATAGTGTGCAAATCCATTTTGTTATGGGCATTGCACTTTGCTGTCCTTCTGTGTGCCATGGCTGGGGTGGTTACAGCTCCAGGAGCTCCGTGGAAGGTCACCACCAGCTTTACAAATCTGGACAAAAACTGCAAGTGAAGGAGGTCTCAAGCCCCCAGGGCTGTATGTCTGTCCAGTGGGGCCAGAGGTTAAATGTTGCAGCCAACTTCTGCCAGCCACCATGGAGAAGAGCCCACCTTTCCCTTGACTTCCAGCTCTGCTGCCCTGTTTGCAGTGAGTTTCTGCTGCCAGCCAAGGCTTGTGGCACCATGGTGAGGGGCTCCCTCTGCATGCTGGGTCTCAGCAGGCTGATAAGGTGTTCCTTACAGCCACTATTCTGTCTGGTAAACTCAGAACTTCTCCCACTGGTACTCCTGGGACTGCCCCTATTCCCTGAAGGTGTAATCCCAGCAGCTAAGCTGGCTCTGGCCAGAGAGGCCTGTGGCTGGGGGAGAAATTTTCCTCCTATCAAGAACAAAGTGGTTTGTGACCCAGAGCAAGAAAGGGCTGTGAGGGACCTGTTAGGAAGAAGACCAGAGAGTGAAATTCAGCCTGTAGGTAGGGCTTCAGGTCTGCACTGCTTTTGGATGAACCTCTGGGACCTGCTCTTTTTGGATGCATCATCTGGTGTACAATCAGTGGAGGAAAATGGGCACTTTTTCTTCCTTTTTGACCTGGCAGAGGGCAGGGCTACATTAGGTATTGGGAAGAAATTCTTCCCTGGGAGTGTGATTAGGGCCTGGCACAGATTGCCCAGAGAAGCTGTGGGTGCCCCTGTCCTGGAATTGTTCAAGACCGGGTTGGATGGGGTTTGGAACAACCTGGTCTAAGGAAGATGTCCCTACCCATGGCAGGGGTGGGGAGATGTGTTTTCATGTCCCTTCTAACCCAAACCATGCCATGATTCTATAATATGGAATTATATTCTCACAGCACAAGTGAGAAGGGTCCTGTCCCAGGAGACTCTGAGCCATATCAGGGATTCCCCATGGGAAGGTTTTGGCTTTGTGTTGGGCCTGTTTGGAACATGAATTTTCAAAGGTGGCCAGGGGAAGGGTAGCTAGGACTCATCCCTGTGAGGAGGAAAGCAAGGAAGCTTGTGGAAGCAAGGATCCTCATGGCAGCCTCTCTGTGCAGTCCCCTGGAAAAGCACCTGTCTGGACGTGTCACCCTGAGGATGCAGAGGGCAGGAGAGCCTGTGCAGGGGCTGCCTGCAGTGCTGCTGAGCTCCCTCCTTCCTCCAGAGCACCCTCAGTGCCTGGGCAGGCAGGGCACTCAGGGGTGGCTCCTTGTTTGTCTCTCCCAGACACCACACCTGGTCAACCTGAATGAGGATCCCCTCATGTCCGAGTGTCTCCTCTACTACATCAAGGATGGGATAACAAGGTGAGGGCCAGGTCCCATGGAGAGGTAGGAGCCTTGTCCATGTCTCAGTGACTGACTTCCCTGGGTGGGCAGTGGGGTGACAGCTGTCCCCAGGCTGGGCACTGTTCCCAGGGCATCCCCAAAGTGCAAATCCCCAAGATTTTGGTCCTGCAGTGCACCAAGGGTTGCTCCTGTCAGCTCCAAGGCTGGGGCTGGGGGGAGACTCAGGAGGGGCTGCTTTGAGGGAGGATTGAGCTGGATTTCCCCTGCAGGGTTGGCCGGGAAGATGCTGAGAAGAGGCAGGACATCGTTCTCAGCGGGCACTTCATTAAAGAAGAGCACTGCCTGTTCCGCAGTGACACCAAATCTGGTGGTGAAGGTATTGCTTGTCTGGAGGGGCTTCACTGCCCTGGGGGCCCATCCCTCTGCATCTCCTCAGCCCCAGCCCCCAGATGAATGTCCTCCCCTCCTCAAACTAGTTGGGCTTTACTGCATGACTGCTCCATGCTTCCAGACGAGCTACATCCCTCATGGCTGGGAGGGGAGCTCGCACAAGGCATGTGGGAAGGAAGCAAGGTGAGGAGGTCAGGGCAGGATGGCTGAGCAGACTGTAGATCATTCCCCCTCTCAAGATGTGGGGCAGAATCCACCCCCCAAAATGGCAGGAACCTGGGTGTGAAGGGGCTGTGGGAGATGAGCCTGGGGAAGCTCTGGTCTCCTCCCACATGCAGTCTCCAGCTGCCCTTATTCCTTGGCACTGCTCTGATTAACTGGCTGAGTGCTGTTAGCTGCCCACGGGGTGGGTGGTGGTGGCTGGGGTGGCTCTCCCTTCTTTAGGCTGCTGCAGCAGGGGAGCAGGACATGCAGAACTCCTCCTTCTGCTTCCACCTCTCCCCTTCCCGCTGTCTCCACAGTGATAGTGACCCTGGAGCCCTGTGAGGGTGCTGACACCTACGTGAACGGCAAAAAGGTGACAGAGCCCAGCATCCTGCGCTCAGGTGGGTCCCGGGGCTGGCATGCCAGAGCTGCTCCAACCCACCTTCCTCCCTGCCATGGGGGCCCTGCACTTGTCCCACACTGAACCCACACCTTTCCCCCGTGCCCATGGCTGCAGGAAACCGCATCATCATGGGCAAGAGCCACGTGTTCCGCTTCAACCACCCCGAGCAGGCTCGGCAGGAGCGCGAGCGGACCCCGTGCGCCGAGACCCCCGCAGAGCCCGTGGACTGGGCCTTCGCCCAGAGAGAGCTGCTGGAGAAGCAAGGCATCGACATGAAACAGGAGATGGAGCAGAGGTGAGAGCATGGCCTGAGGTGCTGGGGAGTTGGGGGTTCACTTCCAGCGTGGTCATCCTCTGCTTCCCCATTTCCACCTAGGCTCCAGGAACTGGAGGATCAGTACCGGAGGGAGCGGGAAGAGGCAAATTACCTCCTGGAGCAGCAGAGGCTGGTAGGTGGCCAGGACATGGCTCCTTCTCAGGCTGCCCAGGCATGACTGAAATCCTGGCAGATGTTTGTGTGGGGTGGGTCTGTGTTCTAAAAATAAGGGCAAATGTGTTGTTCCTGGAGTTGTCACCACGAGCACTGGTCCAGAGGAGGGAGGAGGCTGTGTTCCTGCGGGGAAGAGGAGTGTGATGTGGCAGCGTGGAGGAAGGTCACACCAGTGGGTTGCATCACCTCTCTTCCTGTTTCCCCCAGGACTATGAGAGCAAACTGGAGGCTCTGCAGAAGCAAATGGATTCTAGGTATTACCCTGAGGCAAATGAGGAGGAGGAAGAACCGGAGGATGAAGGTGAGGGCTGGGAGCTGCCAGGAGGTTTTGATGCTTTCTGTGGCAGCATGAGGAGTGAATTGTGGGTTGATGTCCTGGTAATGGGGTGACTGCCCCTCCATGTCCCCACAGTGCAGTGGACAGAGCGGGAATTCGAGCTGGCCCTCTGGGCCTTTAGGAAGTGGAAGTGGTACCAGTTCACCTCCCTGCGTGACCTGCTCTGGGGCAACGCAATCTTCCTCAAGGAAGCCAATGCCATCAGCGTGGAGCTGAAAAAGAAGGTGAGTGCCTGAGCTCCTTCCTGCCTGGCTGCAGCACCCACAGCAGAGGCCACAGGAACAGGCAGCCAGGAGGTGCCGAGGAGAGGTCTCCAGAGGCATCACATGAACCTCCTGCCCTCCCAGGTGTGTCACCAGCCCCTCTGCCCCTCCCCAGGTGCAGTTCCAGTTTGTGCTCCTCACGGACACGCTGTACTCGCCTCTCCCTCCCGACCTGCTGCCTCCGGATGCTGCCAAGGACCGGGAGAAGCGGCCGTTCCCCCGCACCATCGTGGCCGTGGAGGTGCAGGACCAGAAGAACGGGGCAACACATTACTGGACCCTGGAGAAGCTGAGGTGGGTGAGAGATGGCTGTGCCAGGAGGGTTTGGGTGCCCACAGCCCTGTGTCTCACCGCCACCATCGGCGTCCCCTGTGCCTGCAGGCAGCGCCTGGACCTGATGCGTGAGATGTATGACCGAGCAGCAGAAGTGCCTTCCAGTGTCATCGAGGACTGTGACAATGTGGTGACTGGCGGAGACCCTTTCTACGACCGCTTTCCCTGGTTCAGGCTGGTCGGCAGGTGAGCGCTTTGGCTCCTTCCAAGCGTGGCTGGCACCCTCAGAAGGTCCTGCAGGAGGACGCGCTGCCGGCGCTGTGCCAGCATGACACCCGCGTGACGGCTCCGGTGTCACGGCTCTCCTCCTAGGGGCACTCGAGCTGCTGGCAACGCTCCTGCTGCCTGCCTCGCCCGGTGCTGAGAGCCACATGGGCTCCAGCTCGGGGGGTGCAGGGGCTGTGGCCTCCAGCAGGCAGGGAGCCTGTGCCCTGGTGGGCTCCACGCGGTGGGCATGTGTCCCTGTGCACGCGCCGGTGTCTGAGCGTCCGTCTGTCTGTGCAGTGTGTGCCGCGTGTCCCCGTGCGCTTCCTGCACACCGATGGAAGGGTGCAGTGCCAGCAAGGAGGATGGGCCACCCTGGAGAAGGCTGGGGCAGGGCAGGGGGAGCAGGGGGCTGAGCTGCGTGGCCTGGAGGCATTCCCCCGTGCCGTAGCACGAGGAGGGACTCTCTGCAGCAGCAGGGATAGTGGCGAGCCTTCGTGCCACCTGCTCTGTCCCTGCGTTCCCTGCAAACCCAGCAAAGGGTGTCCCCAGCATTCACACCGGTTCTGTGGGTTGCTCTTTTGTCTGGCTGTTGGTGGCTTTAGAGATGCACAAGATGGGCAGGTCTTTGTTCCCAATGTCCCTTGATTGAAGCAGACAAAAAACCCACCCCAAAACCTAACCAAGAAAAAAACCCAAAAAAAAAAAAGCAAAATTCCTGTTCTTTCTGTTTGGAACAGCTGGTGTTAACATGTCTTCTATCTTGTTGTACTAACCTTAGTTCAGATATCTCTGGCTGCAACAGCTCTCCTCTTTTCAACACATGCATGAGCGAGCGCATGGCTGATCTCACCCCCTCCCCTACCTTCTCGAACCCCGACTCCGACATCACCGAGCCTGCTGACGAGCAGCACCAGGGGCAGGAGGAGGAGGAGGAGGAGGAGGAGGACCTGGAGGAAGACATCTTTCCGGAGTGCCCGCTGTGTGATGGCCGGGATCCATTTTACGACCGCTTCCCCCTGTTCAGTTTAGTAGGAAGGTTGGTGAGGTTTTAGGAGAGCATGCCGGGAAGGACCTAGCTCTTTCGCATGAGGGAACTGCTTTTGGACACGACTCCCACCTCCGGGGCATCCCGGAGGTGCAGGCTGGGCTGGGACTGCCACCAAGCCCGGGCACCTGGTGGGGTGGTGAGGTCCCCGCTGAGGTAGGGCTGTGAGAAGCATAGCGAGGGAAAGGGATGCCAGGGGAAGGTGGACAGTGCCTTCCTTATGTGGGCACCTTTTTGGGCACATGGTCTTTTTCCCCTGAAAAAGGGAGCTCTGCTGTGTCTCCAACACCAAAAGAACCAGGGGAGCCACCTGGGGGGGCTTGGTCCTGGGCATTTCTGTCCCAGGAAGGAGCACCCCCCCCACCCGGCTTGGGATGACCCTGTGGTGCCCCTGACTGGGGCACACAGGCACCACAGAACCCTGTGTGCCTCTGGCACTGCATTGGTCAGAGTGAGCCCCCCTGAATCCGGAGGCTTGAATGTCCCCAGGTTGTTGTGGGGAATGAAGCTGAGGGGAGTGAGTGGACAGCTGGGTGCAGAACAGAGTGCCAAAAGCTGTGTTTGCTCTTCCGGCTCCAGCCAGGGCTTGGCTTGGGGCCATACCTGCCAACCTGGCATAGGAGATGTCCAGGGAAGTTGTGGGGATCTGGGTGTAGGCTCCAGCTCCTCTTTAGCTGGAGCCAAGGACAAGAAACTTTAATTTCTCATGCCTGTTGGCTGGAGACCCCTTGGGCTCCAGCAGTCTTGGCCTGGAGAAGCCCACCAGCTGCCCCAAACTTGGCTGTGCCACCAAACCTGGGGCCATCTGCCCATCCCTAGAATGATATGAGGAGCTGCCAGCTTTCTCTGGGGTTTTCCCAAGGGGGTGTGCACCAGGAGCTGTTCTGAGAGCCTTTGCCTCAGGCAGGGGCTCCCTGACCGGGGTGAGCTGGGGCTCCTCTTCCTCGGTGTGCCAGAGCCAGGCAGCGTGGTGGGAAGGAGGGAACAAAGCAGGCAGAGAGGGTGGAGGTGGGGTAAGAGTCCTGCAGCCTCAGACCGAAAGAGCTGGGTTCTTCCCCTTTTATTTTCTTTTTTCCTTTTTCCTTATTTAAAAGAAAAAAAAAACCAAACAACCAAACATATCAAAACAACCCAAAAACTCTCAAGGGCACCTCAAAAAACCAAATGAGGCCCTGTGGCAGCGGCCCCACTCCATGCCGGGGGCGTGTTCCCCAGAGCTTGGTGCCTCCTGACTTCTTTTGAGTCTGCCCTGGGTTTGGCTCCCCGCGCAGCAGCTCCGCCGGCCACATTTCTTGTGAAGTGTGCTTGGATTGGTTTATGATTGGATCCTTGTCTTTGATTTTCTCTTTCTTTCTGTCTCTCTCTCTCTTTCTCTCTTTCTTACTCTCTTTCTTTCTTTCCCTGTTCTCTCTTTCCTTCTTTCTCTTTTTCCTTCTCTCTCCCTTTCTCTCTCTCTCTCTTTTTCTCTCTTTCTCTCTTTCTCCCTCTCTCTCTTTCTTTCTCACTCTCATTCTTTCTCTTTCTCTCTCTCTCCTCGCTCTTTCTTTCTCTCTTTCCATCTTTGTCTTTTTCCTTTTCTCTCTTTCTCTCTTTCTCTCTTCCTCTCTTTCTCTCTCTCTTTCTCTCCTTCTCTCTCTCTCTCTTTCTCTCTTTCTCTCTCTCTTTTTCTCTCCTTCTCTCTCTCTCTCTTTCTCTCTTCAATTTTTTTTTAATTTTGGTTATTTTAAGGGGTTTTTTATTCTTTTTTTTTAGCTGCTGGCTCTATCTCTTCAAAGCTTTAGCAAAAATTGGGGTCCTTTCACTTTTATCTTCCTTTGGAAAGGCTTTTCTTTGATCTGAGCATGCCATCTTTGCACCTCACCAATCTTGTGGTTAGTGTCCCTGCCCTCCTTCCTCTAGTGACACACGTGTCCCCCTCCTCCCTGCCTGCCCCACCTCCTTCCCACTCTTCCCTGCCCTCTCCAGTCCTCGGCTTCCACTCCAGCTGCCCTGTGATTTTGGGTGGGTGGGTGCACACAGATCCCTGCGCTTCCAAGAGTTCCCTGTGGGCTCTGCCCCAGCCATGAGTCCTGCTGGGAACCCTGCCATGCTCTGACCACCTGTTCCCAGTGCCATCTGAGAAGAGATGGGTGGAGATGGACCCATCAGGAGATAATGATTTGGCATCAGCTGCTTCCACAACTTGAGTCCTTTGAGATGCTTTGGGTGGAAAAAGCCTCGAGGAGCACTGAAGGTCAATGGCAGTCACCAAAGCAGGGGGAATCTCCGGACTTGGGGGTCGGGGTGCAAGGGCAGGGCTGCAAGAGCCCCCTGGGCACTTTGGGGTGCCACTGAATCTGAAGATTCCTGTGAGGCTGGGATGCCCTGAGCAGCACAGCAGCCGCCTGGAGATGCAACCCTCATGGGAGCCTCCTGAAGCAGAGATGTCCTGGCCAGCCCCCAGCACCATCCCACCCCACCCCACATCAAGGTGCTGGCAGTTGCCACAGGGAGAGGTGGCAGGCACCCCACGCCCCATCTTGCTGGAAGTGGTGCTGCTAGCTCACACCTTTTGGCAGGGAGCTCAGTGCCAGGGGTGACTTGTCACCGTGGAGGGTACAGCATGCCACCATGGCCAGAGCTGGATGACCATTGCAAGCTGACAGTGAGGTGGAGGGAGGCAGCAAGAGGACGCAAAATGCTTGAGAAGCAGAGAGCAGTGGCCTGACAGGAGGTGCTGACAGAGACATGGTGCAGCCATCGTGTTGGACTCCGGCGTGGCACCTCGCCGTGGTGGCGTTGGTGACCTGGATGCTGCAGAGGAGAGCAGGGAGGCTCAGACTTGCCAGGCGTGCTGTCCATCCCTGTGACGTGCTGGCAGGTGGCCCAGGACCCCGAAGCCATCTGTGTGAAGGGATGGGGAGGGGGGGATGCACAACCTGATGCTGCCAGCCACACCATGCAGCCTCCCTCCCAGTGGTCTCCAACACGGCGGGCAGAGCCTGGGCCAGGAGCCCCCAGCAGGTTCACCTCTGGAGGTCCAGGACCTTGTCCTCTAACCTCCTTCGCTCCTGACAGCCTCCATCTCCCTTGTCACCCTTCCTCCCCCCTGTCTTGCCCCTGTCCTCCCCGTGGTGACTCTGCAGCTGCCCCCCCAGTCATGTTGCAGCACCTCCTGCCCAAGTTCTCCAGCTCTCTAGCACACAGAAGGTCCTCTCGCCCTACGGCTTCACGGTGGCACCAGCGCAGCCCTCTCCCCTCCTGCCTGCCACGGAGGTGACGGTCGGAGAGGTCTGCAGGTCTGGTGTGTTCTGTGGTGTTGTCCATGGCGTGTGCCACCCTCCTGCCCACCCTCCTGCCCGCGGCACGCTGCCTGCCCGCTGCCCCAGCCCCTTCGCCTGGCCCTGGCTGCCTTCTCTTTAGTTTTGCTTTGCAGCGCTGCGGTCGCGCCCTGAGCAGTGACCTGGGATCCCGGCCACTGCCGGCCACGCCAGCCGTGCCTGGGCACTCACGGGTGGGAGCAGTGACCGCTCTCCCCCCTGTTGTGTGTCCCCCCCTTCTCTGGCAGGGCCTTTGTCTACCTGAGCAACCTCCTGTACCCCGTGCCCCTGGTGCACCGCGTGGCCATCGTCAGCGAGAAGGGCGAGGTGAAGGGCTTCCTGCGCGTGGCTGTCCAGGCCATCTCAGGTAGGAGGGAACCCCCCTGCACAATGTGCCCCTTGCATCCCCTGCACCCTCTGTGCCCCTTGCATCCCCTGCACCCTCTGTGCTGGCTCACCCCATCCCTCCTCCAGCGGATGAAGAAGCCCCTGACTATGGCTCTGGTGTGCGGCAATCAGGGACAGCCAAGATCTCCTTTGACGACCAGCACTTTGAGAAGGTAAGGTGGGGCCGGCTCTTGGTGGATGCCCATGGACCCCAGATCCCTGCTTGCCACCTCAGTGCTTCCCCATGGGGACCCCCAGGCTCCTAGAGGTGGAGGGAAAGGAATGTGTTCTTGGTCCACCAAGCCTTGGGTACCCACCTGTGCATCCTGCTCTTGCCCATGTCCTAGGGGGGCTGCAGTGGGGTGGGAGAGGACAGCTGGAGGTGCCTGGGTGCTTGGGATGCTGGTGGTGGTGCAAGCAGAACCACCAGAATCCCTGAACTGCACTCCTGGCTCAGTTCCAGTCGGAGTCGTGCCCAGCTGTCGGGATGTCTCGCTCGGGGACCTCTCAGGAGGAGCTGCGCATAGTGGAGGGCCAGGGGCAGGTCAGCGACGTGGGCCCGTCCGCTGATGAAGTCAACAACAACACCTGTGCAGGTGAGCAGGGGTGACAGGCACTTTGGGAGGGGCTCCCTGCACCCAGCCTCTTGCACCTCCCCAGCACTGACAGCCCTCTGCTCCGGTGGGGGCCTGCTGGCAGACAGAGTCACAGGGGGAAAAGCCTCGGAGATTTTTGGGTTCAACTTATGACCTGACAGCGCCTTGTCAACCACCATGGCACTGAGTGCCACATGCAGGCTTTTCTTAAACACCTCCAGGGACAGGAGCTCCACCACCTCCCCAGACAGCTCCTTCCAATGCTCAATCACCCTTTCTGTGAAGAATTTATGTCCTTCCTAATGTCCAACCTCAGCCTCCCCTGGTGCAGCTCAAGCCTGTGTCCTCTTGTTCTGTCAGTGGTTGCCTGGGAGAAGAGAACAACCCTTACCTGGCTATAACCTCCTTTCAGGGAGTTGCAGAGAATGAAGAGGTCTCCCCTCAGCCTCCCCTTCTCCAGGCTAAACACTCCCAGCTCCCTCAGCTGCTCCAGCTGTGTTGGACAAGGGTGTTCACACCCTTCATCAGCCTTGTTGTCCTTCTCTGGACATGCTCCAGCATCTCAACATTGTTCCTAAATGTTCCTAACACTGGGGGGAAGACACCCTGCCTTGCTAAGGAACTTCTCCTCCCTGCAGTGACCCCAGAGGATCTTCTGGACAGCCCAGAGAAGCCTGCACAGGACGGGCCACTGGAGGTGGCTTTGGACCACCTGAAGCTGGGCAGCATCTTCACTTTCCGTGTGACAGTCCTGCAAGCCTCCAGCATCTCTGCAGAATACGCTGACATCTTCTGCCAGTTCAAGTGAGCCCCTAGTGCCCCCCAGCCCTGCTTCTTCCACCAAGCTCCAGCCATCACCTGGGGGCTCCTGGTTGAATTTGGGAAGTTTCCTCCACCCCTGAGCCCTTTGTGGATGGGGAGGCAGAACCAAGGGCTGTGAAATCTGCCCAAGCAATTGTTTAGTCTCTGGCAAAAGGCAAGGAGAGATTTCCAGCAGCTTCAGGGGGTCCTGTGCCAGCCAAGGGTGCAGGCAGCAGCCCCAGGGAGAACAGGCTCTTGTGGTCCCTTGCTTTCACTCCCCTCCCTGCTCCAGCACCTCCCCATCCCTGAACAGCCCCTGAACAACCTTCCTTCCCTCCACAGCTTCATCCATCGCCATGATGAGGCCTTTTCAACAGAACCCTTGAAGAACACAGGACGGGGGCCACCCCTGGGCTTCTATCATGTCCAAAATGTGAGTACCCCTCTTCCACCACCCCTTTGTTCCTGCACCTGCTGGGACCTCTGCAGGGCCATTGGCTGGATCCTGTCCCAGGGAAGCAGCTTCCTCCTGGCTTTCCCAGCCCCTCACAGACACCCAGCTAAGCCAGGCTTAGATGTGGTGGACATGCAGGAAAAACACCAAAAGCCACTCCCAGCGCCACCTGAAAAGGCTGGGATTTCACTGCAGTGGTCTTGGTGGAGAGAGGGAGGAGTGGGTGAGGGATGCAGGGGACTGACAGTCTTACACCCTTCCACATCCCAGGTGCTGTTGCTGGCTCTATCCCCTTCCCCAGATAAACTGCCCTGTCAGTGGCTCAGCAGCTCTTTCTCTTCTAGATCGCTGTGGAGGTGACAAAATCTTTCATTGAATACATCAAGAGCCAGCCAATTGTGTTCGAGGTGTTTGGCCACTACCAGCAGCACCCCTTCCCACCTCTCTGCAAGGATGTCCTGAGGTGGGCACACCTGGGCCACCCCCAGCCCCTGCCTGGGGACCCAGCGTGGCCCCAAGGCACGGAGGGGGCTGGCTGGGTTTGGGGGTCCCTGGTTTTGGGGATGCTGTAACCAAGCTGGTTCTGCCTGCAGCCCCCTGAGGCCATCCCGACGCCACTTCCCCCGTGTGATGCCACTCTCCAAACCAGGTAGGGAACCCCACCTCCTACTCCTGTGCCCACCCATAGTTCCCATGTTGGGTGGGTGTCTCCTTCCCCAGAGGCACCACAAAATGAACTATTTTATTTATTTTTTATGGGCCATGGCACTCGAAAGCCCTAGACACCCATTTCCACAGATGGAAAGCCCCCATCTCACCTCCTGCAGAGCAGCAGGGGAGAGGTTCTTTGCCCTGGGTGGCTCAGGTGGCCCCCCAGCCCTAATGTCCCACAGGGTGGCACAGCTGCTGAGACCCAGCTGTGGGGGTTTGGCTGTACAGTCACAACAGCAGCTCAGGGGGAGCCTCCCTGTGGTTGTTCCTGAGCAGTGCCTGGAGCAGCACTGTGTGTGTGCCAAGCCTGCAGGCACACTGTGCACCTGGGGATGGCTGAGGCCAGTCTCTTGCTGACACCCCGTGCTGGGCAAGGGAGAAAGCACTGCCAGTGATCAGCAAGGTCCCTGGGATGGGGCTCTTGTTGCTCCCTCTATGCATGCCCTGAGGTCCTTGCCTGCTCTGCCCTTCCCCTGCCATCATATTCCTCATTCTGAGTGCCAGCAGCAGGCTGAACCTCTCACCTGTCTTTTCTGCCCCACTGCAGTGCCTGCCACCAAGCTGAGCACCATGACTCGGCCCAGTGCTGGCCCCTGCCAGTGCAAGTACGACCTGATGGTCTTCTTTGAGATCTGTGAGCTGGAGGCCAATGGAGAGTAAGTCCTGCTGGGAGAGGGACAGGGATGCAATGAGGGATTTGCCCAGTGCTCAGCACCTCTGGGCAGGCTGGCAGGATTCTGTTTCATGCTGCAATCCTCTCTTCCAGCTACATCCCTGCTGTTGTGGACCACCGTGGAGGCATGCCGTGCCATGGGACCTTCCTCCTTCATCAGGTACTCTCTGCCCAAGGTGCTGTCCTAGCTGACCCCTGCTGGGACCTGTGTTAACTCCTGTCCCTTCTCTCTGGCCTCGTGGGTCTCAGGGCATCCAGAGGAGAATCAGTGTCACCTTGGTGCATGAAACGGGCAGCCTCATCCACTGGAAGGAGGTCCGGGAGCTGGTTGTGGGTAAGCCAAGCCAGCCCCCAGCCCACTGAGCTCCCAGGCATCCTCTCAGACTGCTTCTTGCCCACATTCCCGTGTTCCCACATGGAGCTTTATGCCTTGTCTCCCCTCCTGCCCTGCAATAGTAAAGCAGCGGTTGCCTGGCAGGTGACACTGGGATGCTGCATGGGCAGGACACCTCAGCCCCTGCCCCCTTGTCCAGGAGCTGGACCAGGATCTCTGGTGCTGAATGGGGGGCTGCAGGCAGGCAGTCTGCCCCTGCCTTCACAGGGACCCTCACAGGGCCACTGCTGTCACCTCAGAGGTTACTGTGTGTGTGTGTTTGCAGGCCGAATCCGGAACACCCCAGAGGCAGACGAGTCACTCATCGACCCCAACATTCTGTCCCTGAACATCCTCTCCTCCGGCTACATCCACCCCTCCCAGGATGACCGGTGCGTGATGCTTTCTTCCTTGCTCTTCCCCTGCTGTGGTGAGGGATGGAGGGGTTGAGTAGCAGCCCCTCTCTCCCCTGGAAGGTTCTTGGCCCTTCTGCTGACCCACTGCTGCCTTGAGGCAGGGTGTTTCTGAAGCTGCATGGGGTCTTGGGGTACAGGGCTGCCAACCCCCTTCCTCCTCCTCCCCAAGGCCTTGCTGTGCTGGGGAGGGCACTAAAGGGAATTTGTGTGTGGATTCTGCTCTCTGGTGCTGGCTGTGATGGGCTGGCACAGGGAAGCAGTTGGTGCTGGTGCCAGGAGAATGTCCCAACTCCATGGCTAGAGGGGAGGGCTCTTTGTCCTGTGTCCCAGCAAAATTGCTGGAAAGGCCACTTGACACCCATGGCAGATCCCTATCTGTGTGTAAGTAATGCAGGAAAGCCATTCCCACCCACTGTGGGTGACTCCAGGGATGCCCATCCCTTCCTGCCTATCCCAGGGGGCTGTCACAGAACCACAGAGTGGTTTGGGCTGAAAGGGACTTTAAAGATAATCACATTCCAAAGCCCCTGCTACGGGCAGGGACACCTTCCACTAGATCTGGTTGCTTAAAGGTGTCCCCACTGTAGGTTTGGCAGGGTGTGAAAGAAGCAGGACCAGAAGATTTGTTTTCTCCAAGATCTCCCTGTGTGAGTCCTGCAGTGGCAGGAGGAGTTGTGGGTATGGAGGGCACAGCTCTCCTCTGCACCAGGGCTACTGCTGGAACTCGGGGGACTGGTGGGGGTCTCTGGCCAGAATGTGTGCATGCAGGCAGCTGCAACGAGACAGGGATGGTCGCTGCCAGCACTGGGAGCAGCAGGACTGGTTCTTGGCTGTGTGTGTTGTGGTCACTGGTGTAGGAACATCCTGGCGAGAAATGGGGACCACTTTTTCCTTCATCTGCTTTGTGACCACCACTGTCCCAAGGAGGCCTGTCCCAAGGCAGGGTGGTTTTGGGGGAATGATGGGAGTCTGGATAGTATTTGGTACCCTGAGCACTCTCAGGGCAGCTCCTGGACCTGGCAGAGCAGTATCTGAGCAGCAGAGGCAAGTCCTGGACATGCAAGTATCGGACCAGGAGACTTTGTCACAGCCTTGGGGGTACAGAAGGAGGCCAGATGGGGGTGGTCAGACAAGGAGAGCCCAGCCCAGTGGAGCAGTGGTGTTTTTTTTGCTGGGAGCTGTGTGGCTGTGGCACCTGCAGGCTCTTGGGGCTGCGCAGTTTTTCGTCAGCTCCTGATCTGTTGGATTGTCTGGTCCCAGATGGAGCCATATGGGATCTTCAGCTTGCCTAAGGTAGCCTGGCAGGAGGGATGTGCCTCCTGCTCTGCCTTCCGCCCCGTGAGTCCTGCAGGACAAGGGGACACGGCTCGGGCTGGGGGGATACTTGGGGTGTGGAGAGAAATGTGGAGACTGGGGGCCCATTTGGGGGCATAGACCAGTGCACATGTCATATCTGTCCCATATCTATTCCATGGAGTCTGCCCACGGTGAGGCAGGGGGAGGAGGGGGTGGCCAGCTGCCTGCAGGGCGCTAGCTGCAATGCCCCCCACTTCCACTCCACATGCAGACATGCATGCTTCACCCTGCAGCTGTGAGGACAGGCAGAAGGAAGGCAGAGAGCAGAGCCAGCGCCCACTTCACCCTCCTCCCAGCCGCTTGCGCTCCCCGCTTTGCTGCCTTGTGCCACGCAGCCTCCATTGCCTGGAGCAGCCCTGGCTTCCCCTCTGCAGCCTCCCCGGCGCCCCGGAGCCCCTCAGGAAGAGGCTGGGAGAGTGGTTCAGCTCTGTCCTCAGCACCATCCATCCCCGCATCGAGCGCCCAGGGCGGAGGCGCGGGGGGCACTGCCTGGTGTCCCCCCTCGCTTCCCTCAGCTGCTACTGCCCATCTGAGCCCACACTAACCATGTGATTGTTTTGTGTTTTCGCAGGCAGTTTCTTGATTCGGATATGCCTAGGTATTATTTGTTTCCATTGGTTTTTTTTCCACCCCTCCTTCTTCTCTCCTTTCTTTCTTTCTACCCCCTTGCCTCGGCACGCTCACTCCCGCCAGAGGCAGCACTTGGACATCCGGCCCCTCATCCCTTCACATGCCCCATCCCTCCTCCCCACTGCGCTGGCACCTCTTGCTCACTCGACCCCTTTTGCTGTTCGTGTGGGCCACGCTCTGGCTGGCTGCCGCTCCCCCTCGCACGCCTGCGTCTCCATTGCCTGATTTGGGTTTTTTTCTTGCTTTTCGACTTTGCTACTCTCCCATCTTTTCTGGCATCTGGCACTGAGTGTGCCGGACCCTCCATTGCGTCCCGCCCCAGCCCCAGCTCAGCCCCTGGTACTGCTTGGAGTAGCTGCAGGGCTGGTGAGGACAGTGGAAGTTTTGGGGCTTGTCCTGCCCTCTCCTGGGCACCTGGTGACGCTGGCAGCGCTGCAGTTGGCAGCACTGCAGTTGGCAGCACTGCAGTTGGTGTGGCAGCAGCTGCCCACCCTGTGCACGGATGTCCTGTGTGTGTAGGTGCGGCATTCGGGCAGCGTGTGTCATCTGTATGCAGGTGTGACAGAGGGTGTACATGTGGCACAGACTGTTGTACCCCTGTGTAAAGGGGCTGTTTGGGGACTGCAGGCTCCAGCTGGGACCACTGGATGAGCCTGGCATATGCACGAGAGGTGCCAGATTTGTGGGTGTGCCACCAGCCTCTGGATGGGAGCACTGGGGAGGCCGCAGGGAAGGGGGCCACCACTGTGGTAGAAGAAGAGGGGCACGTGCCTGGGAGACAAGGGATGGAGTGTCCTGAGTCCTGGCACATACCTTTGTGCCTGAAGGTTGTCCTCCCTACAGCAACTCAAAGCTGGTCATGCTCAGAGATGTCTGAGGGCAGAGCTGTCCCTGCAGCAGCATTCTGTCCCCTCCCAGGGTGCAGGAAAGTGGGTACAGCATTGATCCAGCCCCCCCACCGCAAGAGAGGTGGGTTCACACTGCCACTGCCTGTGGTCTCTCAGCACAGTGATGCTTTCCTTGTGGACCAGGGCATGGGCCAAGAAGTCACCTGCTGTGTGAGTGGCAGTGGGAAATCTCATCGCCCCAGCTGGCACTGTCCCAGGGGACTGCGCTGGGCGGGAGCTCCTTGCCCTGGGATGGTACAAGGGCAGAGTTAAGGGCACAGGGAGCATAAGTGCTTCCTTCCCAGCTGCTGGACCATGAGTAAAGTGGGAGGCAGAGGATTTTCACCCAGGCTGGCAAGCCTCTGTCTGCCCTTGCTGAGCTCCTTTTGGTTCCCACTTTGGGTTCAGCTAGGCTGGAGCTCCCGTGGCCAGCGGTGCTATTATGTGCGAGTCCCTTCAAGAGGGGCTCTTCTGACCTGTCGTTTTTCTGTGTGTGTACATGTGTGTGTTTGTCCTTGGGTCACCTTCCACTTATAGCATTTCGCTGGGAAATGACACTAGGTATTTCACGCGCACCTGCTCGGTCTGGTCCCTCCTGCTTTTCTCTTCTTCCCCTTTGCCTCCTCCCTTTGCTTTTTGCTCTTTCTCCCCTCCCCTGAGGCTCCTCTTCTCCTCCTCCTCCTTGGGGAGCACTCTTTTTTTAAGCAACCTGTGTCTGCAAAGCAATCCTTTGCCTTGGCTGCGTCTCACACCGGTGGGGTTATGTATTTTATACACCTTTTGAAAGTGTCACTCTGCCTCTTCTTCCAACATGGGGGAAATTGCAGTTGAGAACCTCTCCCTACTCCCGCTGGCTGCCCTGGCTCTTGTTAAAATTCCTCCTCAGCCACCTGGATGCTGCTTCAGGGACGTGCTGAAGTATTCTCATTGAGATATGGCTGAATCACAGCTTCCTGAGGATGCTCAGGCAGGAGCCAGGGCCGCAGCAGCTCTGGGTGGTTTTGGGGAGTAGGTGTACCATAAAGCCAAGACTGACCCGGGAGGGAGCCCAGGAGTGGTGCAGGGGGTGAAATGGGCATCCCCCATGCTCTCTCACCGGTGCCACCTCCAGCTTCCTCACCCTCGGTTGCTCAACCCAAGGAGGGCAGATGCCACTCTTGATCTGGGTGAGCTGTGCCGTCCTCTCCAGGATCCTGTAGGCATGGGTGAGTGGGACCAGGTGTCCCCTGCTCCTTCTCCCAGCCTGGGAGCCATGGAAAACACAGCAAAGGGGCCTGAGGCAGCAGAGTGGGAATGGGGCTGGCAATGAGGGTAGAGCAAGAGCCAAGGGAGACAGCCTGACAGGGGCTGGCCACCAAATCATAATCCTCAGCTTCTCACTGGGGCCCAGGGCTGGCAGATGGGGGCAGCCCTGGGGAAGGGGACCTGGCTGGTGGGGGGGCTGTGCTCTCAGAGGTGGGCTGGCAGCACACCCCCAGTGCTGAGCATCCTCCCTCCTTTCCCTTCTGGCCATCATCACCCAAATGGCAATAGCTGCTCCTGGCAGGGACTGGGAGGTGCTGTGCCCCAGGCTGGATGGTGGGGACTGGCCCAGGTGCACTGGGGGTGGCAACCCCTGCTCTGAACACAGGGGTGGGGCATGAACCCTCCTTCGCCCTCCTTTGCCTTCCTAGCCTGCTCTGCCTTGCCTGCTCCCCATCTGAGCCCCCACTCCTCCCGCGGTCCCGCCTCCCCAGAACCCGGTCCATTGGCCATTTCAAGGGTGCCGTGTCCCCTTCCCACCATGCCTTGTGCCCTTTGCCTTGAGCCTGTGTCCTCTGGAGTGGCTGTCCCCATCTGTCCCCACTGCGCATGCATGTCTGTGTGTCCTTGCAGGCCTGCTGCAGCGCTGTGGGGGGGACAATGACATCTCTTTGCTCGCCTGCCAAGGGTTCCAGGGAGGTTGTTTTACTGGACCTGCTGGGTTTTTTTTGGCAGGACTTTCTACCAGTTTGAGGCGGCGTGGGATAGCTCCATGCACAACTCGCTGCTGCTCAACCGTGTCACCCCTTACCGGGAGAAGATCTACATCACCCTGTCAGCTTACATCGAGGCAAGGACCTTGCTTGGGGTCACTATACACCAACAAAGTCTGGTGTTTCCCCTGCTGTTGGGGTCCAGCCAGCGTGAGCCCTTCCTTAGCTAGTGCTTATGGGGTGTAGGGTTTGACTTGGTGTGTGGGGGCCCATGTGGGACCCTGGGGCTGGAACCTGCACAGGGGAGGGAGAGACCTGCTGGGCTGCCACCTTGCAGCACCCCTGATGCCTCCCTCTGCCCTACTGCAGATGGAGAACTGCACTCAGCCCGCTGTCATCACCAAAGACTTCTGCATGGTTTTCTACTCCCGGGATGCCAAACTTCCTGCCTCACGCTCCATCCGCAATCTTTTTGGCAGCGGCAGCCTGCGGGCTTCTGAGAGGTACCAGGATGCTCCTGTTGAGGACAGGAGAACCATCACCTAGGAACTGGAGCTCTTCTAGGGCATCCCAGCAGCCTGGCTAAAAAAATTGGGGTGTGGGGATGGGACAAAGCCAGTAATGCCTCACCTCTCTTTGCTCACAGCAACCGTGTGACGGGAGTCTACGAGCTCAGCCTGTGCCGCGTGGCTGATGCTGGCAGCCCAGGTGGGTGCCACGCCTCTGCCCAGGTGTTCAGCTGGGGCAGGGAGGCACAGCCAAGCCTTTGGGTTAGGGGCTGTGTGTCTGTCCCCCCAGCTGTATGTCTGTGCCCACAGGCATGCAGAGAAGGCGCCGGCGTGTGCTGGACACCTCTGTAGCCTACGTGCGGGGAGAGGAGAACCTGGCTGGCTGGCGGCCCCGCAGTGACAGCCTCATCCTTGACCATCAGTGGGAGCTGGAGAAACTCAGCCTTCTGCAAGAAGTGAGAGTCTGGGCTAGAAAAGGGCTGAAATAGTGCAATTCACAGCTCCACTGGTGCTGGGGGATTCCCCACCCTGGATGGCACGGCCATCTTGGTTGTGGGAGGAGGCAGGAATGGGGCTGCAGTGCCAGTACTCCTGTGCATTGCTGCTAGCCAGGTGCCAGCAGATCCAAAGCTAATGAGTAAATGGGGTTAAGAGGGCCTGGGTATGGGGGAAAGGGCCACCTGTGAACCTGGGTGTCTGTGCCCAGGTGGAGAAGACAAGACACTACCTGTTACTGCGCGAGAAGCTGGAGACGACCCAGCGCCTGGGCACGGAGACGCTGTCCCCCTGCTCCAGTGAGGATTCGGGGTCCCGAAGCACCTCCTGCATCTCCTCCCCACTCTCTGCTGATGGAGCACCTGAAAGCCGCACCTCTCCCCCCGAGACCCCCAGCGAGAGGCAGAAGGAGCTGGCTGTGAAGGTAGCATCCTGCAGCAAATCCAGCCTGCTGGCAGGAAGCCAGGAAGTGGCTTCCACAGGGTGGCTGGGGGTTGTGGTGGGAGGAAGCCCAAGAAGAGTGGGAGATGGAATGTTCCTCGTGCCCCACTGTACTCCTCCTCTCTCTGCAGTGCTTGCGCCTGCTCACGCACACCTTCAACAGGGAGTACAGCCACAGCCACGTCTGCATCAGCGCCAGCGAGAGCAAGGTACTGCTCTGCCCCTGGGCTGGTGGGGCCAGGGAGGGATGTGTGGCTGGCAGGGAATGGCTGGATGGGGGCCAGATGGGCACTATGGCACAAGTCATGCCTTCTCTGGGGGGTCTGCTCCCTCTGCTTGCTTTGGTTTTTCCCAGAACTGGTGGCTCTCAGGACTATGCCAGGAGAGGACCCTGCCAGCCAGGGGTCTTGCCTCTTCCTGTATGAGCAGGAGCCTGGTCCTTTGCATGTGCCTGGCTTTGCACAGAAACTCTAGTTCACACCTCCGTTACTCTTCACAGCTGTCTGAAATGTCCGTGACCTTGATGAGAGACCCTTCCATGCCAGCTCTTGGGGTCACCACTCTCACCCCCTCCTCGACCTGCCCATCACTGGTGGAAGGATGTTACAATGCCATGGAGGTCAGGTAAGAAGCTGGCTGGGAGGTTCTGGTGACATATCCCAAGCCGAGCAGCTGTATCACTGGGACACGGTCTTTGTCTATGGGTGTTCCCTAGCCATCACTCTTCCTACATTCCATCCTCTCCTCCTTCCCCAGACCCCCCCAGGTTTCCTCCAGGGCAGAGAGCCCTGATCTGGAGCCTGTGGTAGAAGGAGAGCAGAAGAAGTCCCCAGCCCGCCGGCCTGAGGAGGAGAAGGAGCCCCAGCGGTTGCTGGTGCCCGACATCCAGGAGATTCGAGTCAGGTAGGAGCAACCGGGGCAGCCAGCAAGGGGAGCACCTATGGGCAGGGGGCCCATGCCCCACCACTGCCACCTCCTCATGGTCTGTATCCCACCCCTTCCCTTGATCCCTTCTGCAGTCCCATCGTCTCCAAAAAGGGCTACCTGCACTTCCTGGAGCCTCACACCAATGGCTGGGTGAAACGCTTTGTGGTGGTCCGGCGTCCGTATGTCTACATCTACAACTCGGACAAGGATGCGGTCGAGAGGGCCATACTGAACCTCTCCAAGGCCCAGGTGGAGTACAGTGAGGACCAGCAGGCCATGCTCAAGGTAGGGCACTGGGAGCCAGCCCCACTCTGCTCACCCCACTGAGTGAAGCACTAAGCTCTGGCTCTCCCCCTGCAGACCCCGAACACGTTTGCGGTGTGCACGGAGCACCGGGGCATCCTGCTGCAGGCAAGCAGTGACAAAGACATGCACGACTGGCTCTACGCTTTCAACCCTCTCCTGGCTGGATCCATAAGGTACCAGGGGCAGCTGGGGGAAGGGGGATGCACAGAAGCCATTGCTGGGGGGGCTGCAGGCTCTCAGTGCTTTCCTGCTACAACCCCAGCTGGGTGTGGGGAGCATCTCCTGTGCAGAGTTGTGCCTGGACAGGCTTTCAGCTGGCAGAACTTGGACCATATTAATTTTGAATTCAGCTCATCCACATTTAAATGCTTCAGTCTAGGGCCAGATTCCAGGTGGTACAGAGATGTGGTTGTGCTGAGCTCAAAGCAGCATCCATGCCTGATGGCAGACCCTCTGGCCTGTCACTGTTCTTGAGACCATCCCACGGAGTTTTTGAGTCTGTTAAGGAAACTTCCCTGTCTCACCATCCTGCCTCTGGAAGTCACACATGCACCACCTGAGCTGGGACTGAGGCCCCTTCCCAGCAGGTGGTCCCAGTGAGCCGACAGGGGCCTTGCTTGACTTCCTACACTCACACTCACACAAGGTTTCCTAACTGGCTCAGTCACAGGTTTCCAACAGCAGAGTCTCAGACATCTCGATCCTTTAAATAATTTAAACATGGTGCAATAACAAAATAACAGCTGGAGCTGGGTGCCTCTGAGAAAGGACCCTGAAGAAAAGGAACCCGGGGCTTTTAGACCCTCTTAGTCTAAGGGCACTCTCCCTGTGCCCTTTGTTATGCGAACGATCGGCAGTTCACAGGCTCTGGCCTCAGGCTGCCACCCCTGCAGCTCAAATCGCAGCTGCCACACCAAGCTACCTGCACTAAATGTTTTCATTCCTCAACAAGACCATCCCATGGGCTTCTTGAGATCACCTCAAGTGGCAGGACTAGGGGACTAGGAATAAATGCACAGAAATCTGTGTGCTCTGGCTAAAGAGACTTTAGTTCTATGTCCCTCCAGCTCTCTGGATTCAAGTATCAGCCTGGACACTGAACCTGGGAGTCCACACCTCTCCTTGTCCACATTTTTTAACACCTTTTGTCCCTTGTTTTCCAAATCAGATCCAAGCTGTCCAGAAGGAGAACAGCCCAGATGAGAATTTAACCTGAAAAACACCCTCCACCTCATCCGTCTGCCAACAGGATCAAGATAGCTGATTCTGTCTGAAGACTCCCCATGTTAATATCTGATCTTTCACACCATCTGCTGCCCCAGCTCTCTGCTCCATGGAAGGATCTGTCTTGATTCACAGCTTCACAGGGGAAACTCACTTCTGTTTGTAGCTGCAAAAGCCTGGACCCGCCTGGGCAGGATTCCTTGTGCACGTGCCATCTTCTGCCTGTCCCTCCATGGGTGACCTTCATATCACACCATCTAATGCTCCAAAAAAGGTCCCTATCAGAGGGGAGGGAGTGAGAAGGGTGGTTTTGGCTAAAAGCTGGTCTTTGATCTAGAGAGATGGGAATGCAGTAAAGCTCAGAGCTGGGAGAGCAGGAGGAATTGCCCTCAGGCAAAGGGAAAGTGGTACTTTAGATGTGGGGTTTCCCTAATTTACCGGTGTTTCTGCAAGAGACAGCAGAGTAAGATCAGGTGTCAGTACTTTAAGATTATATTTATAAAGTATTTATTTCTATTTACATCACAAAAATCCCCTAAGTTGAGTCCTGGCCCCCAGCCAATGCCTCCCCCAGGCAGGGGAGAGCCTTGGTGCTGGGCCTGGCTTACAGAGATGCCTTCCCAGGACACCCCTGGCTTGTGCCTGGCAGCAGTGCAGCTCTCACCCTCACTCCATGCCCTTCCCCAACTATTTGCTTTGCCTTCCCCTACAGCTTAAACTACTTTTCCCCTGAGCAGTGGCCAGACAGCCCACCATGTCTTCCCAAAGAAGGCAATTCCTACCTGTCCCATCTACCTCTGGAAGGGAGGAGCCCAGAGTCTCAGCTGGCCAGGGCACCCGTGTCCCTGCAGGTGGGTCACTGCACTTAGGAGCTTGGTCCTACTGGAGGGAAAAGGAGAGCTCTGGGTATGGCTCTGACTGTCACCCTGTGCTGGGCTACCCTTTCCAACAAAAAGCACTTGGGCCACCTCCTCTATCCCAGATTGGGACCTCCAGGTGTCTCATCCAAAGGGATTTCCCACTCTTAGGGCAGGATGCCAAGGATCCCAACCCTGCAGGGAGTATGGAGGTTCAGATGGAATGGGAAAATTCCCCAGGAGCCATGACTAGGAATGACTATCCCACCCTACAGGATTCTTCTTGCCCTTTCCCAAAAGGGCTTGCACACCCCTTCTTCTCCCAGCAGGATGATGAACTCAAAGCAGATCAAAGGGTGTCAGGATGGGGATGGGGCTTCTTTTTTTCTGTTATTGCTGGTGTTTTCTCACTCTTCCTCTGCTGCAGAAGCAAGCATCCACCTCCCCCAACCCTGCCTCCATCAGCATGTTAATCTGGGGGCTTCCTGCATCGGAGGTGTTTTTGCTGAAAAGACCTTCTTCCTCCAGCCATCACTGCTTCCCACCTCCTCCAGCAGCAGCTCTCTCTCTTCTCCCATCTCTCACTCATAACTAGATGTTTTTGTTCAGGGCTTCCCAAGTGGCCAGCAGCATCTGGCACAGCTCCGTGCTGGAAGCTGAGCATCTTCCTCCGTGCATCTCCCAGGCACCCTCCCAGCTCTGCTGTCTCCTGTCCAGCACGGCTGCGCCTTGGCTCTGCCACATCTCCCTGCACTGTCTGTGGGGTGTGTGGGTGTGGGGGTGTGTGTGTGTGTGTGTGTGTGTGTGGGACGTGGTGCTGTCTTCTCGTTATACTCGTGTTGTGGGGGGCACGGATAGGCAGGGACGTGGCAGAGGAGTAGAGGCTTGCACTGGCCCCCTTGCTGCATACCAGGCACCCTTTAGCTTGGGTTTCAGGTGGCAGAGTCTGGGGATTCTTCTTGAGCACATGCTGGTTCTGCCTGGCCTCACCACAGTTCCTTGGGCATCTTACCCAATTACTACAGCCCAAATCTGCAGTGGGGCTGCTCCTCTCAGCCCAGCTCCCCTGCCCAGCACAACATCCCCAGTAAACTGGGCTATTTTCCCCTCTGTGATCCTTTTAGACCTGAAGGCCGACTTGTGCCCTTTCTGTATGAAGAGGTGGCAGCCTGGAGGCACAGAGAGGCTGAGCTGGGGCAATGCAGGGGCCCAGGCTGCAACACCCTGGCTCCCGTGCTCTGAGCAAGGACTAGTTAGTACCATCCCAAATGTCACTGCAAGGGGCTCAGGGTGGAGAAACAGGGAGTACCTGAGGGGAGGCTCCTCCAGAATGGAGGCAGCTTCTGGCAGAGACGGGACCAGTGTCTGTCAGGGACCAGATACAGGTTCACCGGCCAGGGCTGTGTGGTGCTGTCTGTGCCACAGACAAGACGCAGCCAGCTGAAGGGCACCCTCCAGCCAGAGCCGAACCGTGCCTGAGGCCAGCAAACCTGCAGAGCAGACGGCTCGGCTGGAGGTGGGAGCCGAGGCAAACAGAGCTGCCCGCTGGATGCGGCACACGGGCCGCCTGCCATCTCACAGCAGCGCTCTGACCGCTCCTCGGCACGGCCCTGGCCCCATCCCCTCGGCAAGGAATGCACACCGGAGCTTCAAGCACGACGAAAGCCCAACCGGAAGGGAAACCGCACAGGGCAGCGGGTGGCACGGAAGGCAGGCGGGCATCGGCGGGCAGGCCGGGGCCAGAGGAGGAGGGAGGCCGCACTCCCCGCTCTCCGGTTCCCGCCGGCGCTCCCTGCCGCGTGCCAGGGGGGCAGTACTGCGGGTCCTGGCCGTCCGTGCGCACGTGAGGCTTGTTCGGTTCTGAAATAAATGTCGCATTTAACGCAATTCCCGTGCGCTGAGCGTCCTCTCCGGGGCGGGCGGGGCGGGACGGGGCGGGGTGGGAGCGGCGCTGAGGGCGGGCAGCGCCCACCGCCACTGAGGGGCGCCCCCTCGCGGGCCTGCTCAACACGGCGGGGCAAGGGGCGGGGCGACGGCGCTGACTGACAGAGCGACTGCGCCTGCGATTGGTGGAGAAGGCGGGCACGTGTCTTTGTGGGCGGGGCCGGCGCGGTGCTTCCGCTGCCGCCGGGGCGCGGGCCCGTTTCCGGCCCGCCGCGGGTGCGGGTTGGGCCGGCGGCGGGCGGGCGGGAGCGAGCGGCGGCCATGGATCTGTTCGGGGACCTGCCCGAGCCTGGCGCCGCTGCGGGTGAGGCCGCAATCCGCTCGGGCCCGTGCTGTCCGTCGGGCACGCCCGGCCGCGGCCCGTGGGCTCTCCTGAGGGTTTGCGGGCCCCGGCGGGCCTGCTGCAGCTCGGCCGTGGGCAGCGTGGCTCCGCGCACAGCCGGGCCGCCACCACGGAGAGCTTGAGGGGCGAGGGGGAGGGTGAGGGGACGGGCTAAAAATCGCTGGAGAAACTGCCGGGTTTGGTGGGTTTTGTGGTTTTGTTTTCCCCCGGGACTCGCCCCCCTGCAGTTTATACCGTGTTTTTTGCATGTTCTGTGTGAACTGCTGCTCCCTGCGGTTCAGACCATGTTGGAGCCTTGCCTCTCACTGTGCTGCTGAGCTTAGTGGATTGCTAGCAAAAAAACCCGAAAACCTGTTCTCAAGACAAAAGTTCACCACAGTCCCAGGCAGGTGGTTATTTAGCTTGTGTAGCAGCTGCTAAAATTACAGATGGAAGTAAGGCTCTCCTGCTTTACCACACGTGTGCTGGCTTGGGGACAGTCCTTTCCGAGCAGCTCTCCCCAGCAGTGCCTGCCCTGGTTCCTTACTCTGCCCTGGTGCCTTGCAGGGAAAGATGCCCAAAAAGGGCCTTTGCTGTTCGATGATCTCCCACCATCCAGCAGTGCTGACTCAGGTATGGGTGCTCTGTTCCTACCATTAGTTTGGTTTTCCGTGTTTTCTGCATCAGCATCTCTTTCAGATGAAATGTGTGTAAATCCTGTTCTTTGTTAGGCAGAATAAAGTAGGGTTATCAGTGCTGGCATGCAGACCAGCTGCATCCTGTTTGGTTTTTTGTAACCAGGGTGTTATAGATGTTCCACATGTATTCTATAAAACATTCTGTAAAAATGTTCCCTGGAGCAAGTGCAAAGTCTGGATTTGCCCGACTAGTAATGGAAGTAGAAATTTGGCTCTCTTTAGTACACTGACATAATTTCTTTACCTCCGGAGAGACATAGGCAAAGCGTTATTCCCTGAAAGGAACAAAGGTATTTAATTGTTTTTGTCTTCTTCTTGTGCTCCAGGAAAAGAAGGCTCTTTGCTCTTTGATGGTCTCCCACCAGCCAGCAGTGGTGACCCAGGTAAGGAGCTGTGTCCCTCCTCAGCCTCTGCTGAGCCACCCCTCTCTAGGAAAAGCCTACAGTGCAGCCTGTTGTGTTGGACACACAGCAAGTTAACCTGTGCTTATGTCTCTAGTCCAGATTGGCTGACACCTTTCATGGCAATGTGTGCCCCAATTGTCCAAATCAGGATTTTGAATCTTAAAATCAGGCCTGTTTCCAGAAGTACATTCCTGTCTTCTGGGGACCATGGTTCTCTGTCTGAAAGGTCTCTGCTTGGGGAGGGGAAGTGCCCTGATGCAGCCTGGCTGCTGCTCTGGCAAGGCTTTCTGCATGCAGCCATGTGCTTGCTGTCACCTGGGAGGAGCTGAGATAATTCACTCTACCCATAGGAGCCTAAATCTCCAGAAGGACAAAGCCAGAGTTCTGACATCAGGTTTTTGCTTGCTAGCTTTAATTTGTAGCCTTCTTCTGAGCCTTCTAAAAAATATGCATGTTCAGAGTAATAAAATAAGTTTCTTTTCATTGTTGTGGGCAGAGATCAGAGAGGAAAATAATAATAATAATAATGTAGAAATGTTCCAGCCTGTAGCATCAAATTCCTGAGCAATTAACTTAAAAACAAAACAGAACAAAAAAGCCTGGTAGCTAAGGAATAAAACCTTGGGTTATTCAGTAGTAACTCTGGTCACTTAATGCTGTGTGAGGGTGTGAGCCTGCACTCCTGAATGTGCTTTGGTATGAAAGGACTTGCTGCTGAATTCGTGCAAGTAAAACAGTCCTGGAACACCTGAGCCACCTGCATCTTTGCTTTCTTTCAGCCTCCAGTGCTACTAAGCAAGTCTCATCAGCAGAGAGCCAAGAGAAAGGACAGAAGAGAAAGTCCTTGGAGGAGGAGGAAGAGAAGAATGGCAGGGAAGAACTTGTGGAAAAGAAAGTTTGTAAAGGTTTTCAGACAGTTTGAAAACAAATGTACTCAATTTGTACTTTTGGCGTTGGGCTGAGTAAGTCCAGAACAAAGCTAAGCTTTGGTTCTTCAGTCTGCTTGCCTTTTCAGCCTCTTGTAGAGAACAAACTGCTGCAGGGGTCTGTGGCAGCTCCTTGAGCCTCCTGGCTCTGTCTGTCTCCTTCACCTGGGCCTTCTTTCTGTCCCTGCTGGAGCAGCAGGAGCTGGCAGGCATGTCAGCACTGGTAGGATAAGTGCTTGTGCTGCCAAGAGGGAGATTGGGTGTGGACCCTCTGTAAGGCTGGATCCACACCATTTTCTTTTGCCACATCTCAAATGTCTGCTGGCTGCTAAGGATGCCAGAGAGGGGGACAAACTGGCTTGTTACAGACAGGGCCTTTGGCTTCAGTGTCTCTGTGCTGTGTTGCAGCTTTGGGAGTAAGATGTGTTCAGGGGTACAAAGGAAGGGACGCGTCCTGGGAACATCAGACCTGGATTTCCTGTCTTTAGTGCACTCTTTAAAGCTGGGCTTTATTAAGGTGCAGGTTCTGTGCCACGTGCTTCCCCTGCCCACCCTGTCCCCTGCCCCTCTTTGGTAAGAGTCCTATCCAATGCCCAGCAATCCTGCTTGGCTACAGCTGCCTGCCAAAATGAGGGCAGGCTGCTTTTAGAGCTGCTGACCTTGGGGGCACATAAAAACCCGTGTTACAAGTGCACATGTCCTGCTCAGCAGCAGATGCTAAAGGTTTTGTTGCAGGATGAGGGCTGCACTGCCAGGACAGGGCTCTGAAAGCTGAGAACTTCCTGGTTTTTAGCCTGAGCTGAGGAGACAGAGGAGTTTGATTTGCATGTGTGTGTCTGCTTTGTTCCCCTTTAGGATCAGTGGGCATTCTTGGACTGAAGGGTTATGTGGCAGAGAGAAAAGGTGAGAGAGAAGACATGCAGGATGCACACGTCATCCTAAACGACATCACCGAGGAGTGCCGGCCTCTGCCCTCCCAAATGTGAGTGGGCCCCAGCTGCCAGAGCAGCCATCCTGAGGCTGAGGGAGCCCCAGCTTGCTTCAGCTAAGCCCATGGGATGATCCTTTCTGCTTTCAACAGCTGATGCTCTTGTCTGCTTGTCTTGTGGTGCATGGTTTGGGCTTGTTATGGGAGACCTGGGGTGAAGCATCAGCAGGCAGTTCACTCGGCTGGTGTGTACAAACACCTCCCTTTGAGGGGTACTTAGTGGACTCAGTCACTGACTTTAGGAGGACCATGAGAGCCTGATAACTCTGGATGTTGATCCTGTATTACCCAAATGTAAGTGGGTGTGTAAAATGAAAAGAATGTTCTCGAGCATCACGCTGATACTGGATTTAACTTCTGAACTAGTGCTGTCCCAAGAGGTTTGTGTTCTGAGAGATCCAAGTTTTTTGTCTGTAGCATAGTTGGAACAAGCTTAGGCATGGAAGGTACTGTAAGATTGTCCAGACTGATGTCTGTAATACTGGAGAGTTGCAGTGTCCTTGAGGTAAAATGTTTATCTGCTTTTATGCCAAGTTGAGGTCTGTAAACCCTTTAGCTCTTCATTTTCTTGAGGAGTGCAGAAATTACAAGAAAGTTCTCAGCTCAGTGCTGGAACACATAAACCATGTAAATGCTGAATATATGAGCTCAGAGACCTGCTACCTTTTGTGCCTTGGAGTGCAGGATTTCTGGTCTGGCTGACACAGGGCAGGGTGGTATGGAGAGGGATGTACTTGTTCCCCTTCCTTGGCTTGTGGCCTTTCTCAGCCTCCTCCTGCTGCCTTTTGTTCCCTCACAGCACACGTGTCTCTTACTTCGCTGTCTTTGATGGCCATGGCGGAGTCCGAGCCTCCAAATTTGCAGCACAGAATCTGCACCAAAACCTGATAAAGAAATTTCCTAAAGGTGAGAGGAGTAGAATAAGGGCTGTAGGACAATCATCACCTTTTCTGCCTTGGCAGTGGATGGGGAAACTGATCTGTTTGGGTGTAGTCCTACAGTACCCATCCCTTATTCCCAGAGGACTTGCAAGGCTGCTGTGTCTGCTGGGGAAGAGGGCTGGAAGCCTTTTTGGCACAAGGGTACAAGTAGCCAGTTCTGACTCACTAAACAAGTGTGGGATGTGCTGTTGCCAGTTTTGGCAGTGCCACATCAAGTGTGAAAATACTCCTGTGGTGGAGAGATTTATGTCCAAAACTCTCCAAATACACTACTGCATGGATTTCTGGTAGAGTAAGCCCAGGATGTGCCCCAGCTGCTCTGCAGAGTCCAAGAGATGCACTGCCTGCCTGAATGTTGGATGAGCAAAGGGACAGACTAGGATAGATCAGATATGTTTTACTTGGAGCTTAGTTGCTGTTTTCTGTCTGACAGGTGAGGTAGCCAGCGTGGAAAAAACTGTGAAGAGATGCCTTTTGGACACCTTCAAACACACAGATGAAGAGTTTCTAAAGCAGGCATCCAGCCAGTAAGTGTAAATCTTTGTGTTCATTTGTATTTCTTAGTGTGCATCTCTGAGGTCTGAGTTGTGAGCAGGGCAGAGGAAACCTTCCTCGTGTCATTCCTGTGCTTTGGCAAAACTCCTCACAGCTCCACTGTGCCAGGCTGTGCCTCTTCCAGCTGAGTGCTTGCTAGAACTAGATCATGGCATGTTCCACTCTTACTCTATGGTAGGTGGTCTTAGACTAAAATGTTTCTCCAAAGGAAGGAGGAAAAACAGGTCCAAGGACCACCTCTGTCCTTAACAGGGACAATTGATGTGTGGGCAAGGGAAGATATAGATTGCATTTCAAGCACAGCCACTTTGTTACCAATCCTTTACACACATTTGGTTTGGGTTTTTTACTGTTCTATTTCACAGTGACACCTCTCTCACATATGGAGACTGTTGATGCATTTGATTCCCTGACAATTTTCAATTTCAAGTAAATTGCAAACTGGCTCAGTCTCTTAAGCCTAATCAGAGCAAAAATCACCCTCGTTTTGACCAGGCAAAAGGAGGATGCTTTCTTGAGCCTGTCACAGTAGTGTCTTTCTCAAACCAGCCTCTGGTCAGAAACATGACTTTTGGCAAAGGATTGCCTCCAATAGCTGTGTTGATGGTGAAATTAATCATGTTCATGCAGCCACACCTTCAGAGTAAGGAAAAACTGGGTGTAATATGTCTAGAAATTAGTCTCTCAGTGCTAGTTTCAGTGAAGAATGGCATCATAGCCATGCTTTTTCGTGGACAGGACTAGTCTGGCAGCTGTAATCTAAGAAATGCTTCTCATTTTACCTAGAGCTCTAGAGATAAAAGCTTAACTACAGGGAGTGAAACAGGAGGAGAGCAACTGAAGGAGTGGTGGTGCTGCTGATGAGGTGGGGTGGTGAGGGCTGAGGTGGGGGAAGGAGCAGGAGTACTGTGAAAAAAGGAGGGAAATGTAAGCAAAAAAGGAAGGAATTTCTGCTGTAGCATTTTGGTGCAAAGAAGAAGCTTCCCAAGGAGGAGTGTGGGGTGCTTGTTTGCTCATGATGCTGTAGCTTTTGAACAGCCATCAGGGCTGAGCCTGTTCTGCTCACACATGGGAGCTGAGTGTGAGGAAGAGTTGGTGTGGGAGCTGTGGCTGGCAGTATTTGCACCAGCTGGGCATTGGCTGTGCATTCAGAGATCTGTAATCTGTGTAGTTCCTCTGTCCCTGTCCAGTTTGCTGTTTATCACCAACCTGAGCTGCTAGCAGGCAGCTGCTGTGGGCTTGTGCTACCCTGATTGCTGGACACTCTTTGAGTCCCCAGGAACACTCTAACTTCTTAAGTGTTGTTTTTCCCCTTTAGTAATCTCATTTTTGTTCCCTTCAGGAAGCCAGCATGGAAGGATGGCTCCACAGCTACTTGTGTCTTAGCTGTTGACAATATTCTCTACATAGCCAACCTCGGGGACAGCCGGGTAAGCAGAATGGAGACCACTGGTGGCATCTTTATTCTGCCCAGAGCTTTGTGGGGTTTTTTGTTTGTTTGTTTGGGATGTCTGAGTTGTCATGATCTACTCAGTTGTTCCTGCAAAGCATCTTGTTTTGGGTGGATACAGAGTACTTCTGTATTGTCTCCCATAGTGTAAAACAGTAGTGTGTGAATGCTCTCTCTTGGTGGTGCTAAATATCTCACAGTATCAAGAAGAGAATCTTTGAATATTTCAGTTGGAAGGGACCTATGACAATCATCTGGTCCAACTGCTTGACCAGTTCAGGGCTGCCCTAAAGTTACACCACTGCTCAAATGCCTCTTAAACACTGACAGTCTGGGGCATCAACCCTCTCTCCAGGAAGCCTGGTGCAGGATTTGATTACATGCTCTATAAAGAAACACTTCCTAATGTCCAGCCTGAACCTCCCCTGGCCCTGCTTTGAGAGCAGCATTCCCATGAGATCAGCACTTCTCTCTCCAAAGCAGACAAACCCAGAGCCCTCAGCCTCCTCCCAGGTCACACCTCCCAGCCCCAGCCCCAGCGTGGGTCTCCTCTTCTGGACACACTCAAGCCCCTTCCCCCATCTCTGACCCTGGAGCTCTCTGGCCTGAGGCTGCCCAGAGCTGGGCACAGCCAGGCCATGCCCTCTCCTGTGTCGGTGTCCCCAGGATGCCACCTGCCCTCCTGGCCATGGCTCCTGCTGAGCTGCTGCCCCCAGCACCCCCAGACCCTTCCAGAGCTGCTCCCCAGCCTCTCCTCCCCCAGCTCACCCTCGTGCTCAGCCTTGCTCCACCCTGGGTGCAGAACCCAGCACTTGGACTCAGCAATTCTGTGCCACTGGCATTGCCCCGTGCTGCATCTGTGCAGATCCCTCTGCAAGGCCTCTCATCCCTCCAGAGTCCACAGCACTCCCAGTTTGGTATCACCAGCAAACTTGGTAATGCTGCATTCCACTCTTGCATCCAGATCACTGATAAAAGCACTGAGCAGCACCTCCTGCCTAGGAATGAGCCCTGAGAAACAGCCCTGGCCACCAGTCCGTGGCCTGTTGTAGCACCACTCACTGCAGTTTGGGGCTCTCTCAAGAAGCTTTGCTGCAGCTGGGTCGTTGTTTGATGGTGCTCTTTTGTCAGCACAGGCGATTCTGTGTCGTTACAATGAGGAGGGTCAGAAGCACACAGCCCTGAGCCTCAGCAAGGAGCACAACCCCACCCAGTACGAGGAGCGGATGCGGATACAGAAAGCTGGGGGAAACGTCAGGTGAGTGCCTGAGGAGCCAGTCTAAACCCTAGCCTGGTTTGGGGCCTGAGCATTGAGGTTTTGAAGTTCCTTGAGCCCAGTATGCATCCTAGTTGTGAGAATCTGTTGCTGCTTGAGGCCTGTAAGGATTCAGTTCCTGGGGTTGTTGGTGGTTCCCAGAGCCTTAGGATTGCCAGGGCAGGACCCATGGGAAAGCCAGCATAGGCAGGCTTAAGCTTGACCTCCAGATTTGGACCTACGGGGCTGGATTGGATTGTTGAGGAAGTTACTGCTTTCTGCACTCTGTGGTGCTGAACAGAACTCATTTCCTTGCAGCATGACCTCTCTCTCCTTGTCCTGTGAGAGGGGGCTTGGTTTGAGAGAGGACAAAAAGCCCTCAGTGTCCATTGGTGTTGCTCCCCTGGGGTTACTAGATGCACTGAGGCTCTCTGCATTAGGAGGGAGTTTTCTGGAGCCAAAATGTGATTATCTTAATGTTCCTATGCAAAAAGGAGTTCATGGCTGTTTGGGGAGCGGGTGCCAAACACAACAGCTGAGTCTTATTTCCATGGCTAGGTTCTCTCTCTTCTTTGAAGGCTGTTTCTTGATTTAGTGGCATCTTCACAAAGAGAGGATTCAGTGCAGGCGAAGTATCTTCATGCCTGTGGAAGCAAAATGCACCCAGGGTGGAGAGGGGTGGGCTCAGTTCTGTTATGCTGCCGTGTCTGGAGCGCTTTGTTCCCCTTATCTCTGGGGAGCACATGCTGCCACTTGCACTCAGCACTGATCTCTCTTTGCACATGGCAAAGAGATGACCCAGTGTCTGTTAGCTCCTTCCAGAACTGGTCCCTGACTGCCTGGGAGCCTCTCCCACTGCTTGCACTTCAATATTTTGGGCCCAAGAGATAAGCCACGAAGTGTGTGAGTGTCAGATCTCTTCTCTGTGACATGCCTTGCCTTCTTGCTTTTATCTCAAGAGGGGCTGCTTGGACTAGGAGATGAATGAGCTTTGTGTGATCTCAGAGAGCACAGAAGAGCCTTTTTGGGGAGAAGATGCTTGATTGTTGGAAAGGTGAAGTGTGGGAAGCTGTTTCTCCAGGGAGCTTGGTTACTTAGAAAAGCTTGACAACCCAGAGGTGTTTGCTAAGGGGTGTTGTAATGTAAGTTTCACAGAAACTGCTTGCTACAGTCAGTGGTTACTAAAGGCCAAGTGATCAGGAGCTGAACATGTTGTGTTTCTCACTCCTGGGAACTGCCTGCAGCTGGGCCAGTCTGTAGGGCTTGATGTCCTCAGACAGGACACAGGAGGGGCTGCTGACTCAGACCTCTTGCCTCTGCCACTCTGCTTCTAGTGAAGAGCAGTTTGCTGGATATCTTGCCAAAAAATAATCTCTATTCAAACTATGCCACCGGGAGTTCAGCTCACATATAATTTTACTGCCCCAGTTTGCAAGGCTAAGCAGGATTTGAGTTAGGGCAAGGTGACAGAAAACAGCCTTGAAGTCTCCTGACTTCATTTCCTCCTCCCCCTCACTTGTCTCCCAGAGCTTCACACAAACATACAGAAAGGGAAGGAGACTTTAAAGGGAAGATTTGAACTTGCTGGGGAAGTGAGTCATTATTTGTACAAGCAGATGGGTGCACGATGTGCCCATCAGGCAGTGCAGTGAAATAGACATGTGGGGAGGGCTCTGAGTGCTTTCTTTCCTCGTGCAGGGACGGGAGAGTGCTGGGAGTGCTGGAGGTTTCCCGCTCCATTGGGGATGGCCAGTACAAGCGCTGTGGTGTGATCTCTGTGCCAGATATCAAACGCTGCCAGCTCACACACAATGACAGGTAACGTGTGCCCTTGCACGGGGGCTGTCTGTCCCAGCCCTGCTCAGCAGAAGCTGCACAACCCTGTTTGGTCTGCTGTGAGAGCCAAGGCACTTCAGACTGATCCCCCCAGAATCAGAGGATGCTCTTACTGCTGCTGCCTCTCTGCTTCTGTTCCTTGTTAGAACAGTGGGATAATTGCTGCTCTGCCAAGATGCTGGGAAGGCTCCTCTTGGAGGAGCCAGCCTCATAGCGATAGCATACGCCTTAGATGTCCTCTGTGCTCTGATTAAGCTCACAAATCAGTGTTGAAGCAGGTAGTTGAGGCTTGAGTTCTTGGGTCTCCATTCTGTCCGGGAGTTGTTTTTAGCAGCTGTGGTGCCAATAAATACTTTTGCATTCAGCTGTGATATTTGAAGATTTGAGATACTTTTCCATGATATGATTGGCAACGACAAATTGCAGTGAGCTTTTGTGTCAGTGTGGCCCTGCAGACTCTCAGAGGTGAGAGTGTAACCCAGTACTGCTGCTTTTTCTGGGATTAGAGCTCCATATCAAGTGATCCACTGAAATATATCTAAAGATACTCTTGAGTATCATGCACTGAAATGATGTCTTCAGAGGCATGTGCAGACTGACCACTTCTGTAGGTTTGTAGTTTTCCTTGTCCTGCTGACTCTGGTTAAGGCTCCTGGCTAATACAATTCCCTGTGCAGGCAGGGAGTGCACAGCAGGCTGTCTCCCCATCCTAAGGGGGTGCTGCCCTTGCCTTGGGCTTTGTATCTCCTCAACCTCCTGCAGCCTGTGGCAATATTTTGTCAGAGTTTTCTGCTCACAGTGTGTCACGTGCTTTTCTTTTTGAATTTGCATATTTAAATTACCACATACCTCAGGAGTGTAGAAATGTAAAGTGATGTACGTGAGGGATTGAGCTTTGTTTCTCTACTTCCTTGCATTAGCTGCTTCACAGGGAAAATACATGAACAAAAAGGACTCAAAGGAAAGAAGCAGTTCTTAGAGAAACAATGGAGCCCTTGACCAGGATCATATATGATCTTGCCAGTGTTGTAGCACAGCCAGGGTGTCCTGATCATGGTCTTCCATTAGCTGGCTCTTTGTCCTGTACTTTTGAATTGCCATGGACAGTAGGTCCAAGGGATTTTGAGATGAGCTTTTACAGCATCTTCCCTTAGGATCCGAGCATGGATGCTCATAAAAAGATTGGAGTGATTTTGTTGTGGTAGAGGAGCCAAAAATTCAGCCTTGGAATCTGTCTCCACTTGATTTCCAGGTTCATTCTGATAGCGTGTGATGGCCTCTTTAAAGTCTTTACACCAGAAGAAGCTGTGAACTTCATAGTGTCCTGCCTGGAGGTGAGGAGAAGGTGGCGTGGGGGGCTGGGTTTTTTCACTGCAGAGGGCACGAAATGGACTGCCCGAGTGTCCTCTAGTTATTCCTTAGGCTCTGTGCATCTGTTTTGCTTGCCAGTGTTTGGAAAATGCAATCCCACCTTTGCTGGGAGCAGTGAAATCGCTCTGTCCCAACAGGATAAGAATATCCAGATGAGAGAAGGGAGGCTGGAGGCCGACGCTCGCTACGAGGCCGCGTGTAACCGGCTGGCCAGCAAGGCCGTGCAGCGCGGCTCGGCCGACAACGTCACCGTCATGCTGGTCCGGATAGAGCACTGAGGGACCTGCTGTGCTGCTGCCTGCAGGGAGGGGACAGCTCTGTGTGCATGCATGTGTGCCTGGGGGAGGCTGGCTCCTGCTGGGTGCTCTTCAGTGTAAATAAAGATGGGTTTTTTCTAATAGGTTGATGTCGCTCTAGAGCGCGACACGGCGCAAAGCACCAAGGCTCCGTCAGAAAGGTGTACAAGAGAGATTTATTATAGCAACATGTTGCTTTTATAGTTTTCCAAGATACTTACATTTACTTAACAGACACATTCACTGCCCGTTGGTCATAAGAAAGAAACAAAGTTCTCAATAGGTGAACAAGGAGCCGTGTCATGCTGTGAGCCAGCTAAAGTCTGTATCTTTTAACTTTCTCTCCTTCATCATGTCACTATGGTGACAGCCTTGGTGTCTTCCTCAAGAGAAATGCAGGGCTTTTCTTATCTTCAGGAGGCCTTTGCTGGCTCACCAGAACAGCACAAAGTGCCTTTCCAACAGGTTTAGCTCACTTAGAGCTAGGGTTGAATGTCGTGGCAAATGCAGTTAGTTCATTTGGCTGGGGTGTAGAAAGAGGCATCTGGGGGCATGAGCTCTGCCAGCTGTTTATGGGACAGTGCTGCTGTCCACATCCTTGAGCTTTGTGCAAGACCCTGGGAGAGTGTGGAGTTCCAGGACTCAGACAGGCTGTACCATACAGACTGTGAGGTACTCCAGGCCACCAGTCTGGGATGTGGTATGGGCTGTCCTTCACCCTGGGTAGGAAATCTGGCTCTGAAGCTGGGCTCTGAGGTTGCCTGCAGCTGAGGGACACAAGCACCCCTTGCAGAGCAGCAGCATACCTGCCCTGTGCTTCCAGGAGTTTTACCACAAACTTGGTATGGAAAAAGTGGCTGGAGTTTGCTCCTGATGTTTTTTGGAAAAAGTGTTTTCACCAAATGGACTTGGTGAAAAGGCAGCTGAGCTGCAGACAGTGCTTGTCTGTGCTATCTGAGGAGAAGGCATCTCAGGTTTTGGGTACTAATTAGTGTCTGGTGTCTCATCCTGTCTCAGTGCCTCTACCAGCTGTTGCTGCAGTCAGTGTGCTGTTTTCCAGAGAAAATTTGGCCTAAGACCAAATGACAGAATGAAAGCTAAATGGATTAGGCTACCTAAGCCCTGAAGTTTCCAATTTCCCACCCTGTATGTGAGGGGGCAGGGAGGGAGGTGGGCTGAGGGGTGTGCATTGTGGTTGCCTCCTTGCTCTGTGAGGCACAGCTGTAGTCCCAGGGGAGAGGGGCAAGGCCAGGATCGTGCCTGCTGTTTTGTGCAGGGCTGTGAGGCTTCCCTGGCTCCTTTCTGTTTTCTGTATCCCTGGAACTTTGGGATTTGGTCCCAGCTCCTGGGCTGTTGGCTGGAGCACACGATGGCTGTCCTGTTTGGGACAGGTGGCTTGACCATCTTACTTCTATTTCTGCTCCAGCAGTAGTGAGTTACACTTCATGGGCTTAGTCTGAGGGTGCACACTGACTCTGCATCTCCTGCAGGGCACAGAGGAAGGAAGTGGCCCCCTGGCACAGATTTTGAGTAGTGCTGGGTCTCTGTCAGATTGTTCTGCTCCCAGCCATTCCTGTGTATTTTGATGTAAGTTTGCAGTGCAGGATGAGCTGAGAGGGAATGCCTTTGTTAGCAGCACACTCTCCTGTTTCTACTCTTGAAAGGCAAATTTGGAGAGCCCAGACAGAGCAGCATGAAGTTGCTTCTGTTTGTGGCAAAATAAACCCTAATGGCAAAATTTCAGAAAGGCAACTTGCTTTCCCTTCTCAGCTCCCCCTTTTTCCAGACCCAACCACCCCTACCCATAAACTGCAGCATTAACAGCTCCTTCAGCAGGCTCCTCAAGGAGACGCAGCCCATGGAGAAGGGCAGGGGCATCCCTGGGAGAAGGTGTGGCTGTTAGCTCAGGCTATCTTTCAGTGCTGCTGGCACCACTCACCCAGTTCTGAGTGCTACTGGGAAATCCAACGCTCAGCCTTCCTGGTGCTGCTGCTGCAGCCCTGGCTGGCTCACGTAGGCCTGTGCCCTGCTGAGCTCAGGCAGCTATCACAGCCAGAGCAAAGAGCTGGGCTCTATCTGGGCTGCCCACAGCCAGGCCTTGTGCCACAGGCAGGGAGTGCCTGCTCTGGAAAGGCACAGGGCAGGAATTTGCTCTAATCCAGCGTGCGGCGTTGTTGGGACTTTGCTTTGATGATCGGTGTGAAGGATGTTGGCTCCTGCCAGAACCCTCTGCTCATTCACTGCAGGGAGCTAAAGCAATGCCTAATCTGGCCTGGGCTGCTGAGACTAAGTCTGGGCAGGGAAGGGAAGTCCACTAAGGGCAAAAATGGACATGTGGGGCTTTGTACCAGGCATGGTGGGAGCTGAGCCCTAGGCAGCCATCTGCTGCCACTGTCAGCAGTGTTTTCCAAGATAAACTTCTAGGCCTAGCCTTTAGATAAAAGTGAATGCCTTTAGGTCCTGCTCAGGCTGCTTTATTGCTATCATCATCTTCATGATCTTTTGTCCATCTTCAGCACGAGCAGTATTGGACCAGACTGCAGCTCCGTGCATGAGCAAATGGTCTTCCTTAGGCTTGGTGCTGAGCAGGGGAGACACGATGGTGGCTGGCAGAGGGAAGGGTCTGGCTGTTCCTGGCACAGGTTCAGCGTGGTTCAGCCTCTTCACACTCCCAGCAGAACAGCACTGAAATCGGAGCCACTTTGAATGGTGAGGGGAGAGCCTGCCGTGTTGTCCACAAAAACAGAGGCATACTGCCCAGCCTGGGGGGAGAGAGGGGTTAGCAGGGCCAGGACACCTCCCCTGGGCACTAGGCATGGCCTGGCAGAGCCAAGGAGAGAGCTCTCCCTGCACACAGCAACCAAGAGCTGGAGGAGCTGCCCCTACCCTTCCTTCTGGGAAAAGGGCAGCACAAGGCCTTTAGGGCAGCCCAGCCACGGTCTGTGCCATGTTGCCCTAGCAGAGCTCTGCCCTGACTGTCTCTGGGGCTTGGAGGTCACCTGAGCACAGACCTGATGCCCAGACCCGTGGAAGGCACCTTCCTGCCCAGCACTGTCCCAGTGGAGCTGGCCCCACTCACCTGCAGGTAAAGGGTGCCTGTGACAGAGATGGTGAAAAGGTCCCCACTGCTCTCCAGCTGGGATACGCTCTCCAGATGGCTGCAGAAGAGCAAAGGCAGTGGTGGGGGGAGCAGAGCCCTCCTTTCCCAGCGATGCTGGGCTCCTTCCCCCCCTCCCCGGCCCTGTCCTTGCCCTGCCGTACCTGTTGTGCTGGCAGCAGGACTGCACACAGATCAGCACCCGCAGGCGGCTCCCTCGGCATCCCTGCCTCTTCCTCCGCGGCTCCCTGCGCGCTGGGACAGAGCGGGCGGTGAGGCCATCCCAGCCTGCCCCGGCAGGGCCGCGGGGCTGTCGGAGGGCTCACCAATGTGCAGCGTGGTGCTGAAGGTGTAGTATCCTGCAAGGGGGGCTGTGTACTGCCCGCTGGTCAGGTTCAGCCCCGGGCCGCGGTGGAACATCCCCTCCCTCTCAGGCTGGCATAGGGAATGGCTGGAGTTAGAGGAGGAGTCCCGTGCCAGGGCGGGTGCCCCTGCAGACAGGGAAAAGGGGCAGGCTGGGCACTCACAATGTAGAACAGCCCCAGCTCCTGCCACGTCTTCTGCTCCACAGCGATGTCTGCACGCGTTTGGCAATGGAAAGCTGCTTCCACACGACGCTGGGCCCCGGCCTGGGCGCTGCCTTTGCTGCTTTCCTCCTCCTTACACCCTTCCCCAGCTGTCCTGCACATCTTTGCCATGCCTGACCCCGAACCCCACCGGAGTCTGACGTTAGGAAGGGAACCTTCACTTTTCCTGGCTCTGCTGCCCAGTCCTGCTGTCCCCACAGCCCCCACCCTGTGTCCCCCACCCCGGTACCTCTGAGCAGGAGCTGCAGCTCCCTCAGCAGCTCCTCGGGCACGGCGGGGGCGGCCGGGCCAGCCCCGGTCCCGCCGGCCTGCGCGGCACCCGCGGTTGTTTTTCCCGGAGAGCCGGGGCCCGCTGGTGCCGGGAGAGCCCCGGAGCCGCCGCGGCCCCGATCGCCGCTGCCCCTCCCGGGGCTCCCGGCCAGCAGCATCCACGCCTGCCGGGGGTCCACGCGGACCGCCCCGGGCTCCCCGCGTCCCGGGGCCAGCGGCCGCTCCCGGGCTGCCCGCGGCGGTTCGGTGCCGGTGCCGGTGCCGGCGGCGTAGAGGAGCGCCAGGCACAGCTCCGGCAGCCGCATCCCGCCGCCGCTACCGGAGGGCGGCCCCGGCCCCGCCTCGGGCCCGCCTCGCCGCTGGGCTCTGCCCTCGGGGCCTCCCCGCCGGGAAAAGCTCCCGCGGGCCGAGCGGAGCAGCGCCGGGAGCGGGACGTGCCCACCCCGGCCCGGGGCTCCTCAGCGCCGCGTCCTTGTAACGCTTCCAAAGCACTGAACAAGCGGAGGGGGAACAGCTGAGCCGTCCAGCGGTGCTGGCTGTGGGCCCAGCCGGCGGGGAAGCCTCATCTTGTGCTCGCCCATCCCTCTGCCACCGGCACCGCCAGAGACGAGGGGCTGGGGCAGGAGTCACCGCACCAGCGGGGGCTCAGCCCCGTGCCAGCTGCTTCACCATGGCCATGGATCACTTCCCTGGGGTGCGTGCTGCATATCCCAGGAGAGAAACCAGGATTATGCACAAGCAGCAATGTCAGGCTTTGATGGGCTGAACCACACTTTGGGAGGACTTGAAATACCCTAAAATATTTAGGGTTTGGGCGGGGGGGGTGGAATGCAGTTCTAAAAAAACCACAAACCCACAAATGAAAAGAAGAGAGCATTAACCAAATGTGTTTATAAGGAAAAGCCTTTTCCCTGCAGTGGTGGGGGAGAACATGCTCCTGGTGCCCCAGCCAGCCTGGCACAGGGCTTTCCACCTCCCACTCACCAGTCTGAACAGGCAGCAGAAAAAAGGGGAGCATGGCTGCATTGGGTGACAAGCATCACTGAGGCTCTCCTACCACCCATGGTCACCCTGGAAAGGTTCTGTCCATTTGGAGGTGTCCATGAAGATGGAGGAGGAGCTGTGGAAGAGCCAGAGGCAGGGCAGGGAGCCCTCGCGTGTCCAGAGGTCCTTGGAGCAGTCATACACCTCCATTTCCACCCGGTAGTCCCCATCCATGCCCTTCCAGTGGCCACCGGTGACAAAGAGCCGGTCACCCAGTGCCACCATCCCACCGTTCTCATGCAGGGTGTGTAGGAGCTGCACCTGTGTGAGGGACAAGGTGAGATGTGCAGGGACTCCTTGGTGACCTCCTGCTCCCACCACAGAGGACAGTGACCCACCAGATCTGTCTCCCTACCCCATTTTTTCTTTCTGTGGGGTTTGGGGGCCTCTGGTGCCTCGTGCACGTGTGATGGGCAGCAGGGGAGGAAGGATTGGGGCATCCTCAGCTCTGCAGGTGTTAATAGCACCAAGGGAGGAGTGGGTAGGAGGGAGAGGGGGTGCTGGCACTGAGGGGAAGCAGCTGGGAACACCATCCCCATATCCCTGGGAGGCTGATCGTGCCTGGTCCCACATCCCACCTTCTGCCAGATGTTGGCCTCTGGGTTGTACACGTGGACCTTCTTGGTGTTATCCCCGATGAGGTAGATGAGCCCGCGCAGAGTGGCACAGCGTGGGGCTGAGAGGTACTTGGGGATGAAGGGAGATGTGATCACACTCCACAGATCTGCAAGGAGCAGTCATTAGCAGTGCACCCCACCCTCTGCTCTCCATGCAGCTGCCAGTTGCTGAAAAAAGCATTGCTATTTCAGGGGGAATCTGAAAGGGAGGAGGCAGACCAGACAGGCAGACAGGCACCGCAGTCCCCATCCTAGTCAAGGGTCTTGCATAAAAAATAGTGTGGGGTGGGGAGATGGTTTGTAGTGGTGCTGTGGGATGGCAAAGGGTCTGCTTGAGGAGGTGGCATTGTCACAGGGTGTTAGTTTCATTCCAAGGCAGGCAGCCTGCCCCATTCCAGTGCCTCAGAGATGCCACTCCACTGCAGCTCAGCTCTGGGCTGTGTCAGACATCTGTGACTCAGGTCCGTGCTGCTAACAGCCCCACCAGAGCCATCACCACACCCTGCCAGCACCTGCTCATACCCCACAGGACCGTGCCTGGCAGTCCAGGGGTGTCACCTGCCTGGGGGTCCCCCTCAGTCCCTGTCCCAGGGACAGCACTGGTGGGGTGTGGCAGCGGGGTCAGCTCTCACCTTGAACGGGGTTGTAGCACTGCAGAGTGAGCGCGTTGTACTTGACGGCGCAGGAACCCACCAGGTAGAGTTTGCCCAGGCAGCTGGCAGCTGCAAAATTGCTCACGTACTTGAGGGCTGGGCTGATGGCACACCAGCTCTTGTTGTACGGGTCGTAGCGCTCCACCTCCACCACGTCCACTGTTGTCCCTGCAGGGTGACAGGACACTGCAGCCACCCTGCTGCTCTGAGGCACCCGTGGCCCCCCACCGCAGCAGCACCCCCGGGGTCTTTGCAGCCTTACCCCCGATCACGTAGATCTCGCCGTTGAGGACAGCGCTGGTGTGGTTTGTGCGGGCTCTCAGCATGGAAGCGATGGGCTGCCAGGCCCCATCCCTGGGGCAGAAGCACCAGGCCTGTGTCGTTGACCACGTGTCATTCTGGGACCCCCGGGAGCCACCTAGAGAGAGACAGGTCAGGTGGGCCACCCTCTCCAAGTGCAGCTGTCCCTGGGTATTCCTTGCCCGTGGCCAGATTTGCCCAAGCAGAGAGTAAGGAGAGGATTTTGCTCAGAGAGGAGCCTCGGGCCCCACACCAGTGCCTCATGCTCATATCATTGTCCCCTGTCCCCCATCCCTGCTCCTTGAAGCCCCCACGCTGCACCAGCAGCCCTGGCACTGACCTGTGACGTACACATCGTTGTTCAGAGCCACCAGGGAAAAGCCCCACTTGTTGTAATCAGGGAAGTCGGGCAGAGCCATCCATCGCCCTGAAACCCAGCAGAGCCAATGAACCCCACAGCCAGCGATGGCACTTTTTAAGCCACCCCTGTTTCAAGCCCATCCCAACGCAACCAGTGTCTCTCTAAACTGACACTAATTTGGCAAGAGGTGGCTTTGGGGTAGACAGTTGGTTAATTAACATAGAGGGAGCTGGAGGAAGTGGGGGGCACTTACTGCTTTTGGGGTTGTAGAAGGCAAAGTTCCTGGTGGCAGCCGGCATTTCCAGCCCCCTCTCCTCATCCTCACCATCCTCCAGCACACGGCCACCAACCACCACCAGCACCTCCTCTAGCTTCTGTGGTGGGGTTGGGGGGTTCTTCAGGGCACCGGTGCCACTCTGTCCCTGATGAAGAGGCCAGGACAGGACCATGAGGCTCCTCCTTCCCGGCTTAGGAAGTGGCATTTAGGGGAAGGGGGTACCCACCATGGTGCGGGAGCGGGCAACGAGGGCCTTGCTGGCATCTGAGTCACGAACAAGAGGCTCAGTGGCAAGGAGGTTCTGCAGGTACTGGTCAGGCAACGAGACAAGGTGGGTCAGCTCCAGCAGCTCCGGCAGGAACTGGGCTCGGGATCCCGGGTCGTGGCGTACCCAGCGCAGCACAGCCTCAACCAGGCTCCGCTCCTCCTGCACCTGCAGCTGGTCATTGGAGAGGTAGACAGCCAGCCTCTCCTTGGAGAGCTGGAGGAACTCCTCCTGAAGAGAGACGGCTTCAAAGTTCTCCTGCAAGAAAGACCAGGCCTTGGAGGAGACCTCAGGGCAGCCGTGGCTCTCACCAAACTCACAGATACCTAGGCAGTTGGTGGCATCCATCTGCTGCCGGAGGTAGCGGCTGCAGACCTTCTGGATGGCAGGGAAGTGGAGCTGGCTGGAGGTCCTCATCAGCCCCTCCACGTTGCCCTGGTTGATGGTGACCTTTCCCGTGTAGGCAAAATCAAGCAGCATCTCCAGCGCACTGGGGTCTACTTCCTTTAGCTCCACCCGTGCTGCGATGCTCTCAGCAAAGTCACCGGAGAACATGGCATAGAAGTAGTGGCTGCAGAGGGCCAGGATGCCTCGGTGGCAGGGAAACTCCCGCCCGCCCGCCACCAGCGTCACGTCGGCCAGTTTGGGGTTGGTGCGGAACTGCTGCAGCCCCTCCAGCACGCCCTGGGCGTGCGAAGGCAGGCAGAAGTCAAAGTCGTCCATGTTCCTCACCATGGTGCCGGCGATGGCCGTGGGGCCTGGCAGGCGGGCAGTGCCCGAGCAGCGGGAGGCGAGGGTGTCCCTGCTAGGAAAAGGCGACGGTGTCTCCCTCTCGCCCTGCCGCGACATCCTCCCGCCTTCCCAGTGCCCGAGTCACGGACAGCAGCGGCGGCACAAGCGCTTCCCACACCCCCCTCCCACGGGGGCCGCGTTTTCTCCTCACCACGCCGCAGCTGCCCTGCCGGGGCTGCGAGCGGCCTTTTGGGGACGGTTGCCGGGGTGATTTGAGCCCTCTCGGCGCGGTCGCTCCCGCTCTCACCAGTGCTCCCCAGCCCGGCCGGCCCGCGGGAGGGAAGGGACCGCGGTCCCGGCGCTGGGCAGGGACACGCCGCATGACACGGGATCAGCTGGGACGAGGGGCACTCGCTATTTTTAGGCGGCACCTGGACACTGCTCCCTGCTCTTAAAGGCACCGCACAAGCAGGGCTCTCGCCGCCGCTCATCCTCGGTCGCTGCCTTTAGGGAAGCCTCCCCCTCGCGAAGGGGTCGGCTGCGCACCGAGCCTGGAGGGACAGGCTCCCACAGCACCTTCCCTGCACCCCATCGGCAGCAGGGGGTCCCCGCGATGCCCCCTCCTCGCTCCTCCGGCTCGCACTGCCGGTGCCGCTATAAATATAGGTCTTTATCTCACCCCGCGGCAGCCGTAAACACGCGGCGGCAGCCGAGGCCTGAAACACCCGCCCGGGGAGAGGGGGAGCTGGGCTGCTGAGGCGGCCCGCCCAGCTTAGCAGCTTTCTTCACCGCCGCGGAAAGCCTCGCTCAGCTGGGACAGAACCGAGAAGGTTTTTATTGCAGCCCGCGGCCTCCGGAGTCCCTCGGCATCACTCCTCCAGGCTGAAGATCTCGGCCTCCTTCTCCTTCCAAAAGGCGAAGCTGCGATCGATGTAGCGACAAATCTCGTCCCCCTCCTCCGCGGGCTGCCCCGGCCGCTGGGCCGGGCTGTGCAAAGTCCCGAAGTACCGTGCCTTGATGTCGTCGAAGCCATCGCTCCAGCCGCGCCGCCCGGCCGCGATCTCGTCGATGACGGCGCGGTGGAAGGCCCGCACTGCCCGCCAGCCGTGCCGGCCCAGCTGCTCAAACACCTCGAAACAGAGCAGGTGCCGGCCTCGGCGCTCCTCGGCGGACAGGTCCTGCTCCAAGATGCGGAAATAGCCCAGCATGAACAGCTCCAGCGACAGGCTCTCGTACTCGGCCGGGCCGCCCCCCGCCGCCGACACGAACTGCTCCGGGGAGAGCAGGGTGCGGGCGGGGGGCGGCGGCGGGGGGCGGCGGGAGGCGGCGTCCCGCCAGCCGCTCAGCAGCTTCTGGATGGCCGCTCTCTGCCGGGCCAGGCGGGCCGCAGCCCGGGCCCCGCTCCCCGCTGTCTCCCGAGGGTCCTCGGCCGCGGGTCGTAAGGGCGCGTACGCGGAGCGTCTCCAGTGGCTCAGGAAGAGCATCACGATCCGTTCCTTCCTCAAGCTGCCCCACTCTGGCCCCGGCCGCTTCCCCTGCCGCGGGGAGCCGCCGTCGGAAAACGCCTCCTCGCAGCTGATGCCTGAGTCGCTGGCGGCCTCCGCCTCGCCGCCCCCGGCGGGCGCGCTCCCCGCGGCCCCCCAGGCGGGCTCGAAGGCGCCGCGCAGGCTGCGGACACAAACTCCGCACTGCCGGATCTCCCGCTGTGCCAGGCTGCCCCCTGGCTCCCGGGGGTGCCCGCCGGCCGCGGGGAGAGCGCAGGTAGCGACGGGCGCGGTGACGGCAGCGCGGGGACCCTGCAGCCCCTCGGCGTTGCCCAGCAGCGCGGCCAGGCTGTTGACGGCGCCGGCCAGGCGGCCGCACCAGAGGGGCAGGGGCAGCCCCGGGGCAGGCGGGGGGCTGCGGACGGAGATGCTGAGCAGCGGGGCGGGCAAGAGGGCGCGTAGCTCCCGCACCAGGCGCCGCAGCTCGCCCTGGTACACCTCGCCACGCCGCCGCAGCCGCAGGCTCTCCACTGCCATCTCCAACTGATGCAGGTCTGCCTCGGTCAGCAGCTCCCCGAACGGGCCCAGCACGGCTTGGTGGGAGGGCGAGAAGCTCCAGGAGCCTGCATCCTGCGGAGAGAGGCGGTCAGCGACTTCCGACAGCCCGCGCCCCCCCTGCTCCCCGTGCCCCTCGTACCTGCCCTCCCGCCGGGTCCTCGTCCGCCAGTCGTGCCCGCAGCCGCCGCACCATCACTTGCCGCTTCCACTCTGGGATGAGCCGGCCCCGCTCATCGTGCGTGGGCACCAGGGATTCCGCATCTACCTCCGCGGGGTCCGGCCTGGGGGGCCCCGCCGGCCCAGGCGCCCCGTCCTGTGCGACAGAGTCATGGGGGGCTCGAAGGGGTACGGCCGTCGAGGGGACGAGCCGGGGGCCGCGGGCCGAGCCAGCGACCTACCGAGTGCGCGAGGAAGGGCGCCGGGATCCTGGCCCGCTGCGAGGGCTTGCGGAGCTTCAGCTCCGCCGGCACCGACCTGCCGGGCTCCATCCCCTGCCGGGCCGGGCGGCTGCTGGGGGCAGAGGCGCGGGCCTCCTCCTGGGGGAGGGCAGCAAGGGGAAGTGGGCCCCAACACCTCCAGGGCCCCCCCAGCTGAGGGGTGACGCGACACATCACCCCGGACCTTAGGGAGAACCCTCCTCCTTGGGGGGCAGCCACGGGTGAATATGATTCCTTCAGAGGACAGGACGGCGCTGAGGAATCCCTGCTGCCCGCTATCCCCCTGCAGCCAAGGACCGAGCCCGGGGCCGCCTCATGGCCACCATCCCTTCTCCGGGCATCTCACGCCCCCAGCCCGTCCTCCTGCTCCCTGAGGTGACAGGCTGGCGTTCCTCGGGGATGGGGGTGCCCATTCCCCCAGCTCCAGTGGGGTCTTACCTGCTGCGGGGGGCTGAGCTGGCTGCTGAAGGGGGTCGGGTCCTGTCGTGCCCTGCTCAGGGAACAACCAGAGGTGGTGTGGCTGCACCCCCAAAGTCCCTGTGTGGGGAGCAATGAGCAATATGGGGCAGGATGGAGTGGTCAGGCAGCCCTGCAGTGCTGGGGCAGGGCACAGAGGCATTGAGAGGCATTGAGCATTGTGTTAATATTTGATGGGGCATCGAGTGGCAGCACCAGGGCTCAGTGGGTGGAACTGGCGCCGTTCCTGGGGATAGTGGCTTGGTGACTTGGCTCCAAGCCTTGTCCTCCTCTTGGGGCCAATGGAGAATGGCCGAGGCTGGTCATGGCCCCAGGCCAGGTGCTGGGGACAAAGGAAACATCTTGCACAGGGGCACTGAGGGCAGGTTCTGGCAGCGGGGGATGTTCAGCAGAGGGTTCTGCTGCACCGCTGCCTGGGCATCGGTTACTGGCATTCAGCCACATTTGTGTTCTTTCCCTCCACCACCATCCATTATATATGGCTGGGATGGACTTGCGGGGCTCACTTACATGTGAGAAATTCAATCGAGGGGCTGGAATAAAATTAAGAAGCAGCAGATCTAAGCCTATAAACACCAATTAGCTGGCAAGGATCCATTACAGAGTCAGCCTCTCAAGCTTCCCTGGCTCCAGTGCAGGCTGACACCCAGCTCTCATGGGGAGGATAAGCTTATGCTGCCCAGCAGTAGAGCCACAGCGCGAGTGCAGGTTATGCTTTGCTGTAGGAGGGGGGAATGTGCTGAAAGCCCTTTGGCAGAGGATTGTGCCAGGGCCGTCTCCCCCAGCCTGGAAAGCATCTCCCAGGATTTCAGCTTTCCACAGTGCAAGGGTGTGCAGGAGCATGAAAGGAGAGGAGGTTCTGCCCTAGAACCTCTGCCTCTTTTCTCACCCTGTTCCTCAAGAAAGGATGCACTGGCCCCTTTGGGATCTGCTCAGAGAGTCTCAGGAGACTCCCCTTTCCCTTTCCCTTTCCCTTTCCCTTTCCCTTTCCCTTTCCCTTTCCCTTTCCCTTTCCCTTTCCCTTTCCCTTTCCCTTTCCCTTTCCCTTTCCCTTTCCCTTTCCCTTTCCCTCTCCCTCTCCCTTTCCCTCTCCCTCTCCCTTTCCCTTTCCCTTTCCCTTTCCCTTTCCCTTTCCCTTTCCCTTTCCCTTTCCCTTTCCCTTTCCCTTTCCCTTTCCCTTTCCCTTTCCCTTTCCCTTTCCCTTTCCCTTTCCTTTTCCCTTGCCCTTGCCCTTGCCCTTGCCCTTGCCCCTTCCCGGCTGCATACCCAGAAGGATGAGCAAAGCAGCACAGAAACAACCAAGGATGGCCTCTCTCCTCCCATTCCAACAACCGCATTCACCCCTCTCCACTGGGATAACGTCTTCAACCTTATCCCAGCCTCTGCCCAAGTTCCCACAGCCGTGTCCTTGCCTGTCCCACAGCTCCCACTCCCCCAGTCCTGCAGTAATGAGCAAAGGGGCAGAAGAAACCAGGCGAGGCCCTTCTCAGCATCCTGGTTTTCATTTCAGAGGGGTCATGGAAGATCCACATCAAATGGGTTCAAGGGGAGGAGGTGCACGTGGTCCCGAGGCCAGCTCTTCTCTCCCGCTCCCTCGGTGGCCACGATGGACTTTCCTGCCCTGGCCCCTTTCTGTCCAGCTCCTCCGACACTCTCTGGGCGCTGCTGGAGCCCGGGGGGGCTCGGTGCCCTGTCCCCATCGGAGAATGTCCAGTGCTGGCCACCTCCAGGAGCTGCCTACTCCTGCTGCTGCAGCAGCTGCTGCTGCTGCTGCTGCAGCTGCTGCTGCTGCTGCAGCTGCTGCTGCTGCTGCTGCTGCCGCTGCCGCCAGCGCACCACGAAGGGATGGAGGCGGCGGCGGGGACGACGCGGGGCCACCCCGGCACGGCTGTCCTGCCCCTGCAGCAGGCGGATGCCCCCAATGGGCCCTTGGCAGGTCGGGCAGGTGGCAGCGGCGTCGGGGGCAGCCTGGGGCTGGATGCAGGCGTGGCAGAACACGTGTCCGCAGGGCTCCACGGCAGCAGCGGGGCTCTGCAGGAAATCCACGCAGATGCGGCAGACCCGCACGGCTCGAGGCGCTGCTGGCTCCTGCCTGACCTCTGCCATTGCTGCTCCCGGACTTGACTTCTCTCAGCTGCTGGCAGGACTCAAGGGCTTGGCTTGCACTTGTGGCACTCAGAGGCTCCTCAGCCTCTCGTGGCACTCAGAGGCTCCTCGGTCACTGCTGTCATTCAGAGGCTCCTCGGTCTCTGGCAGCACTCAGAAGCTCCTCGGCTGCTGTGGGTCACAGCCTGAGTGCTCTGGCACTGCCCAGCACTGGTGTTTGTCGTTACCCCCTGCAGGTGAGTGATCCTGGCTCTGGTGACATCACAGGGTTCTGAGGGACACACCCAGGAGCTCCCCCATCCCCAGAGACAGATCCTGTGGCACAAAGCCCACCTGGCAGTGGGCTGCACACCTCAGGGTTTGCCCAGATCCCTTCCAGGCGGTCCCTGCTGGGCTGGGGCCGTGCCAGTCACACCCACCACAGGACCTGCTCTGCAGAGCTGCATTCCATGGCGTGTGCTGGGGCCTGGGGCTGCACCTCCCCAGTGGGAGGACTCTGCTCGGCCCTTGGTTGAACTTCAGGAGGTTCCATCAGCCCATTTCTCCAGCTTGTTGAGATCCCTGAGGCTGCAGCATCATCTCCTGGTGTCTCAGCCATTCTATAGAGAACTAGGACTAATTTTCTTGGTTTGGTTTCTAAACCTTATCTTTCATATCTTTGGTATCTCAAAAGCAGTGGAAATCCAGGGAATGAGAAGTTGAGGACATCCCGTTTCTATACTTTGCAAAACTTAGTGTTTCATGTCTAACTGACCCTGTGGGGCAGCCAGTAGGAGACTGATGAAATCTGGGAGCCTCCCCAAGGACTGTGTCCTTGCAGAAGCACTGCTGCTGAAATCACAGAGCCGTGCTTAGCTGAGAGCCTAAAGTAAGAGGGACTGGGAAAAGCTTTCTATTTCTGTTACTAAGGGTGCTCAGGGAGCAGATTTCTCCTCACTGATGGAGAGCCCGTGGAGCAGTAAAGGAGGCCAGGAGGAATCAGTCAGTGAACACCCCAGGAAGAGAAGGAATGACCCCACACAGGGGTATGTGAACAGGAGCTCAAACTCCCACGAAAATCAGGGAGCACAAGGGCATTGCTGCTACATTTCTGCTGCAGTGCCCAGCCAAAAAGCTGCAGAAATGGAGCTGTTGGGTGTTTAATGCTGTCACCTTCCTATTTCTCCCTGGAGAACAAGACACAACAATCATTTTGCTATTGAAAATATGAGTATAAAACATTTGAAGGGAAGAAAATGTGGCAGAGCTGTAAATCCTGTAAATCCCGATCCTGAGTTCTAAGGAAATATAGACTATATAACTATAATTAGTTACATAGACTATATAACTTACACCAAAGTTACAAAGTGCTTATGTAACCTAAGTTATAAGATATCAATTTAAGTTAATATATCTATATAATCTGGTACCAATATAACCTAAATAGTGACTTTTTATATATCTAAATAACCTGATACCTACCTAACCTGAATCATAGCTTTTTATAGCTATATAACCCGAATCATAACTTTTATACCTAATAACCTGACATACGTAACTTTTTATACAATGTAATGGCTGATATATGGTTAACTAGTTGCTTAATGCTGAATAGAAAAAGAAAAAAAAAACTTGCCAGGTGGATAGCTTTAGAAATAGATTAGTACTAATGAAAAATAGTAATGATATATATAATACTAATGAAAAGTAGTACTAGTACTAAAAATAAATAAATAAACACCTGCTTTATAGACATCAGTCTGTGGGGATTTATTTCCAGCCTATCTTTCGGGCATCATGTGCAGCCACTCTTCTAAGAGCCTTAAAGCTTGTTTTGGTAATGTATTTCTCTTTTGAAGCATTCAGTAAAAATTACTTATGCCAATAAATCTGTTAAAACAGAGAGTGAAAGTTGGTGCCAAGTTTTAGAGAAACAAAGGAGAAAAGAACAGCCCATGGTAAGCACCAGTCCCATGTAATTAGTACTGGAGATTGCTGAGGCCATAGACACACAAAAACATCATGACAAACTCTATACTTGCCTTAAATCTGGACAAGAATAAAATAACTTGTAATTTTTTCTGCTGCCCAGCCCTGCTGTTTTCTGCTTTGGGTTTTTCACTACCCTTTAACCCCACACCTCATGTCTGCCCAGACCCCTGAGGCTCCTGCCACTGGTTTTGCTACACTTTGGTGCCCCCCTGGGTGTGCCCGCCTCTGCCTCTCAGGACTTTAGCTGCTCACAGTGACCCCGAGATGTGTTAGAAAGTCTCCTTCCCCAGCCCAGCAGTCAAAGAAGGAGTCAGAGCTCTTCTGTTCTTGGTCTCAAGGTTGTTTATTGTTTCTTATCTAAAAAATTCTTTCTCCAACCCACCGAGGTCTGTCTAGCAGGTCAGGTTGAGGCACTCTGCCCACCTCAGAGGCAGTGTTATCTTTTTATACTAAAATCTACATGTACAATATTTACAATTACTTCCCAATACCTGTCACCTATGTTAGGCAGTGAGCTTCTACTCTAAACCAATCTAAAAGGGCCAACATCACAGCAGAAGATGGAGGCCAAGAAGAAGAAGAAGGAGAAAGGCTGGACATGCCCAGATTCCTCCATCTTGCCCCCTAAACCCCCATTCTAAAAACCCCCAAAAATCTATTTTTCACGCTGTGATAAATTCATTATCATTCTACTTAAATTTTCGTGGCTTGTAATTCTTCATATAAGGTTGGTAATTGTTTTTTCCAAGGGCTAAATCAAAGGCACAGGGGTCTTGGGCTCTGTGCCAAGGTCTCTGAGCCCCCTGGACAAGGGGCTGGAGCCCTCCAGGGCAGCCAGAGGAATTTCCTGGGTTCCAACATCTGCCGTTCCAGGCTTTGCTGCTACATCCTGCTTTGCCATCCGGAGGGCACCGGGACCAGCTGTGCCCTGTGGTTTTCCAAAGCCAAGCTCCTTTGCTCTCTCTGTGGCCTCAGCAGAGCTGCCATGAGGGAGGCGGCCGGGCCGGCGGCACAGCGCCCCCTGCAGGCGTGGGGGAATCACCGCACCCCTGCCTGGCCAGGAGCCAGCGGCGCCCCTGGCGGCCGTGCCCGGAACTGCAGCGAAGGGGAAAGGCCCGTGAGGGTTTGGGTTTGGTTTGCTGGTGCTGCCGTTGGTGTTTGTTTGCCTTGTTTTATATATATTTATATTAGTGAAGAACTGGTATTCCTTTTCTGATATCTTTGCCTGAAAGCCCTGTAATTTCAAAGTTATAATAACTTGGAGGGTTCCCACTTTCCTTGGCAGACACCTGTCTTTTAAATCAAGACAATGTGGAACGGTAATTTGTGAAGACAAACAGCATCACTCCACACATCACCATCTCCCAAATGGAGCAAAACAACTTCTGGACATGAGGACAAGGAGATCTCTGCTCAGAGACCATTAGTTGTGGGCAAAAAGCACTCAGTGTGGGCTACAAAAGAGAGACAAGTGTGCGTCTGGGGTCACTGGGGCAAGGAGGTTGGCATCAGTGTGAAGTGCACTTGTGAAGGCCATGGGGTGTCAGAATAAGGAGAAAATACAACAGTGTGTGTCCACAGGGGTGAGAGGGAGAGGAAAGAAAACAAGCAGGCAACTCCAAAGTGCTGTCTGATGAAATGTGTCATGTTCCAGAGGACAACTAAGCTTTGCAGAGGTAGGGACAGCATATTTTACCTGCTCAAGCATCCTCCTGAGGTCAGAGTTGAATTTATTACTTTGTATTCTCTTCTTCCCGGGTTGTATCTATGCACTGCAGATATTCCAGGCTTTTGTCTGAGGGTGAGGACAGCTGTTCCCATCCTGTAATGGCCTGCTGGGCGTTCAGAGAGGAAATTATGTGAGCCGGTGCCATGTGAACATTAGAAGGGTGTTAGAAACAACAGGTCAGGGAGAGTGACTGGGCCAGGAGCGGTCAGTGCTAAGCCACTTCTCCTCCAAGAGACACCAAGAGGGGCAGTGCCAGGAAAGAAGAGGCACCGGGCGTAGGGTGTTGGGGGGTAACGGGACAAGAGGCTCGGAGAAGCGGGGACAAGAGGCACCGAGCAGGGGACACGGGAACAAGAGGCACCGTGGGTCTGGCGAGACTGGACGAGACACCGGCTCTGAACGCGGAAGAGCGAGGAGGCACCGGGAGGGGGCTGTCGGTAAGGAAGGGAGTTATACAGGGAGCTCCCGAGGCCAGCGGGGCTGCCGGGGCCTACCGGTAGCTCGGAGGCCGCGCCCTGGCCGTGCCGCCGGGGCGGGCCGGGGCTGAGGGCTTTGTTGTAGTAACGGCCGCGATGGCGGCGCGGCCGCCCCTGCCCGACTCGGTGCTGGTGCAGGTCTTGGCGCTGCTGCCGCTGCGGGACCGGCTGCGAGCGGCCAGGTAGGGTCTCCCCGGGCGGGAGCGGCCGCCTGCCGCTTCCCCGGCGCGGCGCTGACGGCCGATCGCCTCCCCGCAGGGTGTGCCGGCGGTGGCAGCAGCTGGCGCAGGACCGAGCGGTCTGGACACATGTGGATTTGAGCCCTCACCGGGTACGGGCCGCCCGTCCGCACCGCGGGCCGGGGGCGGAGAGAGTTCCGCTGTGGGCGGGAGGGATGGGGGGAGGCGACATCACCCCGCCGTGCACAGAGATTGAGACTGGGGGGCTGAGATCTCCCCGCTGCGGGCAGAAGCTGAGGGGACGGGAGGGAACCGCCCCACTGCGGCAGGGGTGCCCTTCCCCACGCCGTCCCTGGAACCGGGCCCTTTCACCCCCAGATCACCCGCCGCACGCTGTGGCACCTGGTGCGGCACCGCCTCCCCGACAGCCTGTGCACGCTGCGGATGCGGGGCGTGCCTCGCTCGGGCGGCAAGCAGCGGCTCCTCTCACCGGCACTGCTGGCTGCCCTTCGGAAGCGCTGCCCCCAGCTCCATCGGCTGTGCCTGACCGAGACTGATCTCCGCCATGTCCCGTACGAGAGCATGCCCGCCTCTGTCACCACCCTGGAGCTGAGCCTCTGCGACATCCCCGATGCCTGGTTCTGCGTCTCCCCTTCGGTGCCACCGCCACAGGTACAACACCTCGCTATCCACAGCATTCCCACCTTTTCTGACCATCATCTTCTTGACATTTCCTCCCAGAACCACTTGAAGACGCTGAGCCTTTGTGGCACCTACCGCGTCACTGATATGGGGATCCAGGCGGCAGCTCCACACTTGGAAGAGCTTGAGCGCCTGATTCTACGGCACTGCATCATCGGTGATGCTGCCATGGTGTTCATCGGGCGCCACATGAAGCAGCTCCGCTACCTGGAAATCAGCAATGCCTACTTCCTGACAAACAGGGGGCTGGTTGCTATTGTCACACTGGAGCACCTGGAGACCCTGTGCCTTGACCTCTATGATTTGGTCTCCCTTGGTACTGTTATCGCTTTGTTGCAAGTACTGCCTCGCCTGAACCACCTCAAATTAGGTGGAACTTGCTTTGAAGATGAACTCCTAGGTAAAATTCAGGAGAATTTTCCACATTGCACCATATCTCACACTCTGTGACCACCTGAAGTTCTATCCTTCCTTAGTACACCTGAAGTGCTCCTTTTTTTGGAAAAGCCTGTTTTCCTGTAGCTTTGGGACAGAACTCCCAGTGTTACGTTTTTTCACATAAATATGTTAAAGAGCTTGTCAGCTTGTCATGTAAATAAGTTTTTTTAATGAGCTTTTGGTAGGATTCCCCCCTCCTTGTTTTCCACAGAGCAGAGGAATAGGAAAGTTGGGAAGCACACCCAGCCTTTGGGAACCCCACTGACCAAAACCTGGCTGGGGTGATGGCAAGTTTAAGCTCTGTCTGCTCCTCTTTCTCCTCTGCTGAGGATTAGGCAGCAGCTTAATAAGTGCAGATTTCAAGGAGTGAAATGAAACACCCTTCTGTCACAGAAAAAACAGACCTGGCAGCCAAAACCTCACAATTACCAATTCCTTCTCCTTTCCTTCAAATTCAGATCTCCAAGTCACTTGTCAGACTGGTCATGAGGATTCCTGAACACCTGGTCCCAAGGGCCACACATCCCCTTTGCCCCCAGGCATTGCTGGGGCTGCTGTTACCTCTGGGTTTTGCTGGAAACATCCAGATTTTCTCATCACCTTTTATTGTCCGTGTTCACATCCTTTTCCTCCCTCATCCCCCAATATCCTAACACCAGATAGCCACCTCAATGTTATGTTGTTATTCTTAATTTTAGACGATATTTTTAGGCAAATATTGTATTTATTTAAAAAAAATCCAAGCTTTTAACTTTCATTTGAATCCTTGTTTTTAGGACTTGTTTTTTTTTTTTTTTTTTTTTTTACCTTATTCAGCATCTCTCCTGCCCCTTAGGCCAGCCTTCCTTGTGAAAAGAGCATCCCACAGGAAACAGCAGGACAACTAATGCCTCAGGCAAGCTTTTTCTGCCCTGTTTTCATCCCAAACACCCCCTGCCCTCTATTCAGCTGCAGCACATGCAATAAACCTTTGAGTTTCAGACAGTCCTGGATGGCAGTGACCCTCCCTGTGGTGAAATTCTCATTGCTGTCAGGTGGCCTTTGTGCCCTTGCCAGTTTTTGGTCCTAAACTCAGTCTCAGGGTAGCTTCAGGGCAAATATCCAAAGGTAAAACATTCCAGCTCTGCTTTGGAAAGCATCCCAAGGCTGCTGACTTAGTTACTACCACTCTGTGTTTATCCCAGTCAAGGAGATTAACACTGGTGGAATCAACCTTATTAAAACCTCCAACATTCCCTAGTCCAGCACTCTCTGGGATGGGGAGGAACAGTACAACAGGAAAAGGGAAAATCAAGAACAGTAAAAATCATTCAGTCAGTCAAGGCACAGTGAGAGGCAGCAAGAACCTCAATGTTCTCCTGATCTTTGCAATCCTGATGGCACAACAACAGTCACAACATGCCAGATTTCCATTCACTAACTGCTAAACAGGGAATAGCAATTACAAACTGATATGGTGCAAAGTGGAGTGGTTTAGGTTTGGAGCAGGAGGGGAGCTGTACATATTGGATTTCTATGGGCAAATTAGGGTAATAAACAATGGAAAGGTCTTTAATCAGCAGTTCTGGTTCTGCTCAACCTCCCCACATACCTGCTTGAAGCTCTTTGGAGGGCCGTTCTTGACCTTTATTTATTCAGATTCCCATACCCAAGGGGTTTCTACTCAGTTCATCTCCATTTCATCTTTTGATGACTTGAGTGTTTCTTCCCCCAGCCCCACCTTCTCGGTGTCCATATACACATCATTACATCAAAGCCCAAATGCTTTTAAAAACACATATTAAATGTCCAAGGCAAAGCCAGGACAAAAAACTGCTCTTAACATCCTAAGAGCAGCAGCAGTCCACAGCCCTCAAAGTGAATAGAAAACTCAGAGAAACCATAAAATTTGGGGTTATCAATCATTGCACTGAGTGACCAAGCTGCTCCTTTGCCTCTTCACACACCAGCTTACACACATGTACCATGACTCCATACACGTCTATATTTAATATTCATACCCAGGGGGTTTTATCAGATCCAAATCCATTTTATTTTCTCAGCCAAGTGCATCTGCTTGTGCCTTCTGTTTGGCTCCTGACTCTGAGAGCCTGAAGGATGCCAATGGTACACAGAGCTGAGGAGGAAAGTGCTGACTGACAGCAGGGTGTGTGGCTGCAGCTCGATGGGTGCACTGGCAGTTCTGACCAGCAGTAGCTTTCTCAGCTGGCACTTTTGTGAGCTACACTTTTGCCCCTGGTTTTCAAGTTTGTAGCCAGACTCCACGAGAGAGAAAAAAATTATTAGCACGCAGGAGTTGGCTTTGAGTGTGGTGCAAATAGGAGTTTGTTCTTGGAAGGGGTAGGTCAGTGAAATCTTTCTGTCCTGACACAGATTATTTGAGAGCAGTGAGGTTTTGAACTTGGATCTGTATTTTGGGTGGTTTAGAGGTAGAAAAGGTGAATTTCCTTCTTTTGCAAGTACACACCGCCATCGTGTGGTGTGTTTTGTGAGCGCTGACCGCGCCCAGGTAAAACTCACGCCCTCTCTGTCCCGGCACTATTAGTGTGGGAGCAGCTGGTGCAGGGGTTCCGTGAGGGATCCTGAATCTTCGAGACTGAAAGAATGTCATCCTGCATATAGATGGGAAGGAATCGTCTCACTGCTGGCTGGGCAGTTTAGAGGTTGCAAAAGAAAAGCAAATTCCAGCACAGCTTCTTTCTCCTCTAGAACCTTTTCTGGGGTATGAATTGCTGAACATTCTTAGCTTTGTAACTGGACTCCGTGAGGCTGCAAGGGAAAAGGGAAGGCCAGTGCTTACTTTTTGTTTTAGGACCTACAGCAGGAGAACCAGTGCTGGACGTGTTAAGTTTTGAAGCTGGGTTTTGGAGAGTGAAAGAATGTGATGGTACATGAGGCTGAGCAGGAAAATTCATGACTCCAGAGTGTGGCTGCTTTTCACAGGGTGTAAGCTAAATGTTGAGACAGCACCAGCTTGCTGAACCAGTGCTGGTCTGCACCTTCCCCTTACCTCATGTAAGCCATGCCAAACACACTGGTGCAATATTGTAGTTTTCTTCTCAGCTTTCTACCACAATATTTGCTGAATCTCGGAGTCTAAAGTTAAACAGAATTGTTTCAGCATAAGTCTTGGGAAGCTGTGCCAGCACAGACAGTGTTCACTGACCTTCCCCCTTATGGCTGATAACTAGAATTTGGAAGGCAATTGTGGCAGTCACTCTCCTCTTGCAGCCTTTAAACCGTGGTGCTCTACAGGTGAGTTCTCAGCCTTATGTAGCATCACACACTTGCAGTCTGAAATGTCAATTTACTGTGGTGCAGAACAGTGTATCTGCACAGAAGCACTCCAGCACATTGCACTTGTGGAGGTGCAAATCAAATTTCCGGCATGGGCTCCTGGATGGGAATTACAGTTAATTACAGGAAGGAAAGCACACAGGCTCAGTGTTTCAGGTACAGATGAGAGGCAGCCCAGGGGAGCTCAAGGCCAGTGGGACCCCTATGGCAACTTCTGTCTGGGAGCAATTCTTGGTACTAAAAGCTACTAGTAGATTACAGCATAACACAAAACAGAGCAGGATATCAAGGTACCTACATTAAACCTAGCAAAAGAAACAATATTGATTAGGAGTCAAATGTAACTGACCACTGAAATGATGATCATGTATACAGATTCTTTTCACTTAACCTTCAGGGGAGTTACTGTGAAGCAGGCAGCCCTGCTCATGGGAGAAATTCTGCACAATTCCAGGAAAAGTACAGAAAATTTCTGCTTTGTCAAAGTCCAGTGTAGCTTTTATAAAGTGGGGTATCTGTCAGTCAGAAATCCAGCTTTATCTTCCAGATGCCAGATCGGTCTTAACCCCATGGCACTAAAGTAACTCAATACAAGACAGCTTGTCCTGTTTGAGATATGTGACCAGTTAACAAGTGACAGATAAGCCTTGTGTGGGGGGAGAGATGTGCTGCTACAGAGGCAGAATCCCACTTTCAGCCATGGGTGCCTGGCTGTGAAGGACGGCCCTTTTCCACAGGAAGGAAATCCTGGTGCCCCAGTGTCCGTGGGGCAGCTGAGAGGCCATCCCCAGCAAGCCAAGGCCAGTGAGACCTGTCAGTCTGGCAGCTTATGTCTGGGAGTAATCCTCGGATGTTCAGTTTTGGGAGGTGGAATCCCTATTTCAGCCACTGAGGCCTGGCTACAGAGGAGCGCTCTGCCGTCCCAGTGCCTCTGGGCAGCCGAGGGGCATTGGCCCTGCCTGTACTCACCCTGGGAGGCTGAGCCTGCCCCTCAGCACCCTTGGCCCTGCCCATCAGTCACTCTGAGTGGATGCCTCCATGTCTCAATTACTCTTAGTACCGCCTGTCAGTCCCTCTCCTGGGCTGATCCCACGTGTCAATCACTGACAGCCTAATCCCAGGCGTATAGCCCTTCACAGCCGACACAGACCCCGTAGCCCTAGACAGCGCAGAGCCCTCGCAGTCTCCACAGCCTTCCCGGCCCTCAGAGATCCCCTTGCCCCCATCGCCCTCTCAGCTCTCCCATCCCTCAGAGCCCCCACAGCCCTCACGACCTCCGCGCACGCGCCCTGCGCCTCGCGGTCCCCGGCGCATGCGCGCCGCTCTCCCCGGCCTGTGGCCGCGTGTTCTGCCGTGCCCCGGATGTGGCCCCTGCCCGGGAAAATGGCGGCGCCGGGGTGGGCGGAGGGAGCGTTGTAGCGCCCGGTGCCGTCCCCGCCATGGCGGACCTGGGCCGGCAGCTGCACGAGTACCTCGCGCAGTCCAAGGCCGCTGCTGCCGCCGCCGGTCCCGGCGCAGTTCCCGCATCGCCGGCGGCCGGCGGCTCGCAGGAGGAGGCGGGGGACGGCGGCGGGCTGCGGGCCTGGCTGGGGGCGCTGAACCCGTTCCCGCCGGGCAGTGCTCCGGGCGCCACGGTGTGGCCTTGGACGGGAGAGGAGGACCCGTGGCTGCCGGGGCTGTCGCGCTGGCAGCGGCTGGCGGGCAGCGGGCTGTGCGTGCTTCTGGCCGCGCTGTGCTTCGGGCTGGCCGGGCTGTGCGTGCCACTGCTGCTGCTGCGCGCCCGCAAGTTCGCGCTGCTCTGGTCGCTCGGCTCGCTCTGCGCGCTGGGCGCCGCCGCGCTGCTGCGCGGGCCCGCCCGGCTGCTGCGGGAGCCCGGCCGCGGGGCGCTGCTGTACCTCGGGGCGCTCTTCGGGACGCTGTACGCCGCGCTGGCGCTGCGCAGCACCGCGCTGACGGCGCTGGGCGCCGCCGCGCAGCTCGGCATCGCCGCCGCCGCGCTCCTGGCCGCGCTGCCCGGCGGTGCCGCCGGCCTGCGCCGCCTCGCCGGGCTGCTCCGCGCCGCGGTCTGCGGCCGAGGCAAGGCGGTACTGCCTCTGTGAGCCCGGCGCGCCGGGGAGGAGCGGCCGCGTTCCCGCGGGAGTCCCTCAGACACGGACCGAGAGCCTCGCGCTGTCGCCAGCCGACTCCCAGACCAGGGACGCCACTTCTCTTCGCCTCCTCCGCGTCCCGGCACGTTTTCCTCGCCAGCGCTCGAGGAGCAGCAGCGGGGCTGGCAGCCCGCAGCGGCCCCGGTGACTCGGAGCTGCAGGTGCTGTGTGCGGTGTCAGCCTGCCGAGCCGCCCCCGAGCTCGTTATCTGCCTTACCGCGCTGCCAGCTCCACAGCCATGGCTCGGCATCGCTCCACCTCTGGGTGGGGAGCTGGCAGCGTCCCGCTCATTCCCGCAGCCCGGGACCGCTGCGGCGGCTGCTGCGGACCGCGCGACCGGAGCCCAGGCGGCGGCATTGTGGACTTGCCCGGTACTGAGGAGTAGCTGAGGTGCGCAAGGCTGACGGATGCTGAAACACGAAGATGATTTAGCAAAATGCCATCGAGGCTAGGGGAGAACATTGAAAAATTAACTGGTATTACCTCATTTTGTGCTGACCCCTGTACTATGAACACATACTGGTTTTGCTGTCACCTCAGACCAGTGGTGAATACGAAGACTGTGGCCACTGAACTGCATTTCTCTCTATAAAGCAGCTTTAAAATAACCATCCAGTAAGTGAAACAAACTTTCCTGGGGCTGTGGGTCACAAACACTGCCCATAATTGTAAGGGGAGGGGGTGTTCCTGCATGATGATGAGAGGATGCAGAGTGCTGATGTTGGTTAAGATCATTGGCGTTTGCAGGTACTGCCGTAAGGGACCAAATTGGGCTTTAAAACGGGACCTTCAGCTCTTAGAACTTCATTTTTGTGTATAGATATTGCTCTCTGAACTTGGGCAGGAGTTACTTGTCCCAGCCTGACCTTCAAAAATAGATTTGCCGGTAACTGGAACTCTCCTTCAGTGCAGAAACTGAGCTGCCTTAGGAGGGTGCTGAATTCAGGCTGACAGAGCTGGGTGCTCGAGTTTGGGCCAGGTACAGGACCCGTGCAAGGAAATGGGACACCAGGGTGTCACCTGCACAGAGCCCCCGGTGAGTTCTCACTGAGCATTTGTGCCTCGTGGAGAAAATAAAGCCACTGCAATGCTCACCTGCTATCACTATTTAGTTTTAACATATTTACCAAATACTTTTCTGAATTAAACTGAAATTGTTAAAGGGGGTGCTTAAGTGTACATAGATTGCTTTAATAAAACTATTTGTGTCCAGTTGTCAGTATAGACATTTCACTAATGGTCTTTTTTTTTTTTTTCCATTAAGAATGTAGATCAGAGCTATCAGAATAGCATTAAATTAGCTCTCTTGTTTTTACAATTTCTAAATTACAGTATATAAATTTAATTTTATTCCTAACAGCAGTGTAAAATTAAATTTTAGACAACCTCTGAACTAACAGGTGGAGCATAAGAGTCTGTGTGCAGCACTGGTAAAATAACATGACCTGAGGAATACAGAAGTATAATCCCATTGAATAACTGTGCCCATTTCCCAGTAATAGTGGGTCATGGAATCACAGACTGGGAAGCTGCTTCTGTCTCTGCTATCCTGTTACCTCCCAAGCTTTTGTAGAAACTATATTTAATAATCAAATTTTCTTAAGACTTTTTGAGCATATGATTGTGAAATACTTCAAAACTCCATTTAAAAAGCTGCCCCTTGAAGAGCATTATTTAAGTACCACAATTGTTTAAGGAATTAAACAATCATCAGTGGAAATGTAAGTTGTCTAGCTAAAGCTGGGTTTTCTCTTGTTAGATACACTTTAACTTGTTTTGGTAGACTAAAGTTCATTCTCTAACTCATACAGTAGTAGACCTCTTTTAGCCCCTTAAACATATCTCAAGCTTGCTAAATTAAAAAAAAAAAAAAAGGGCAAGCTTTCCTTTTTGCCAGTGATTAAACCATTAGTATTTCTCATGAAAACTTCAGGACAAATCCCAACTCCCAGATCAACACCCAGAGTGCCCAAAGTCCTTCAGATAGAGCTAAAAAGCATTTTTTTGTCAAGGGACAAACTGTCATATCAGATGCATCTCAGCTGTTTCTAGTGAATTCCTTTTAGACCTTTCTGTCTCTCCTGACCTCTGTGACAAGGATTTTATTGGCTAATGATCAGTTACAATTTTCAAATGTGATTTGATACACCACAATTAAAAACCAAGTAAAAAGTGACTGACTGAACCAAGAGAACAGCAGTTAAGCATCTGTGCTTTGATGTCCTTAAGGAAGATGGCACATCAGGGCTTGAGCCAGTCTTTGGTAAACCTGCCTATGAGAACATGCAGCAGCTGCCATGTGTTACTGGTTGCAGGATAAGTCTCATTCTGATTATAGCCTGAAATTCAAGGCAGGAGAGAGGGAAGCCTGGGAGTGGTTTTTCATTATATGCTCTACTTTCAATGCAGGACCTTCCTGAGGGGTATCTGTAGAATAAGTACTTAGGTGATAACATTTTCACTGAGGCTTTAGGTGTTAAAGGAGCCTTCTAATAATATGGTGGCTGGAGATGATTAATAGGAATGATTTATGGGGAAAACAAACTCGTGGTTGGTAAGCAGCTTTATTATGAAATATGGGAAATGGGAATAACCCCTCCTCCTCATTTCCCTCCTTTAGTAAAACCAGGTAACAATATCCTAAAGAAAAAGACACTTAAAAAAACCTTATTATTGAAGTGATGAATTGCACTTCAGCAATTAACGCACCAGACTCTGCTGAGCACCCAGAGCTTTAAGCAGTGTGTCACACAGCTGCTGTAAAACACACCAATCAACTTTCTGTCTCAGTTCCTATAAACAGATGCTGCTGTGAGCAAAAATCCGTGGCTTGCCTAGGTGAAGTGCAGAATGCCAATCTGCTGCGATGTCTTAGGATCCAGGTTATGTAACTCACACTCTGTCTTTGACAACTTGTTCTAAACACTGTTCCACTCTTTTCTGTTTCAGGATGGCAGACTAGCAAGCAGTGGTGATTGCCTGCATTTTGGAATTTGGACTTCAGCACCATTGTAGACAGCTTTGGCTAAAGGTGAAAATGAAACTTCTCTGTACATGATAAACCAAAGCCCTAGGAATTGGCTCTCAGTATTTTAACTGGCTGAGATTTCAGGAGGTAGTGCTGTTGCTCCATCTGAAACACAAGTTTGCCTAAATACAACCCTCTGTAGTAATAGGTGAGTAAAGAATCACACACTGTTGATTTGTTTTTTTGTTAATTTTTGCGCAAATTACATTCTGTATTCATACAAAACCAACGTAACTCTTTGACAAACTGTACATATAGAAACAAGTTTCTGTCTGGAGATCTGGAGGTGAACTGAAATCTGTGGAGATGCTCCATGTTCCACAACACTTAAAAGAAATTCCAGCTCTTGACAAAACAAGAAAGTGAGGGGAATGGGAGTGGAAAGAACAAAACAAAGGTAGCTACAATATTGCAGCTAGAGGCAAATGACTGGTTCAGGAAAAGAAAGACCCTTGTTAGGAACTAATGCACATTCAGTTATCCCAGTTAAGAATCCAGGTTCGTGGCATTGCAGGTGAGTCCAGAGTAGCAGTCTATTTAAATATTGTCCCACAAGGACTGGGCATGACCCAGTCAAAGCCTCTTCTATCGGCCTCGTCCACCCCGAGATCCTCCTCTCCTGGACTGGCCAGAGTTCATGTTATTTCCTCTTCCCCAATTGCTGCTGCTCCTTCCTCCTCGAGAAGGGTTATTGCCTGCCCCAGGGCCTCCACCAAAGGCTTCCTCCCTGTGGAACCCATCGTGGTGGTCTCCATCTAGAGAACTGGACCTCCCAGATTTCTGCGCTCTCTGTGAAGGTCCCGAATTTCCTCGTCCTGCAAAGGAAGCACAACCAGTTACTGGTGTAAGTTTGAGCTGAGTTGCTTCTCAGACATGGCAGATATTGAGCTGTTTCTACTGTGGTGCCATCCTTCATAAACCAGCTGTAGCTGAGACCTGCAATTTTATGCCTCTTTCCTCAGTACAATTTTCTTATACAGATTTGGTGTCTCCACTACAGTTCAGAAAACGGACAACAATCAATTCCTTGGGAATTAAAGGAGCTTGTATTTGATACTGTCAGCAGGCACTGAAATGAAGTCAGAATAATGATAGCTTTTCCTCCAAACTGCCAGTTCTTGTGCTAACACTGTGGTTCTCTCTATGTTTTTATTGCAAAGTACTTTTTTTTAATCCTAAACAAAGACATTGCACTGTTGACAAATTGAGACAGTTGAGGCTGATGGTGATGATCATGAGTAACCTTACTGTTTTGTTCCACTTTTTGCTAAAAATAATGGAAAAATGCTTTATTTTACTACTAACCTGGAACAAAAAGTACTCAAGCTCTTACTGCCAGGAACAGAATGTTCTAATTCTCATAAAATAGAATTTTCTAATTCTCACATACGTTTTTGGTTTTGATAGGTTTGTTATGAACAACAAAAAACCCCAACCCAATTCATTAGCCTAAAATAAGAAGCAGTATTTTGAGAAAACAAAATCAGTGGTAACCCTGTTTTAAGGACACATACTACAGATAAATTCAGGTATTTTTGCTGCACTTTAGCCAGAGTGATTTCTGCTGACTGTGGTTGGTTCTATGTAAAACAGCCACCAAATTCTTTCACAGAAACATTAATGAAGTTTTAATCTTCAAAAGACTTTCCCAATACAGCTGAAGGTGACATAGCCCGCATATGAAGAAGTATTGCTCATGGTTTGTTTATCAGGCTTTCTGCCATCATTTAAACTTTCTTTAGCACATTATGAGTAAACTACCACACTTGTGCCTAGGCAAGTGTCTTTGTCTTTAACAAAGAACCTGACAAAGTTATCACAATCATTACTGAAGCTGGAAAAGGAATCTTTACATCTGGCTAAATTGAGAACTGCAGCATGTTGATATGGAAGGAAAAATAATGGTAGAGAAGTTTATCAGCAGTTTTATTCAAAACATCTGTGAAGGAATGATAAAACCTGGAAACAGAGTCCATACAGAAGAGGAGTGACAAGCAGTTAAAACTGCATGAGCTTTGGGACAGTGGTGAGAGAAGTGGACTGAGATTCAGTGTTCAGTGGCATCAGAGACAAAGTCTAACAGCAACAAATTCAGCTGCAGGCTGCCAGCTCAGCATCTGGGAGCAAATGAGAAGGATGTTTGTCACTGATCACTACCTGACAGTGGGTAGTCAATGTGAGGACATTAAAGAAAGACAGTATTTACACAAGAGAACAGAAGCCCTGAGATCTGTAAGAAACAGGATCAAGAACTGGTGTGATGCTAATAGCACTGACTCCAGAAGAATGTGTTCTGTGGGTTACAGTAACATGGGACCACTTAGAGGGAACTACAACACCAGGAACTGTTAGTAAAGAATGGAGAAAGTGGAACAAGTACAAGAGAACTGGAGAAATCCATGGTTACACCACATCTTTAATAGTGTGTGCAGTTCCTAGCTACCTCATTTAATTTAGAAAAGGATAATTTAAAACATTAATATTAATAAACAACTATTCCAAAAATGAGGGGAAAATGCTCTTAATGAGTTTTCCAGCTGGAGTAACAGGGAACCAAAAACCAACTACTTTTCAACAGGGCAATAAAGGGGATTCTGGAGTGCTGGAGACAAGATCTGGATTTGATGTTTGAAAATCCCTCTGTTCTTATGTTCCTGTAAGACTGGTCTGTAACTTCCCAGCTGGTAAAATCAGGTATTTACCAGCTCAGCTTTATGCCCTCTGATCAGAGAAGTTCTGGATACACTTAATACTGAAAATACATGCTAGTGTTACTGAAGAGTTCTAATCAAAGGGGCTTTCTACCTTTGCCCCTCTCCTCTGGAGGTCCACCTGGAGCATCCATGTCCCTGTGGTCAGAGGTTCCTGGTCCATCGTGCCAGGGACGTTTCCGTGGTGGCAGTGAGGCCATGTCCATGCCTTGGAGTGAAGAGGAACGTTCTCTGTTGGCTGGAGAGTGCCCATCATGAGGAGGGTGATCTGGACGAGGACCTGTGCATGAAAACACAGGATAAGTAATGTTTGTTGGATCATTATTCTTCATTTTTGAAGGCAGCCACATAAATTTACAAACTGGCCACACTGTTTGGCACACATTTTGAAGTTAAAATTATGTAAAGCTTCTCTCCTGTCCCATTTTTTAGTAAAAAAGCTAAAAGTAAAACAGATTTGAAAAATGATGGGAAAGAAAAGTGTGGCAGGTGTAAAGTGTTCTTTCCAGTATAAAATGCTTTCATATATTTTAGAGACAATCACACCTTCATTTATTCAAGTGTCACTTCTGCTTTGTTTTCCATGACATTTTACAGCTCTGTCTTGTCCCATATGGGGCTGCCTTTAGTAACACAACTGCAAATATAAGCTGTCAGACATTGCAGCTGAAAAGATACCAACACAGAGAAAGATTACTGTTGGCATTAATCAAGATATTAAAAAAACCCCCATAACATGTGATTCAGTCCTCCAGAGGTGATAACTGCCCAGGCAGTTGTGGACTGTACAAGAACACAACTGAAAATCAAGGCTTTGAGGCCACAATCACTTTATTCAATAAGACAGCTGTATTTAGAGACAGTTAAATTCTGTATAATTCTTTTTTCCTAAATTTAAAAGACCAAAGAACTGCATTTGTCTTTTCTCATGGTAAAATCCTGGTAACAAATATGTGAGGTACAGGAAAATGGCATGATTTTTGAAATATTTTTTTAAAGTTATTATATTGTAGAAGTCTACAAACTTCACCAAATTTTTTACCTGGTTCTCTGTTTCCATCCCAGGCTTCTGGTTTCCTCCCTCCTTCAAAGCGTGGGAATTCATCTGGAGTAGGAAGCAAACCCTTCCGAGCTCCTGAGCAGTAAGAGAAGCAGGGGACAGGAGTGAGAAGGGACATTGTACTCATGAAAATAATGTCACCTGCCCAAGAAGTGCCTTTCCTTCCTCATCCTTGTACTTCTGTGTGGAAGAATATTCCCCTTACCTCTCAGAGCACCTCGACCTCGCCCCCGAGCACCATGGTCCCTTCCTCTGGAGTTTTCATCTGGAGAGTCAAAAGCATCATCTGGCCCAAAATCTTCAGGGCCAGGAAAGCCATCTCTGCCCCTGGGTCCCCGGCCCTCGTGTCTCGAGGGTCCTCCTCTTCGGAAGCTACAACAAAGAACACGATACAAACGTGCTTTTTAGGCTTAATTGAGGCAGTGCAATTATCAACTCATTTCTAAACTGTTTCACTTAACGCTACAGCACATACAGTTACTAGAACAGGATTTGTAGGTGGGAAAGTGCCCATTTCTGCCCTTGAGCACTTTGATAGTAAGCTTTGTAATCTTCCTCTCATATTTCCTTCCACTGATTATGTTGGTTTTTCATACAAGACAAATATTATTAAACACAGTGCATTCATTTAATGAAAAGGTGGGAAAAACAATTGATGAGTGATGAGAGATACAAGGTGAGGTAAGGCAAGGCAAAGTGTGAGTTCCCCTTAACTCTGATGCTCTTACATTCCCCTTCCCTTTTTTCCTTTCCATTTCCATCATAAAACAAACTGAAAACATAGAAGCAATGAGAGTCGTGGCTGTAACAAAAACATTACAGGATCTCATTTCTATTAGTTCTATGATTCATTCTCCTTTTCATTCCATTCTTCCAAGTTTACAATTCTAGCAAATAAATGCATCTAGACTGCCCTTGGATCTGTAGGCACAGTGATGGCTGAACAGTGCACAGTGGCATTCTGCAACCCGAAGAGCAGTTTATCCAACTGCAGTAATGAATTTTGTGTTGCAAAATATAATTATGACCCTGAAGTTGATAACTGCTGTCTAGTAAGTACCAAGGGCACCTTCAGGAATTTGCTACAACTGGTTCTGCACAGCATCTTAGCTGAGTACAGCTCCTCCAGCGCTGCACTGGGGGCCTTGGACAGCCCTTCAGAGAGGAGAATGGCTCTTGCTGAGCTGTCAGTGCCATGCCAGGTGAGCCTGCAGCTGCCTGTGAGAGTAACTAGCAGTTCTGTTCCTGACACAAGCAGTTCAAACACCTGGAGGGTTTGCAAAGCTCAGCCCTGCCCTGTGAGGACGCCTGTCTGTCACAGCCCAGCTAAGGTGTTCCGGTGGTGCAGGCACACTGGTGTCCCCACCGTGCCACCCCACGCTACTCTGCCCACCCTCAGTGACAGCACACGGTGTGGAGCTCTCCTTGCCCAGTCACAGATGCCTCCCACCTCCCCAGTGTTCCCAGTTGCACACTGGCTGAACTGGGAGCACCGCAGTATTCCCGTGGTGTTGGCTGAGTGCAGCATCCCCTTCCCCAGCACATTAACGACACAGTGCATCCTATTACAAGCAAAACTTTAGATACTTTTATTTAGAATTTTAACAACATTAACCTTTTAATTACAAATTTAAATATTTTAACAGTAGTCATAACACAATACAATATTCTTAAACTTTTACATTGTTTTTAATAAAAAACAATAGGTCTGTCTCCACCTCCCAGAAAACAACCACAATACAGAGAGGAGGCTGCTGTGCCTGTACAGGTACAACAGTGGATGGAGGAGTGCTTTGTATGGACCATGAACCATTCACATTAACCTGGATGGTTTGGGAAAACAAACTCAACAGTTTCAGGTACAAATGGTTCAAATAATCACAGAGCAATATTGTTTAGCCTTGAAAGAGCACAGTCCTCTAGAGGTTTCTTAGAGGGCCTCCTGCTTTAATACTGATAGGGTGTGATTCAACTTAGCTTGGAAATTAACCAAGATTTTCAACACGAGGCCCCAGGGCTGCAGGAACAGGGCCTTTCCTATTTCAGGCAACTCATGGACACAGTTGAGTTTTGAAATCTACAATACCTATGCCTGACACAGCCACAGCTCCTAATACTGTGTTATGGATATCCTTATTTGCCTTTTTATATCAGTCACACATAAAACCCTGCCTTGCATCGGGTTCAGTTCCTGTTAGACTGCTCTCACATCTTCTTCCCCGAGGCCTAGGACCTTACTGTACACAACTACACACTGTGCAGATTAGCAGGCAGGAAGAGGCAGGTCTCTGCAGCAGAAGCATCATGTTGATATAGAGTAAGAACAGGACAAGGATGAAAAGGATGGGAAATTAGAGAGAAACACACATACACACATTTGCCTCTCATGCTTGATCAAACCAATTACAATCTCAATTTCAAACCAAGTCAGCTAAACGAGTGGTTGGGATTAAGTCCACCACAGCATCTGCAGTAAATGGCACCTAGTTCACCTTCATTCCAAGAAAATCATCAAATTTACAAGCACAGTGAGCCTTTTAGAGCCCTGTGCCATTTCACTTCAAACTTTCTGGGCAAACACTTGTACTCTGATAAATAGAATACTCTTAGTTCAAAAGTCAGATTTGCAGGTCACAAGGTTCTTGTTTCCTTTCCTGAAACTTTTTAAAGATCAGGACCATAATAAAATATTTGGCAGTCCCTAAGTATTTTCAATATAAGATCTGAAAAATCTCTACTGAGCTTCTAAAAGTCTTGTCTGCTGTGTCTTTTAGAGTTCTGTGATGCAGACCATTGGACCACTGGACCATCCAACTGGATTTTCTCTGGCTTTACTTTTTAAAAATGGCTTTAATTGTTACCTTCTTTAAGTTACAGTTCATTTCTTTTCATACTCTTCACACAAAAGGAAGTTACATCTTACAGAGCTAGGTAGAAAATAGCTAAAAGAAGAGCTGTATAGATGCAAAGTAAAAGGAATGTAAGAAAATGATTAAAAAGGCAACTAAAACACACAAAATTCACATTATGTGGAGACCACAGCATATTTGTAACAAGCACATGTTCTTATACATAGAGAGTTGGTGGTCAGTGAGAGGCTTAGACCTTGGAGGCCAAATTTCATTTAATTAAACTAACATAAATCTGGAGCAATTTTGCTGATAATTAATTTCAGTGACAGCATTAATTCCTCCATATTTACATTGGTAACTAAAAGCAAATTTATCCCTTTGTGATTTATTCGGAGATTGTGAGCAATGACAAGGACATTGCTGTAAATCAGATTATTTTTGAGTTCTTCACTTGGCATAAAGAAATAAGTCAGAGAAATAAAATTTCTACAAGCAAACGCATGAAAAAATAGTCTCGACAGTCCAACAGATGCTGTAAGTCTGGCCCTTTTATGTGGCAGTCACATCACTGTTCCTGCTCCTTACAAGGGCTTTGCATCTCATCCTACAGTCTCTACAGTCATGCTGTAGTTTGTGACTGGAGACAGAATCTCAAAATCCACTTCTAGCATTCAAAAGTTTGTCACTTTAACCTTTAAGTCTCCTCTCAATTTTCATCAAAACGGTCTCAGATCTTCATCCTGTGTCACTGGATCTTCTCTACAAACTTTCCCCCTTCTCTTTACTTACTGTTTAAAGACACGGAAGCTGCTGTGTACAATGACCATTTTTCAAGTGTTCTTCTATTACTGAATGATTTTTATGGACTCTACACTCAGGTATATTAGAGTTTTCATTTCCTTATTGGTTTCCAGTTTATAAATCTGAAACAGATAGACTCCTTAATGAAAAGGAAACCAGGAATAAAAGAGTTCCCTCCATTTACCCTTTAACCCAAGAAAGAGAAACGGATTTATTCTTACCTCTCGTCTCGCCTTCCTCGGAAGCGCGCATCCTCGGGATCCCGTGGATATCTGTCATCTGAAGGTCTCCGTCCTTCCCAAGCACCAGGAGGCCCCCGGTTGGAACCACCTCCTTCAAATTCCCTGTGATCAGGAGGAAAGGGAGGCCCAGGTCCACCTCGTCTCCATTTCTCATCTTGCAATGGCGGGCCTCCTCTCCCCTCGAACTCTCGTAACCGATGGCCAAATCTCTTGTCAGGGTGGAAATCATCCCGGAAGTCGTCGGGCCGATCGAAGTCATCGTGGAAGTCGGGGTGAGGTCCCCGTCTGTCGGGCATGCCCCTGCTGTCCCTGCCATCACTCCAGTCCTGGCCCCCTCGGAACAGGCCCCTGTCAGGCCCGTGCTCGGGGCCGCCGCTGTTCTGCTCGTGCCGCCTGTCCGACAGCGGGCCCAGGTGATGGTTGGGTGGCCCACGGGCATCGCCTTGAGGGACAAGAACAAATCACAGCAGGTTGCTGTAACCATTTCTAAATCACTTCAGGATGCTCTAGTTCATACAGTTCTAGAAAGCATATGGGATACCTTTCACATGAAACAATATTCCTGAGAACATTTTTCCCGTATATCCCACCCTACAGAAGCTTTTCTCTCAGCCATGACCCTGCCTTGTGCAGCAGCCACTTCTCCCTGGGTGCACTGCCCTGGGACAGCCCCTCTTTAAGGGGACTGACTCCCAGGAGAACAGCCAAGATGTTGAATTACCTTTATTAAGACCAGGTCCTTGGTTGTGAGGGCCCAGACGACCTTGTCCTCCTTGCTGGCCCAGGCCTGGTATCAGCGGAGGAGGACCCGGGTTCTGTCCATCCTGTGAGCATGGAAGAACAAAAGCCACGTGAATTCCACGTGTGAGAAATTAAAAATGTTTGCAGGAGTGCAAACCAATTTTCTTTCCATACGGTCTGCATCTGTACAGGTTGTACACAGAAACAGCTCATGTTCCAATGGCTTCAGCCTCAGTTTCCAGACATTCACATGCTTCAGTCACTGAGAAATACAGCATTTTGCAGCTGTTCACGTTTTGTCTGTCACAGCCAAAGATGATAAAGCTCATGTTCCTCCTGAGTATGAATATTCTATAAGAATGTATTGAATTTATTGAGTATTTGATACAAATATTCTGTTCCTCTGGAGGAACAAAGGAATTTTCCTGAGGAAAATGTGTAAATTTGTTTGAAAAATATCAGGTACTGAAGAGCTTCACAGACCAAAGATACCAAAGATTTCATTTGGAAATGAACAAAAAAGAGAAACTATATTTACAAAAATAAATATCAAGAATGCTGGGATGAGGGGACAACAATAAGGCCATAAGGGAACCTCTTCTCTAAACCTCTGTAAGTTTTTAACATGGAAATACATGAGTTTCATTTTTAGCATGATGGCAAAGTTCATTTTTCTTCATTTTAGGATAAAGAAAAAGCAGAAGCAGTAGAGTGGGCAGAGCTTTGTGTGCTTTATGTGATCCCAAAGAAAAAAAATAAAGTATGTAAGTGGGTTTTGCTATTTTTTCTCATTTTTTGGTGAATTTTAAAGGATAAAATTATGGTCTTTAAATTCAGCTGCTGTCACAGACTCATGACTGATTTTGACAGGACCTGCTGTGGTGACACTGGTTGGAAAACTGTGTTTGCTCTGATTCTGCCTTTCAACAGCACAGGGCTGACAAAAAAATCCTCATTTGGGGTTTGTGCTTGACTGGAACTGAAAAGGGACATGTAGAGAATTTACACTGCAGATAAAAAATCCAACAATAAAAATATGAACCAGACAGAGCTGAAACCTGCAGGACTGCAATACAAAACCTTCCTCTGCTGACATGACCAAAAAGCCAATCCCCCTCAAATCCTTACTAGAAACCCCTAAAAATGTAATTTTTTCCTAGACATGTCTAGTGTGCAAGATTTAGGCTTGGCCTTCACACTGATTTGTTAAAACCCTGCCAGACTGCAGTCCAGAAATACTTAAACACCTGTACTCCAGCACACCACTGGGTCATAATTACACTGCTTAACTTCTCCATGAATCAAAGTTAAATAATTTCCATTCTCTAAATTTATTTTTGAGAAACACTACCTTTTTGTTTCTGGTTGCAGGGAAGCAGAAATTTTATTTGTGCATTTAGCCCATCATATCTTGAAATATTGTTTTAAATTAAAAATTTATATTCAACTGCAGTGTAGGTGATAAACACAAGAAAGCACACAATTATGTACTACAAACTTCATATTTGCATTGAGTAATTTTGTAAGAATGTTGGGAAAATAAACAAAATAAAAGATCTTGTTTAATGCCCATTAAAAAAACCCCAAAAATCCCCAAAAATACTTTCCTAGTGATGGAATGTTGACTGGAGTCCAGAACAAATCCATCCCCTGACTAGGTAAGAGCCAGCTATCACAGTGATCCTGCTGTTCCTGAGCAAAACCTTGCTGGAGTTCCAGCACTTCCCATATATTTAGCAGATGCTTACTTAAAATAAATTTTATGGAACTTCTTCCATTTATGGAAGTGTTTAACCAAAGCAGCAGTTTTTAGCAGTCAGTAAATAACTCTCCTTAGCAGAAACCTTGATTAGAAACAAGCCATGCTTTGCCAAGCTGGGAACACAGAGCCTTAACTCTGCCTTTTAATGGGATTTCTGTTTCAAAATTCATTCCAGGCCTCAAAATGGGCTTGAGCTGGGAAATATGCAGAGTTTAGAAAGAGGTACTTTACTAAAAGCTGAAAATGTGCATCCCAGCAAATCCAGTGTACAGCCAGGGCAGATAACAGTGATATTTTATATGGAGATTAACCCTTGCAATTATCTCTAATTGTTCTGTGTTAATGTCACAAGCCCTTGATAAAGCAGATATTCACACACTTCTGCTACTGAAAAGGAAGAGAAGTGATTTGTACAGGTTTACAGAAGAAAAAAGCCAAATCCAGAACAGAAAACAAACTCAAATCTATTGTTTTTTAAAAAATCACATATGGGGCCTTTTTAAACAGGAACTATGCTCTATTCATATTACAAAAAAGCAAAATGGAGCAAAACCTGACATTATCAATTTTAAAATATGCTAATTTTTAAAAGCCATTACCATACTAAAGGTGCACAAGGAAGGAAGAATGGGTTAAAATACCTCACTATGTCATTTTTTAGTATCTGAAAAAGCCTTGAAGATAGGCTTGTTATTCAAAGAAAATAACCAGCTACCCATCAAAAGCACCCTACTGAATTCCAAAGTGTCAGTGGCAAGGACAGGGCAATTATTCTCAAAGAAAAATGAGTCTCCCTGGGATAGCAATGAGCAAGAACTCTGCTGGTTTAAGTTATATAGTTGGGGAACCAACTCTCCTTTGGTAACTTGGGTACTTCTGAAATCTCAGCAGCAGTGGCACATTAACAGCCTTCTGGAGGGAATTATTGGTTTGTAAGGAAAAAATATTCAAATAAACCCACAACTTGTGGGCTACTCTGCTTCAGTCTGAAAAGGAATCCCTGAGCTAAAGCCCATTTGAATATTCAGTTCCTCATTGTGACTGGTACTGGACTACACACTAAGTACTCTGCATGCCTAAAGCCTTGACTGAAATTATTGAGTCCAGGTCAATTGTCTAAAATAGACAATTCTGGTTAAAAACCAACACACATTTTCTTTTTTCAATTCAGTGTGGGGTTTTTCTTCCCCAAACTTCCCTTTCAAAATTCACCTAGAACTGAAGACACTTGAGACAAAGTAAGAGCTGGTGCTATTCAGCTAGGAACTTATGGGAGGCAATAACCACAGAGAGCTCTGTGTGATGTGTAGTAGAGCAGAAAATGCAAAGTGCTGTGTCCCTCTCTATCCCTCTGCACTTAGAGTCAACTGTTAAGTGCAACCAGACCTAAGCTGGTTCCAGGTGTGTCAGCATCTATGGTAAATCCATCCCATAGTTTGGATTAACTACTCTGGACAACTGACAGATGGCAATACCTTGCTTTAATTAATACATTAATTATATTTAATACTTTTCTTATGTTCAGTTTCTTTAAATTTTACTTTAGTCTGCTCCCAGTGAAATACTCCGCTTAGGACAGTTCAGTGTCTTTAAATTAAAAAAAAAAGAAAAAAAGGAGTTTCTCTTAAGGTTCCATATTTTCATAGCAGACAGGTTTCTGTACTATTCCCAACAATCTCTTTCCACAGTTACCTGTCATAGAATCATGAATACTTAGGGTTGGAAATGACCATTAAGATCACCTATTTCCAATCCCCCTGCCGTGGGCAAGGACACCTTCTACTGTTTCCAAGCTACAGAACCCTTTTTATCATTACTCCAATTTTCCTGAGGCCTCAGTCCTGCCAGGAATCCCCAACCTCCATTCTCTGAGCTCCTGCTGTGCATTTCTCCTGCACAGACAGCCATCACTCCCCCCTTCTGAGAGCTGCCCTTGCTCCAGAGACCCCCACGTACCTGATTGAAGGGGGGGCGAGGCCCATCCCCCAAGAGAGGCGTTTTCTGCTGCTGGAAGGGCAGAGGGCCCTGCGAAGGGTGCGGCCCCCTCGAAGGGTTTGGCTGTCCCTGAGGTCCTTGCATGTTTCCTTGAGGCCCCACCAAGGAGCCTTGTGGAGGTCCCTGCTGGCCCTGGGGACCGGGTGGCCCACGCATTTCTTGTGGCGGTCCCAGCATTGAACCTTGAGGCGGGGGTCCCTGAAGGCCCCGCATCTCCTGGGGACCATGTCCTAGTAAACCACTTTGCATATGAGGACCTCTCATTTCTTGTGGGTGACCCATCATCATCCCTTGTGGATTAGGTCCCTGGTTATCTCTGGGCCCTGGTGGACCCTGCATCCCTCTTGGATTAAGTCCCATCAAAGGCCCTTGAGATATGGGGCCCTGCATGCCTTGAGATCCCGGAGCTCCTTGCATGCCGTGAGGAAGAGGTCCTTGCATTCCTCGTGGACCAGGTGGCCCCTGCATTCCTTGACCTCCAGGGGGACCCTGAGGACCCAGGTGACCTTGTGGGCCAGGTGGGCCCTGGGGTCCTAAATGAGTCTGGGACCCGGGCAGGCCCTGGGGTCCCAAGTGTCCCTGAGGGCCAGCGCTGCCCTGCGGGCCTGGGGGCCCCATCGGCCCGTGAGGGCCCGGATGTCTCTGCATTCCTTGATGTCCGTGTAAATCCTGAGGCCGTGGCATTCCTTGTGGAGGCCCCTGGGGGCCTGGAGGTCCTTGTGGTCCCATGAACCCTTGTGGACCTCCAGCTCCTTGGTGTAATGGACCTTGAGGTCCCATTTGTCCTTGGGGTCCCGGAGGTCTGAACTGTCCTTGTGGACCAGGAGGTCCCATCTGAGGCATATTCATTGGCATCTGCTGAGGTGGAAGGGGCTGCTGAAACCCTTGAGGCATCTGTGACATCGGGCCTTGCCCTGGGAAAGGCTGAGGTCCATGGAGAGATCCTCCTGGAGGTGGTGGCTGCACTTGCTCAGCTTGCTTTTGTGCAAGTCTCTCAATCTTCAGTTGCTGTCCAAAAAAGAGAGACAGAAAATCAATTAAGCACAGAAGTATGTTACAACTAAAAATCAAAAGCAGACATCCCTTTTCACAAGAATTTAAGAATGCTTTCCTTGTAACTAACAGAAATCACCAACTGAAGAGACCCACTGGTAAAGTGAGATGGGGGGGCCTCACTGAGGGTTTCACATCATCACACATTAAGTGCAATATCCTGTTCAATTAGATGTCTTCTTTTAAAAAGTGAAAACAGCCAAAAAGGTGAAACTGTTGCAGGAAGCTGCTCACTTCAGTGCTGAAGTCCAAATCTGTCACATAAAGGACTAAAGCAAACTAATTCCCATGTTTCCACACATGCATACCTCCAGGAGTTGTGGGTTTGTGTACTGAAGTGCTGCCATTTCTTGCTCAATCTCTGCCTGTGATTTCTTCTTCTCCTCCAGCTTAATATCCTCCTTTCTATCATTCAATGGCTCAGGTGGGGGAGGCAAAGGAACTTTATTTTGCATCCATGCCTAGAAAGACCAGAAAACACAAGATTAATTCTGTAGAACAACATGTGTGCAACACATTGCTGCGATGAGAAAGGATAAAAGGATATGCTGAAACATTTTGTAGCATGGATACTTGAAAGTAAAAACAATGCTGAATAAAACTTCCTTATCTTATTTAACCCAATATTTTATGTTTAAATAGTAATTAAACTAGCTACTGTGGTAAACTGCATGGGGTGTTGATACAGGGGAGCTGTAAAATCCAAAACATTTCAAAAGACATACACTTTTTGAAGCTGGGAAAAGAACAGGTTGTTCTGCTCATTCTGTATCAGGTACTTACCTGCTGAAACTGTGCTGGTATTGGTTTTGCATAGGGAACTTTTTTCTGTGGCACTTTCTTTTGGTCCTTTTGCATTACTTCCTCCATTCCCCAGTCCAGTCCTGGGATTGTCATCTCAATGTCATTGGATTCATCTTTCCCTTTGGCATCAGGGAAACAAACAGTCAGAGCAGTGCAGGCTTGCACAAAGATCCTTTATTTTTTCACAGAAGTTTTCAGCTCATCCTTCTTTACAGAGCAAATATGCACTACACAGAACTTCAGAAAAGAGCTCCCAAAGAATATGAAAAGAAGTCCCCCAGTGTCTGGATTGCTCAGGAGAATGCTTCTCCACATCTATTACTTACCCATCTGCTCCTGCTCCATAGCTATTTTCAACTGTTCAGGTATTCCCATCCCAGGAATAACTGCCAGGCTGTTGGGTTCCAGATCATCTAGAGAAAAAAACAATAAAGATTTATACTTGGAAAATATTTATTTACATTACTACTTTATCCCTTTGGATTCTCACATGCTTTCACCATTAGTATCATATTCCAATAATAAATAGATATTTTACAACTGGTAGGTCACAATTTAGTTTCATACATGAATTAGAGGATATTTGAAGAACTGCAAGTTCAGATTCATAAATACACACCAAAAGGTCAGAAATTAGATCCTTTCAGGAAGGTTACATTTTATGCAGAGGCTCAGAAAAAGAAATAACAACCCATAACCAGTCCCATTTTTGTTATAACAAATCTATATATTTTAAAATTTAACTTGTAGTAAAGTGCTGCATTTTAATACCCCCTCCTCCAAAAAGAAAAAAAAAAAAAAGCAAATAATCAAAAATCTGAAGAAACATTTGCAATTACAGGTGGCTGAGGCACACCATTGAGCTGGGCAATCTTGAGCAGCCTAAAATTATTGGAATAAATCCTTAGGAGTAAAGTTTAAAGGTTTTAGTAGAATTCTTATTGCTTTTTCTGTTGCAGTTCAGGACTGCGGGTAGCCTTGAAGACAGATGAAGTTCTCAGGAAGAAAAGGAAACTGGAGATATTGCCAGAGGGAGAGCCAAACCTCCTTCCTGTGATTGACAGAGCAGGTCTTACCTCCTGGAGCTGTGGAAACAGAAGAAAACCCATTGTTGGAATGATGATCACTTATAACACAGGCAGTAAAATCCTCCTTAGAAAAAGGTATTCTGGCCCAAGTGGTCCCCAATGCTATAATTCTGCTTCCCCACCTTACCCAAAAGTGCCACCTAATGACCTAGGCCTGTTCCTGACCCCAATCCTCTTCCTTCCCTACAGAGGAAAAATGCCTCACCATATTCCACCCCATCCTCTGACATCCCAGGCAGCAGGTTCAAGTTGTAACGATCTCGCATTTTATCTCCAGGCCGATTTCTAGTCCAAAACTTGCTGTCAAAAGGAAGTTACATCATCTCATTAAAGGGTCACAAGCATTAACAACTTTTAATCTAATTAGTTCTTTGATTTCTAGTGTAGTATCTTGATTATGTAAGGATTCAAGTCTTACTAAATCAAGTTTAGCTCTAGATCTGAACACAGGGTATGAGCTTCAAGCCAAAAATAAAAAACCCAACATTACAACTTAGAAGATACTTCAAAGTGTAAGTACAAGGGATCAACATCAGATCCTGAAAAAAAAGATTTCTAGTCCGTTCCAAAACCTTCTTGCTCAAGTATATTCTTCACATACACATGTCCTCACAAAAACTTATTGCATTTACAAAATGCACTGTGTTTATAGCATGTCCAACCTGAAAACACAAACTACAGCCTCTGAAGGTGTCTGCAATGTGAAAAGACATGACCAGCAGATTATCTGCAGGAGAAATTGCTGTGGAGATAGGAGTATTTCCTCAGCAAGAAATGACAGGAATTATTTTTTAAAACTTTTCTTCAGTGGATTTAAAGGCTCCCTCCCACCAACCAAAATCATAATACTTGTTACAAGAGGTCAGACTCTACCTTGAAATATGAAATGTCAGTGCTGCCTTAGTGCTTCCTAACTTATGGACATAAGTAGTGTCTCTGCTTTGCCCACTGGCTGTGTAGCAGAACCATCCCAATCTATTTATTCACTGATGCCAAACACTGTTCTAGTTTCTAAAAGTAATTATGTTCCCTTAGACCTTCTCTTTAAATACTTGAAATTACCTGGTGTGATCATTTGAGCCTGAACACAGAATGTGTCCAAGGGGATGCCATGCCAGACTCCAGATCATTCCTTCATGGGCCATTTCCATTCCACCAACCTCCTTCTCAACCCTGATATATTAAAAAAAAGTAAAAATTAATCACACACAGCTGAATATCTCCTACAGCTACAACAGAAAACTTCTGCTATGCAGTTGTTGTTCAACCTCTATCCCATATTTTGTCAAATTTAAGTCTCTGTCATTTTTCTACTGGGTGAACTGATTGTTCCCTGTGGTTTTAATAGGCAGTTCAGTAATGCAGGGATTTTAAATTGTACATTTAAAATCAAAACAATTACAGTACCTCAGAACAAGCTTTAAGAAACTAGGATTTTCAACCACTCATCACAAAACACACGGCTGGTTTTGTGCAAGCAATTGTATCCTTTAAAGCACATTTCTACAGGAAAACTTCTTCATAAAAGAAGCATATTAACAAATTCTTCAGGTGCAGAGAAAAACTATTATCACAAATATGCATGTTAAATATGGACCTAAAAGGGAAAAGAGGTATTTTGTGTTTTGTCTAACAGCTTGCACAGCTGACCAACACCTTTCCAACATGCTGATGAAAATGCCACATACCCAACATGCCAGAAGAGCAAGGACCCATCAGACCCTCCACTGGCAAACAGCCCTTCATGAACAGGATGCCAGGCCACAGCTGAAACACACAGCAAGCCACAATCACAAGGTATAATACCAGGATTTCTAATGAATGGAAATAATTTTAATTTTAAATCTAAGCTTAATAATAACAATCTACATAATAAAAAGAGTTCTGACCTGTGGCCTCTTTCTTATGCCCCCTGAAGACCTGCAGTTCTTCCTTCAGGTTCCGGATGTCGAAGAGCTTGCAGAGGTGGTCACGAGAAGCTGTCAGCAGCCAGTTGCCATTGAGATTCAGTTTCACCTCCATCACTGTGTTTTTGTGAGCATGTCTGCAAGGAGAAAGAAGCAAACAGATTGTTTGTCCTGAAGCTGGTTTCTCAGACACAGATAAAAATGTGTTGTTTGCCAGTCACAAATATTCAGGTTAATAACAAGGCAGTCCAGGCTACTAAAGCAGAACACTGGGGCTTCCTGTGCAAAAGCCCTGTGCTTTAATTCTGGTTTTTTGTACTGCAAAGCAACTGGTAGCACTCACTGAGAAAGTATCCAGTTACTGTGCATGTTTCTACTGCCATAACAAAGTTTTTATCAGCCAGATGAAACATCTCATTTGTTTTTCCCTGTCTCAGTCTGCAGGAGAACTGTGTGGCTAGATAGGGACTTTCCAGGTAGGGACTTGTCCTCATCTAATCTCTGGATATTCTGGCACAGCTAAAGCACCAGCTTCATGTGTGAAGCCACTGTGTATGGCTGAAAATTGTGAGGAAAAGAGCTGAGAAGGGAATTAAGAAAAGATTATTTTACAAAGTTAGTTTATATTTGAGCAAATCAAAAGTCTGTGGGTAAGAACTTACAGCGTGGCAAGGCTCTGGCCAGTCTTTGGATCCCAGAACTTGATGGGCTGTTGGCTATCTTTACTTCCTGAAACAACTAATCCCTTGGTTGGATGCCAGTCAACACATTTCACATCTGCTCCATGGCCTGTTAAGATAAAAATTGTCCATTCTGAGATTTCACAGACACTGAAAAGTTACAGGGTGCACACCTTATAACTAATTTAAAACTGAATGAAAACATCACAGAGCACAGGTTACAAAACATAAAGTAAATAAAATCTCTTCCAAGTTATTTAGCTTGCCTTCCTTCCCACTAATTAATGGAGCATTTTCTCCTCAGATGACGCCCTCAAATCAAGCTCACTGGAAAAATTATCTAAGAAGTTTCTGTTTAAATTGGCACTTTTCTTTAGGCTTTGGCCTTAGACAACTTCACAGTATTTTAAATGTAGCACTGATGAAGCATTTATATGGAGGTGGTGAGGTAAAATGATTGTGTGACACTTCTCTTTCAGTGAAAAACTGAGAAAATATAAAGCAAATAACTCTTTGTTCCTATCCCATCAGTACTTTTACTGTCTTCTCAGAAAATAAGCAAAGAAATTAAATAATGGATCTGAAAATTAAATTAGTATATGATGAGAAGAAAACATACGAGATGTGATCTCTTACCAGTTTACAGGGATTCAGGTTTTTCCAATGCTTAAGAGTTAGCAAAGAAAAACCCTTGTGATATAATTTCCTTTTAAATTGACTGAACTTGAGAGAGAATCAGTGCTGTTCAGATGAGCTAAAATCCATCCAAAAAAAACAACAACAACAAAAAAAGCCTGTTCCTGCTGCATGACAAAATGAGGTTCCTGAGGTTAACTATAGGAATGAAATAACAAGCAATAATTTCCTTCTCCAATCTCTCTCCACACCAGCCCACTTCAAGGCAGGGCCAACAGTAATATTCCATCCCAGAACATGAGGCAGCATGCAGTAACTGAAGAAAAAAGCAGTTTGAGAAAGGAGGGTCTGCCTGCAACATGAAGGCACTGAAGTGATAAATGGCATGGAAGAATGGGAGCATTCTCCAGGAAAAACTAAGCATTGCCATCAAGTCAGACAGCTCCCACACAGACTGCTCTGCTACACAGTGGAACACACAAGTTAAAGAAGCACAAGCTGTCTCTACACAGATCTCACTTTGACAAGACATTAAAAATAAGCATCAGTTGCAATTTTCCTGAGGCCACAGAAAAATCAAATTGGAATTGATGACCTTCTGAGCCCTGAAATCACAAGCCAAAGATTAAAAGGATAAAGGTGGTTACTGCTTATTGAAGGATCCTTCAGGTGCACTTATGGCAAAATGCACATGTGATACAGGGCTATGATACTTTTATAAGTTTAGAAATTAGCATAATTTACAAGAATCTCCAATTAAAAGTACAGTTAATTAAGTAATTCCCCCCTTGGTTCAGCCTCCTACTGAAGCCTCCCCCCTTTCTCCTAGCCCCACACTGTTCATGTCTACATACATGGGGAAGCAGAAGAAGGGCCTTGGTTCATGAAGAAGAGAGAGTAGAAGGGGATTCCAGGAATGTGTCTGTCTAACAAGTACTGGAAAAGTACTGAATGCTGGGTGAGAAACCATGTAACTATACAATAAGTCTACAGAGACAGGAATATATGCAAAATATAAAAAAAGCAAAAATCTTTTGGCATCAGAATAAAGAATATACTTGTATCTTAAAATAGAAGCAAATTCATAACACATAGAACACACTCTCCAGTGAGTGCAACTTTCCTCCTCTCCAGAGGACAGACAGGGAAGAGGTTCTTGACCAAAGGAGAAATGAATCCAGCCTTGGCAAGTATATGGGAACAGCTATAAGACCTGACTGACAATGTAGATGAAGGAACCCAAGCTCCTCCCCAGGTACAGCAGGCAGAATTGTCTTTGGAATATTTAGGGTTTCAGGGAAGAGCAAGAGCTTCAAGTTGCCAAGACCATCAATGTGCTCTGGTGGTCTGGGCTACCAAGAGACACTCTGAGATGCAGTGTTTCCTTTCTCTCTGGCTTTCCTAATGCAGAAAGAAGTGACAGGCACTGTCTGCATTTGCTGTGTCTAAATCTCTCAACTAAAACATGAAGCTGAATGCTGAACAAATCTTGCTTCCCAGTGTTTATTTGGAAGCAACAATTCAGCCAGGAGTAAGGGAGAAAGTGCTCCTCCTGCACAGGGGAGGGGAATCCATGCTCACAGATTTCCAGCTAAGGATGTTCTGTAGGTAGTTGCTATCATGCAGTCCACAGGAAAAGAGAGAAGATTTTAATTCAAGACCCTCATAGAAAAACACCCCATTAAAGTTAATACTTGGTTGAACCATATGAAAATGTGCTCAGACTAGAATGCTTGAGAACCATCAAAGATATGAAATAAACCAAGCCCAGCAAACCATAAAAATCTGCTACCTGCATGGAGTGACATTGGCACTGTTGCTGCTCCTGAAACAAAGACAACTAGCAATGGAAAAGCACAGGAAAACATAGGGCTAACTATCTTTGATGGAAAAGATTGCATCCAGAAAGCAAGTGATGCTGGTGAAAGGCCATCTCTGGGTGACAGCTCATCCTGAACAAGGCCCTGCTTTAGGCTCTTCTTGAGTTAAGCCAGCCCAAACACAAATATGTACCCTGAGAAAGATAAGGTTTAGAATGGGCAATGTTAAACAGAGCAATTGTAGCACCCACCCTTTCAGAGTCTTCAGAAGGGAGAGGCAGTGACAGACAGCACAGGCTGACAGGCTGCTGGGATGGGCCCAGAGCTGAGAGGCAGGAGAAGACCCCAGGACACTCAGAACTTGTAACCAGAGCAGATAAACCACTGGGCACTTATCTAAAGGCTTTTGGCTATCAGCACATTCATACTGTCCATGGGGATCAGAAGACACTTAGAGTATTTAAGCCCATAATTGTTATAACCTTTGTATGGTTAAACAGGTCACTGGTATTTCCTGCAAAGAGCTTTCTTTCAACCAGGGCACTCTGGATTATGGCAGCAGAGGGGAAAGCTGGGACCCTTTTTTGTAATTTAACCAGTGATGGATCCTGCCCCCAACAGAGCCTCTGAGCCCCAGCTCTGCAGAAATGGGACTATCACACACTTAGCTTTAGCTTCCTAATGCAATGAAGCTTTCTCAAGAGAAAATAAATTTTTCCCTACAACAATTATGCTTTAAATAAACTATTCACAAGGGATGAACTAACTCAGAACATTCACATAACCAAAATAACTGAACAGCATCATCTAATCAGACCTTTCATAATTTCTTTTAAAATTGAAGCAACTGACGTTGTATATTGCTTTTCCTTCTTTCTGCTGAGAGATGGGCACACTATTATCTGTAATGAGACACACGATGCAGAAAATACATTTAAAATAACATTCCAGAGAAAAAGCCACCTCACAGATTTTATTTCACAGTTGTTTTCAGTTCTTAGTGTTGGGAATCAGCCTCTTCTCTGGTACAAAACCCCCTTGTCCCCAGACACCAAGCTCAGAAAACCTTAATTCATGCAAATCTCTGCAGTTTACATTCCCTGTTTGCCGACAACAGCTTTTGCTCAGTAATTTCAACACTCACACACACATATCTGCCTCTCTGCTCAGAGCTGCAGGGTGAGAACTCCTCTCTGAACAACTCCTTCTCCTTTGCATGGACCTTATAATCAACTCCCTGTCTTGTAGGGACACTTTAAGGATAAATGAATTGAAATGTGTGAATTGTGTAGGAGCTGTGGCAATAGAAGGCCCACAAACAAACCAAAATGAAAGACTGAAGGCAAAGATTTTTGAGAAACTCAAGTAAATTAAAATCAAGAGTGAAGGTCTGAGCATAAACCTATATACAAACACTTGCTGGTTTTACTTACTACAACTTTTTCCAACCATTAGAAAAATTTGCAGAAAACCAAAGACAGGCACATGTAGCACCTTTGAAAAGCTCAGATACAAAAGTAGTTCCCTACTATTACCTTTCACATGCATAATAAATGCTTTGAGTGCCCTTAGTCACAACCTTCTTAATTAAAATACTGACTGTTAGTACTTCTAGCCAATTTCTTTGAAGGGCTGTTCTTTAAAAGACACTGAACAGAAATGCTGGCTAGTGAATACCAGGATTATGTATAATGGTATTTGATCAAATAAAGTATGTTAGAAGTCTGAAAAGTACACATAAGAACATAATTTTTCCCCCAACCTCAGATTAATTTCTGCATTTATGACTTTCTGAACATAGCTTATAGTGAAAAAAAGCTGGTTTGAATCACTGTCTCTATATTACAGTCTAAAATATCCATATATTTTTTTAATGCAACTGTCTATAGCAGCTTTAGACAAATCACCTTTATTGCTGTAGCTTAACTTTCCTGTTTTATATTCTTTCCCCATGGAATGTGCCCCATTCTGAATGCACATAAATTCAAAGAGAATTTTATAGATGATATTGGAAAATTTCTAGATCCTTCTCAGCAATTATGTGAATGTAGATACACATACTAAGATGCCAGTCTTAAGGCATCTTCACATTTTTACACCCACATTCCAAAGAAAATGGGTATTTATAACTTTTTATATTTTAAAGAATTGACAATAATTTAGCTGCAATGATACTGCTTGTAATTTAGAATTCTATTTGTTTGGATTTTTTTAAAATTCTGTTCTAAATGGGGAGTAAACAGAGTTGTATATCCCCCCATACAGCCTGGTTAAATCACAGCTTTTTTGTCACCACACACTGACATTGACCTTCCTGCTCTCTGTGTCCTCAAAACAACATCACACCTCTCAGAGAGCAGGGCCTTGGCACAGGATTATCTCCAAGGGATCTGCAAAGAAGTCCTCTAAAAAACGAACCAAACAAGTGTTTTGGAGTCTGCCTATAGCCTGTACCAACAACTTAAAAAAAGTCAAACCAGAAAAAATTAATATTTGATAGGAATATCAAATAATTTCAAGCCTCACAGTGACAGTTTATGTCAAAGTAACTACTGAACAGCATTAGGTCTTACAAAAACCAAGCTAGGGTTCTCCACCCCCAAAAATGAGAGGGCAAGGAAGAAGGGACAGAAAAGAGACCTGCAAGTCAAAGATAATGGGAACAATGTTAGCAGAAAGGAATTCCAAGTTTTCTATATAATTCCATTAGAATTTACTATTTGCTTCCAGCCTATTAGGCAAATAGGATTATTCTGCCATTATTCTGTTCCATTTTTAGGAAAGGCTTTTGAAATGTCTCGTGGCAGTCACCCACTCCCCAGAAATCCCCTGTTCCAAGCACAGCTCACTGAGGAACTGAACACCCCACACCTAAAACAACCTGGGCAGTTTTGATCCCACTGATCAGCTCAGCAGGAAGGGCAGGTTTATATTTACTTTCAGTAATTCAGTGTTCTTTGCCCTATCAAGTTATGTGAACTGCCCTCACCCAAGAGGTGTCCTGGGAGCTCTTGCACTTCCTCTTCTCCACTGCAAGAATGAATACCATAGAAACCCTCCCCCTACAGATACCCAGCCAGCTTGTGCTTTTTAGCATCATGGGGGAGGTTGGTGCATGAAAAATTAAGGGAAAAGTTCCTTTCAGTCTTCATTGGATTGAGAATAATGCCTCCCACCCTACTTTCAGACTTCTGTACCACAAACACAAGTTTTACTGTCCTTTGTTTGCTCAGTCTAGCTCTCTTCTAGATTATTAAACTTGTTATCTAGAGCAACAGCAGAGAGACTGCTGAGGAGTTTTAAGCTACCTACAGGGGATATCTTCTAGATCCTTAGTATTCCACCAATTCACCAACAGAAAGGATCATAATTCATATTCGTTTAAAAATTTATGAATAATTTTCTTTTTTTGCCCTTCTATAATTGTAATTTCTTCCCAGACAAGAGCTCTTGTAACAGGACAGTTTATCATCTGTGAAATCAGGAGTTTAAGAAACAATAATAATCACTAAACACTAATGAAACAGGTATGGGTAAACAAATTACTTTCCCCAAGATCACCCAGAATAGGTAATCAGTGTTCCATAAATGAGTTTAGAATTTCTATGTGCTCATCCCAAACTTAAACCAATCAGTGAACAGTTTGAATTCTACAAAACCCTAATGAACTGGCAAAAAAAATTTAAATTTAATGCTAATTGTGTAAATGCACTGTAAGAATAATGAATAAAAGTTATTACATTACATATAACTACCAGTAAAGTGAATTCTTTACACCTGTGGAAATTCCATGACAGTACCTTCTGTAAAAGCTTGCTTACAGCAAGGGGGAGAAAAGCAGCTGAGTTCCAGTGTACCTGAAGGTTATGAAGGGTTAAGTTTTTTAGCAAATGCTAAACTTAGAGGGATTGTTTAAATTCTTCCATTCACTGAGGCTGAGCAACTCCCAAAGCTGAAATGCATTGTTTTGACCAGAACCAAAAATCACAGAGCTGAAGATGCTTTAGGTCTGTGGTGTCAGGTCCATGATTTTTAATCATTGACTATGTTCATGCTAGAGTTTACCAACACTCTACAGATACCTCTCCTTCTAGACATATTCTCTTTTTTCTAATTCCTGAAGTTATTTTTGGGCTTTATCCCTACCTACACCTAATCAGGTTATTTATGCTGTAAAACATTTCAGGACAAAACAAGTCTGACTGAGACCAGCATCTGTCAAAAGCTGTTTAACATTCTCTTTGTGAGAACAACAACAACAAAAAAAATCAATTAAATATGCATGTTTCATAATTTCTAATCATTAGACACAGTAAAGTCATATCTAGACTGACCACAGATAAATATCAACACTATGTTATTTTAGTATGTAAAAATATTACTGAAGTGTCACTAATTTTGCTTAATCAGCATTCAGATATTTTAACTTAGCACCAATTTTATGCACTTAATCCCCTATTTATATCATTAAGAGCACCTCTGGGATGGAGATCACCTATGTGATGATGCTTTAGATGCAGCACAATGCTTTAGTGCAATACAGCAGTCATTATTTCTACTTAAAAAGTCACTACTGATCTTAAAAAAAGCCAAACATTAGAAAGCTCAGAGCTAGCTCAGAAGAAATGACAGAGAAAAAAAGGGCAGAAAGTGTCAAAAGAGAAGATACACCCCATTAAAACTTCCAACACCTTCTTATTTCAAATAGAAATGTGAGTGCTTAGCAGTAATGCAGCTGAATTCAAGGACCAAGACAGGTTTTCCTCACAGTTAAATTATTTATGAAATGCAGGCTGGATTCTACTTTGCACTCAGGCACAGTTATTTACTAAAATTCTCATTCTCATTCCATACTTATCTACTAAAATTCTCATTGCTATTTATGATTTCTTTGCATGTACTTATCAGAGAATTAAAAGGAAGTTTTTTTAATTGCAAAAGGTGGAACTTTTTTTTTTTTTTCCTGTTTACATTACCTGTAAAGTAGCTGGGACTAGATGTTCTTTTGTGTTAAAAAATTAGCCAGCCTACTTTGAAAGCAGCAACACACTTGCTTTTCATTGACAGAAAATATTTATTTACAAGGGCATTTACATGTAATGATAAGAAAAATATCGTACAAGAAACATTAAAAAAATGAACAGCAATTGTAAGAAAATCTCTCATGCTTCATAACATCAACATGTGACAGGAGCCAAACCCCCATTCCCTCAGGAAGAGTGTCCCAGAGTTTCCTACTGCTTGTTTTCTGGCACCTTCCTCAGAGTCCCTGGCACTGGATCTGCCAAAGCCTGCACTGCCTCTAAGGAGTGCTGGGTGTCTGGAGCCCCAGGCAGGACTGAGCTCATCCAACACAGCAAGGGGAGAACAGAACAGGGGTGAGCACAGCTGTGCCCAGGAGTGGAACAACACTGCTCCTTCGAGGGCAGGAAAAGCATCAGATGATGCTTAACAGTTGAGAAATTCCATTATTTTGGCAATCATGAGTCTGTAGTTTCAGTAGCTTTGTGACCTCATATCTGGGTACAAAATCAATTTGCTGGGCAGTATATTGTTTTGTAAAAATAGACCAAAATATTTTCCATATAAAAACGTTCCCAGTCAAGTCCTCCAAACATGAACCAAAAAGTGTTTTGGAGTCTGCCTAGAGCCTGTATCATCAACTTAAAAAAGCCAAGCCAGAAAAAATTAATTTGATAAGAATATCAAATGATTTGAAGCCTCACAGTGAGAGTTTATGTCAAAGTAATAACCACTGAACAGTCAGAACACACATTTGTATTTTATGAACCAAGAACAAAGCGAGGCATGAGTTAAAAACTGGTGCCTGAAGCCAAGCTTCCAGGAACTGATGGGATTCCAAGATGAACTGAACCTAGAGTACCTTCAGTGGGGTTTTTAAACACATACTAAGAAACTAGTTCTGGTCACTAATTCCTGAAATGATGACTTGGTGTGGTTACTTCCTGCCAACAGGGAGTCACAATCCCCACCTTGCCACCAGCACTCTTCTGCCAAGCCCTTGCCTCTCACACCTGTGTGACACCTTGAAGTGTCACAAAAAGTTGGTGACACTTTGTGACACTTAAAGTTTGATAGTTTTACTGAAACTACAGCAAGTAATGCAAAGAAAGAATGCCAAAACCACAGTATCAATTTATATATATTTTGAAATTAACTTGAAGCTAATAAAGGAACTTTGGTGCATCCCAAAATTCATCCTGGCAATTTAGTTAACAGAGGGGAAAGGAAGGAAATCAGGGCAGACACTTTACAATTTAGTACCCCCTTACCTCCCTGCTTTGACCAAAACTTTGGTCGAGGTTCTAAGTGGTAAAATCAGAATAAGCTCCCAGCTCTGGGAAGAGAACAAAGACTTCCAGAAAATCTAAGATTTCCAGAAAATCTAATCTAAATCATTAGTATTTATTTCCAGTAATTATTTCCTTTAACATCTTGCCGGATACTCATTTGAGTTCTGCTGGTGATTATGGCTGTTGCAAGAGAAAAGAACAGCCCAAATACCTAGTTTAGAAGTTAATTCAAGTTTCAAAGAAACCCCTGTGTGGGTTTTTTTATGACCAGAGAATTCTCTCAGCAAGATGCAAAAACTAAAAAAAGTATTTGTAGATCTCAGTAAAAGAAGTTACAAGAAGTCTTCTCTTGATATTCCCTTTCTGCCAAGTGAACCCAGAATCCCTTAATAAAAACACCCAACACAGAAGGACTACCAAGATCTTTCAGTTAACTTGATATCTTTAACTGGAAGAATAGCTTTCAATGTGTTTTCATGGTTAAGACAGCAGGGCAGCTTCCTACCTTTTCAATATCCCTTTGAGAGAAGAACTATCACCAGTCAGCCAAGCAAATGACATTTAAAGACAGCCATGATCATCTGGCCAGACCCAGATGAGCACATGTCCAGCCAGGTGCCTTTTTTTCTTTTTTAAGGGACAACACTTCTATAGAAATGATATTTTTCTTCTTGCCAGCCAAAAAATACACACGAGCTATTTCTGACAGTCAGTTTACCAATACAAACCATAATTATGAGCCTGGGGTGAGGTGAGGGGGCAGACAGAAAGATTATTATATAGATTGCAGGAAAAGATTTGTGTCAGTCAATAATCCACTTAGCAAGTGTAAAAGATCCAAGAAGGGATATGAAGATAGAGGCCATTCAATTTGCTCTGTGCATTTTGCAATGCCACCAAGGCTGAGCAAAGTGGGAAGCAGCAGGTCCAGTGAAATAAACTGCTGGCAGAAAGCAGAGCACTGAGTTACAAAGCACTGCTCTTTCTGAGCAGACAGAATTCTCATCTCAAGCAGAAAGGGCCAATTTTCAAGGCACTGAAATACAAAAGGACTGAAAAATGACAGGGACAGAAACCCACCTAATGAACAGAGTACCATGAACTGAAACAGAAAAAATCTGGCATGTAATTATCACATGTAGTATCACACTACCATACAGGCATGTTTAATTTAGCTGTGATTTTGGGGCTAATGAGAAAAAACACAGCAAAATTTAAAAAAATAACTATCTCAGTGAAAAAGTGTAATTGAAATGCAGGAGACAAACAATGTTTTGAATAATGTTGCAGACACCTAAGAGAGAGAAAAACCTTTCATTTGAAATTTTAAGCAGGAGAGATGAGGTCAGGCAAGAGACAGAAACAAGGAATGTTTTCTGTCTTGCTTTAAATTTCTGCACCATCAGTGATCTCATTTCCTCTTATTTTCCTGACTTTCCTCTATCACCACTACACTCCCAGTCCTCTCTTTCTTGCCACCTACTAATTCTGAAATTTAAGAAAATCTTTCCCTCTTTTAGATTTAAAAATAACACTGCAGTTCCTAAGTAAGTAGAGAAATACAAATATCTTTTATTTCTGTTTCAGTTCTAAAAAAAGGTCCCTTATTAAACAACTGTTCTGCAGTGTGGCTGTACAAGTATTTATGAAGCTGTCTAAAATTCTGTGCATCCCCATGTATCATTTTAAAGTCTACAAGCACATGAATGGATCTAAAACAAAGCTCTTCACATGAGACTCAACAGAGAGACAGGGAAAAATATGATGTTCGAAACTTACCAGGGATTTTGTGCAATAAAACCTAACAAAGAAAGGGAGAGATGTCAACAGGAAGAAATGGGATAAAACAATCCAAATAATACTTAAGCAACTCAGATATAGCAAAACCAGGGGGAAAAGATATGGAGAACATGTAAAGATAACATATATGGGCATGAGAAGAAAGGCAAAGGGGCTATCACCAATTTAAGTAGGTTTCCAAACAAAAGGCAATGATTTGTGGAAAATCCTGTCCTCAGATTCATTTACTAACATCACACAGAGATGTGAACAAAACAAGAGAGATGCAATTTTTAAAGTGCAGGAAAAAAAATTGCTGCTACTTCTTAGTGTAAAAAAAAAAAAAGGTTTGACACAGGTGTCCTATGACAACATATTAGAGACTGTTCTTCCAAAACCAGAGCAGGGGAGACAGGAATCAAACACATCTCAGCACATCAAGCTATGGAGAGACTAAATACTTCTTCCAACCCTTCTGTGCTTCTGGAAGTCACTAGCAGTTAGATTTTTTCACTGCCAGCCTCAAAGGAGTAAAAACATCATCCAAGACATGAACATTGTTCCCCTCTGTGATGCAGGTTATAACTGAATTTGTGTTTGAGTCTACAGGGACATGTACCCAGCAGCATATTACAAATTCCCAAAATAAGAAAAAGAAATGATGCAGAATTTGGCAGGAAAGAATCCTAAAAGCTTACTGCAACTGTAACTGCAGTGTTATGTTCTCATGAAGTAATCAGAGCTTCCACAGGAAAAAATGTTGATTAGAACAGGAAAATTGCTGCTCAGAAGCAGAAAAATATTCAATTTCAGTGCTAAACCAACAGCTCCTGGCTGTTATTGCACACCCCTCCATGTTAGCAGCACATACATTGTCTAATATTTCAAAATGAAAATTTTCCAAATACTTAAACAGAAACTTGGTTAGTCAAAAATCTTACACTCTGAGGAAAAATAAGTTTGTCTGAAGCACTTTATGAACTAAAGCTATTTTAGAGCTTTAAAAAAAAATCAAAAAAAATTATAAAAAATTCTAAACAATACATAGAGCCAAAATTTCAGAGAATACATAAAAAGTCATGTGACAGGGACAAAAGAACAGCCAAGACAGAGAATGTCCATCTATCTGTAAGTGCACACAGAACAAAACCAGAAGTTTGACCATCTCTTCAGCAACACTGAGAAAAAAACTTTTCAGTTTTTCTGAAACAATGATCTTGCCTGCAGAATTTTAACTCAGTCTTCTTTGATATGGGATGAGCACCACAGGAGCAATATTAATACCAGAGATTTTAATTATCACCATTCTGCAAATACAAGTTGAAAATATTAACAAGTTATCTGTGGGGCTTTTTTTGCCTGGATTTTGGAGCATTTATTGTACAAAACCAGCACCACAAAATCTGCAACTGTGTAAAAAATGTGGCTCAAACCACCAAAAGAAAACATAACTATATGATAAATTTAAAATTAAAGGTAAAAAAGGAGAAGTGGGATGATGTGGTTCAGAAAGAAGCTTTTTCCTAAGGAATCTTTAGATTTCTCTCAGTGCTTTCTGTAGCAGCTTTTAAAATTTTTCATCTTACACACACTGAAAGGAAGAAAATACAAAATACCTTTCCAGTCTCAGAAATGCACAAACCAGTTCCTATAACCACAATGAACTGGGTTCATATATGAAGCTCCAGAGACAGGAAAAGCTAAAAAGCAAGTGCTCTTGGGAAGATGGGAAATTTGGAAAATAACAGGCAGAAGGAAGGAAGTGGGCTAAGCACAAAAATAATGAGGGGGAGATCATGGCCAGGATGAGGCTGCTCTTCTGGCCTGGAGTGGAACTGATCTGTGCTCCTCAAATAAAACACTTTTTACAGTGCTGTGTGTGATGTCTGTAGCTAAGCTGAGGAACGTGCAGGATTTATCTTCCAGGAAATTGGACTTCAGAAATCTTCCATAAAATAAAATTGCTGATTAAGTGAATCAGTGCTGTGCAGGAGGCAGGAAAAAAGTCACCTCTTCACTTGCACAGATTAATTTCCATACATAGTCTCATAAGGATAAACCAAAGAAAGATGACTGTCATGAGAGAAGATGGTATAATTTCTGTTTAAGGAAGACTAGGTAAGAGCATGTCATTGCTACTGAAATAAGCCACTGAGGAAACTGAAAAAAACCAAATATATCTGTTGGCCAAATGATGCAAGTGCTGCCAAATTTACACTTTGATTTTTTAAATATTTCTGTTAACAGAGCAACTCTGTATTGGGGAGTAAAGTGCATTTTTAACCTTAAAAAGTTAACCAAAAAAAAAAAAAAAAAGAAGCTTTAACAGGTATAATCCCACGTCAACAGTTTATTTTCAGTGCAAATAAAATACAGTTATTGCTTTAGTACACAGAATACACCTCCATCAGGCTGGTCAGGTTTTGGAATACACACTCCCTTGTGAATAATCTGCTGCTAGCAAGATGCAGCTTTACAAGAGTCAGTGTGCCAGGCAGGTGAGCAGCTGCAAGAAGCACTGCACTGGGGAGAGGGGGGAACACCTGACCCTACAAACAGGAGCTTCCTCTGCTGGAGCCTGGGCTGGGAGCACTGCAGCAGCAGCAGGGCCCTGATCTCCCTGAGACAGCACTCCCTGTGCCCTTGGATCACTGCACTCACACAGAAAGCACTGGGGACTGAGCTCTGCAGTCTGCATGACACACATGCATGGCAAAGCAGCAGGAAGTATTCTGCATCATGTACAAAGGAGTAAACCTTCCCAGAAGTTTTTGTTATATAAAAGTTATAGAGCCTGATCATCTATCAAGTGGTTTTAGGAAGGCTTTTCTGCTCTTCTGTGAATTAAAGTTTTTTTGTTAAGGGGGAGAGATTTTCAGAATTATTAGTGCAATTTATCATTTTTCACTAGCAGGTAATTTGTTCATGCTGAGTGGAACTAGAATTAGGACAAAACACCTGGAGAGCAGACCACATCACCTGGAGCAGCTGGGTGACCATTCCCAGCCCTGCAGATGTCCAGCCCACAGTAACTGCGATCCAAGAGCCATGGACAGTAACAAAATGAAAACTTAATTACCTCCTCACCCCTAAGCTTGAGTTCCTCCTGTGCAAGGACTGCAAGGAGTAGATACATCAGGAAAAACATTCTGATACTCTTCATGTCTAATAAATGCACCATTAATTTCTACGGTTTTTAATATGGCACTTTATGTCAAATTAAATTCTAATTCCCTACACTGTTCCCTTTCATACACCAATAATGAACTATGCTTGTTAGTTATTTGTGATAATTGCTGCTGCCAAGTATTTCTCAGAAAAATTGCCTCATGCCTTCCTTACTTGCAAAATAAGTTGAAGTAAGTAAACTTACTTACCAAGTAAATTATTCCATCTTACAAAAAAGTTTTAAAAGAACTTATTCAAACAGCAACATTCTGTTGGAACAAGTCATTAATTTGGTAAATAAATATTGTGCAATGGGTTAAAAACAACTTGTGGAATACCTAGTAAGTCACTTCTGTGGAATAAACCCCCATGACTCAGAACCTCCTCTGAATTTCAGTGAATTACAGTGATTTGCTACACCTGTGGAAGGGATGATACCTGAGATGACAGAGTTGTGCAGGAAATAATGCAGCTTCAACCAGTGCAGATTAACTGCCAGTATTTCTAGCCAAGCTTACTGGGAACAGACATCCTTGTGGTGAAATTGCAGACTGAAACACCCACACTAAGTGCTCTTAGGGAGAAAGACTGGATAATCCTTGAAGAAATCTGTGATGCAGGGAACAGAAAATGGCAGGGGAGAGCATCAGGCAGAGTGTGCAAAGCCTGTGAGCAAGCAGCACGTGTTTTCCAGCCAGGAAGGGGTGGCTGCATCCCTCCAAACATGGCTGGCAGCAGTGCACCTGCTATTTAAAGCTCCAGTTTTATGTGACCACAGGAATTCTACATCAGTACAAGCACAAAAATTCCTGATTGCATTTTTAGGAAAGCCCTGTTTAAAACTGCTGGCAAATGCAATACATACTACAGAAATGACATCTCCAACATGCTTGGGTAGCTGGAATGAGCTTTTCTTCCTTCATTCCTTTAGAAGGAAGGGATATTCCTGACAAACCAGGAGTAATGTGAAACAAAGGACCTACCTTTGCCCAAAGAATAATTGCAGAGTAATTAAATGTAATAAAAAACCCTGTCTAGTTGAATTTAGCTTTTTACATTCGTAATTGTTACACCATGTGCTCACTTGTAAGTCTCTGGAGAACAGGGACTTCCAAAAGGAGAATGGCAATCAAGAGTAATCCATATTCATCAATATTATCAATATTCCTAAGGGCTGAATTTAGCAAAGCAGCCAAGATATTGCTAAACAGAAAAAACCTTTCACAGTCATTTTAAGTAGGTGAGTCCCTGCTAGGGAAGCAACAAGAGTTGTTGCTTGAAGATTTAAGGGCATAAAGCAACATCTGCAGGAAAAATGCATCTTACTATCCAACTACGTCAGCTGACCTGAAATAAGCAAATTTCTGTATCCTTAAGAAGGGCTGGTCTAGCCTTAAAAAAAAAATCAAAACCAAACAACCCTACTCTTTTCTCTGACTGTATCAGCTGGTCTAATTAAAACCACTATTTCTGCCTATGAATTATGCATGGGTAAGAAAGAACAGAAGGCAGACAAAGAAAAGGCAGATTCTTCTTGACCAGGCACAAAGAGCAAGCAGTAACACCCAGCACTCTATCAAGCTACAGGCTCAGGAAATCCTTAGAAAACAGAGATATCTTTCCAACAATTGGAAGGACCTAACCTATATAGAAATAGGCTTTAGAGCTGTCCAGATTGTATTTCCCATGTGCAACTGTACCTTGTTCTCTATTAATTATAATTCAAATGGGAGAATTTTGTCTGCAAGTTTTGAAATGTGTGGTCACTCCTAAACTCAATTGTAGTAAAAACACCAAGAAAAATCTGGCCTGCATTTTTCATGTTTTAAGACAAAACAACTTCTAATTTTTTTTTTTTAATTTTAAGGTAATTGCAATCTCAAAATAATATTTAGTAATGTGCAGTCTTATGTTAAAATGCTTAAATCAGAAATTAAATGATTTTGGTTCAGACATTACAGTCAAGACATGGAAGAGGTGTGGGAATGAAGAGTGAAATACATACTCTGTAAACCAGCTCTTACTTGAAAGAAAAAGAAGAAAAAAGATAGGCAACACCCATTTCCCCTGGATGTAAAGGCTTATTTTTGTAAACACAGCAGGTCTACTTAGGGAGTCTCTGGAGAAGCTGGGAATGTGATCTAGAGAAATGCAACTTCAGGAACACTAATGCACCCAGACAAACCTTGGCTGCCCTAGTCAATGGAGTAAAACATCTACCTAAATCACTTTTTCTTCTTCTTTTTTCTTTTAAAGCAAACACTTTCAATTTAATTGTGCGTGGTTTTTACAGCTTTACAACACAACCTGCCAAGTTTTTTCCAAGACTGCATGATTTTGACACATAAAAGAAAGCAGCAAATGAGTATTAAGGTGATAAAATGTGCCACTGGGGCCATTACAGATGTTTATATAAAAACTATAAAAATTTACAATTACATATATTTAGGGCATGGTATTGGTTTACCTCACTTTCTACATCAGCAGAAGCTTTAAAGATGCTGACAGCACACAATCACACCGTCCATCTTATTTACAACAAGGTTTTTAAGCTTGTAGGACACAGGAAGTTCTGAAATTTCAGTGATGATTACTCTAACATACTGTTAGTTCCTAGGGAATGATGAAATATTTAGCATCTCTAAAAAAAAAGACCCACTAAACATGAATCCTTTCCAATACACATAATGTGCATTTCCTCAAGCATGTTAAAAGCTGCCAGAAAAATAGACTAAAAAAATTAGAATTTTTGATTATTTTCAAGATCAGTTCCTTATGTCACATATGGACAGCTGAATCCTACATTAGTAGGATTTTTTGCTGGCTTTAGCAAAACAGGAATTCAGTATAATTACTGAACCAGTACCCCAGGAGCACTGGGTAAGTCAGGCTGGAAGAAATCTCCAGTCTCTTGGTCAATCAGCTGCTCAAAGCTATGAAGTCAGAGCAGCTTACTCAGGGATTTATCTAGGTTCAGCCTGAAAACCTCCAAGGACAGAGACAGCACAAGCCCTAGAATTTAGCAAAGCTCTCACACTCTTCTACTGCCCTAGTAAGGGAACAGGTGAAAAAAAAAGACCCAGAACATGAGATCATCTCTGCAGTGAAAATGGCCTTTTAAATGTGTTTTGTACTGGAAAACAGAGACAAAAGGAGACAAACTGTTTTCTTTTTAGAACTTTTAGCTTTACTATAATATTTACTTTTCTAATGGCTACATATCTGGAACACCAATGAGTTTGAACTCATTTGAACTTCTGGGATTCCCATTAAACTTGTATTTAAGTGGGAAATTACATATGAATACCATTTCTACATCAATTTGTGCTACATATCTCCAAATATTAAAAAATGGTGACAATTTCCTTCTCAAAGGAGAATGTTTTACTTGGGACAAGTGCCTCCCACAGAAGGCTGGAGGGAGGGGTGAAGTATCACCACTCTTCACTGAATCCCAAGATGACACTCAAGACTTTTTTTAGTCTTTGAGGGTAGTGATTATTTATAAAGCCAGTAGGAACCTCAACCTCTGATGAAAAATAGATTTCAAGGAGCACTGGCTAAGTGTTAAGGTCTTTCTATCCAAATTCTGAGGATTATAAATATGCATCACAGCTACTCCTTCCTTAAATCTTAACACAGAAAAAAAAAAAAAAAAGCTGAATAAGGCTATCCTGGAGAGAAGGAAGTCAGCTATAAAAAGAAGTTCACGTGTAAAAGTATTGTATCATTATTTAGACTTGATTTCCCCAGCATATAATAATATGCTGCTAATAATAGGATTCTGAGCTCCATTTTTTTCATCTATTCATTTTACCCTGTTACAGTAATTACAGCAGTATTACAGCTACTAATTTATAAGGTTATTGTGATCCTCTTTAGAGGATCTTTTTTTAAAGTGCTGAAGTTCAAAATATAAGATTTTAATACAATAGCTACAGTATTTTCATGCTCTCCATCATTCTAAACAAACAGGCAGAGAAAAAGATCTATGTACATATGGTAGAAAATACACATCTGCCAGCACACACAGAAAGCTGGGTTTGTTTTTTACTAAAAAGTATTTTTCTTCCCAATATTAAGCAGCTGAGGTAACACACTCCTCAGCTTTTTTGAATGAAAACTGGAAGTTTACCCTCCAAGATCTTGGTGACTTGAAAGAAGCACTTGCTCTAGTCCAGTTATAGTTAACGCTCAGCTTTTCAGGCTCATATTTATATAAGAGCTCCCTTTAAAAACTAATCCTGGTGAGCAAAAAGTTTGAGACAAAATTCCTATAAATGGTCAAAACCAGATGAAGATCACCTTCAGTCTTCAATGACAGTGGAAGTAAAACACTTGCAGTTCTTGTCTACACCAGCAAATTAAACTGCAATGATACAACTACTTCTCTAAGTGGCTGTAGTTACATCTGGAACAGCTCTGACTACATAAATCCAGTGGGGCAAAATCTATGCATACACAATACGAAAAATATTAAGAAAAGATTGTATATATATTAAAAATTTATATTAATAACATAATAAAATTAATAACTAGCTGATACATTGAACTGGACAGCTTGTGTAATGTATCAAAATAATGTTTTGCAGAACTAGAAATATCAGACGCTTCCACTGAGTTAATAACTACAAGTAGTAATCTAAACTGTCTGGGATAGAAGACTTGTCAAACCTTGTCTGTGGAACTTTTTATAAGATAAATATAGTTTGAGTAGTTTTAGATTTCTCCTGTACAATTAGACTTGTCAAACTTACAGGTGTGCTTCTTTGAAGCTAAGACACTTAACAGCCCTAATACTTTTGAATTTAAAAAAAAAATCTCTCCCTAAAAATCTTCCCTTTATAAATGAATAAAAATTTCCTAACAGTTACTCTACCTGCAAGACACATTTATACTTTCAACAGCAAAAATCAAAATGTCTTCCCCAAGAAGTGTTTTGTTTTCAACAAAAAGCCTTATCTGTGAGTAGCAAAACTAAGTGACAATTTGTATTTTGTCACTTAGTGACATAATTGATGAGATAATTTTGTGAGATAAGGATCAGTCCTTGGAAAGTTCTGGCACTGAAGTTTGTAAATAAGCCTTGAGTACATTCTTGCATGCTTGACCTACTCAGCCACTTTCTGCAGAAGCACATACCTGAACCATGGTCATGCTCCCAGCTGAAGTGAACCAGAGCTAACCTAAGAGCTGAGGAGCCACTTCAGATACTTCAGTTTTAGAGCTGTAAAATGACAAAACTTAAAAAGAAGGAAAAAAAGTCCACATAGCTTCACAGGGACTACTAAAGAAGATAATAATTTTTAATCAGGTGGCAGAGATAGCTTTTGCTAGGTGCAGTGAGAATGATGGCATCCCTCCCTCACTGAACAGCACCAAGCTGGGCAATCACCAACCACATGAACTTCACCAAGGGCAGGGCTCTGCACCTGGGACAGGGCCACCCTGGCTGTGAGTGTGGCCTGGGCAATGAGAGGCTGGAGAGCAGCTGTGGGCAGTCCTGATGGATGGCAAGCTGAATGTGATCAGTGGTGTCCTGGCAGCCAGGAGGGCCAGCTGTGCCCTGGAGAGCCAGGCAAGGGGGGATTGTCCTGCTCTGCTCTGACCTGGGGCAGCCTCACCTCGAGTGCTGGGACAGCCTGGGGCACCACAAGGTAAGACATGAAGTTTCAGACAGAGTTCAAAGGAGGCCATGAAGATTATGAAAGGTCTGGAGGAGAAAGACCTCCCATGTGGGAGCAGCTGAGGTCATTTGATCTGTTCAGCCTGAAGAGACTGAGGAGACCTCATTGCAGTCTACAACCTACTTGTGAGAAGGGGAGGAGCAGACACTGATCTCTTCACTCTCATGACCAGTGACAGCACCCAGGGGAACAGCTAGAGCTGAGTCAGGACAGGTTAATGTTGGACACCAGGAAAGTTTGTCACCCAGAGGATGGTTGAGCACTGGAACAGAGTCCCCAGGAAGTGGTCACAGCACCAAGCCTGACAGAGTTCAAGAAGGGCTTGGACAATACTCTTGGGCAAATACTGTGAATCTAGGGGATGACCAGGACTAAAGAGTTGGACTCCATGATTCTTGGGGGTCTCTTCCAACTCAGCACACTCTATGATTCACTCCATGTTCATCCTCAGAACAAACACGGAGCATGTTTCTAACTCTCCTCAATCAGCTGGAATCTCTCCAAGCCATGACACAGAACACAAAATGTAAGAGGTATCAGGGGTACTGTTACCACACAGATTAGCACAGATACACTCTTGGCACGTTCTGCACTGCCCACTTGTGTCCACGTGTGTCACTCAGCCATAAAACCCCTCCCTCTCCAGTGGCTGATCCAGTGACTCAGGTTGCCCAAAATTATTCACAAAATGCCCAGTGTGACTTGCCAAGTTCCACCACACCTCATTCTCATCCCCACACTCACACTGTCACCAGCTTTTCTTAATCCTTACACAAGCTGTTGTTAGTTTTTTCATATTGACACAGCCTCCACACTTTCCTCACATTTCCTATGCTTATTTCCAGCCACCTTTCACACAGATTTATTCAAGATTCCTATTTATCCCTTTTCTCCTGATCTGTTATACAATCAATCCCATTTCAGCTAATTCCTAGTTTAAATTTTGACTGTGTCTTCTAAAAAATGCAATGTATCACAAACAGGATCTGCTCTCTCATGAGAAGTTAATGCCAGGCAGTTATGAAAGACATGAAAAAACCCCACTGTATTTTAGGGAAAACAGCAAGCTGTGTCCCCATGTCCCAGGGTCTGGCTGTCCCTAGCAACATGTAATCTCAAATATGAGATTATGGTACCATTCACATGATAAAACTTGATGCCAAGTGTCTCACTACTAAACCTAGAATAGCACTCAGAGCTAATTGTATAAGTAACAGGAAATAACTTAAGTATGTAGAATAAAAATGAAGCAAAGAAAATATCAAATGCTTTGCAAAGTTTATGCTTACCTAGATGCACAAAAGCTTTTAGTACAGTAACTGAAGGATATAAAAAGACAAAAGTTAAATAAAGAGTTTTGTTTAACTCATACAAATGGCATCATGAAGCCTGCAAGGGAAGTTTCTAAGGACTGACATGGATTATTTTCAGCAAGGAACTGTGCTTTTCTATTTTCTGAAGACTTCCACCACTTATTCTAAAAGAGCTTCATTTTATCTGTGTTCTCTAAAAAAACGGTATGTCAGAAAAAGAGAGTCCATTAAAAAGTTAATTAATGAAGTGTTCAATTCTGAGTATTCATCCATGTAAGACTTTATCAGAGATGAGTTACTAATTTAACTGGCTTAAGGCTAATTGCAGACAATTTTTTTTGCTGAGAACTTTTGCTATGACAGATACTGGTGAGTAGATATCCAGAGGCCACCATCCTCAATGGCACCCAGCCTGCCTCCTTTTCAACAACCACACTTGTGCTGAGAAAGAAAGACTGGTAACACCTTAGCATCAGCATTCAAATGCCTCTGGAATTTAGGATTTTATCATTAATATCAATGTGATCTGCTTTATGGTGTTTTTCTTCCTTCACAATCATGTGTAGGGCTGAGGGACAAAGCTCTCAGGTGCACCAGAGGCTCTCACTGCAGGTGGGTCCTGAGCCCTACAGAGAGTATTATGCACAATTATTTTTAGTTCCATGTGAAGTCACAACTGATGGAGATGAAGTTCTCATCCCTCAAGTATTTATAACTCATCCCTCAAGTCTAACTAACAACCTGTAAAAAATAGTTTCACCTAGTTCAGTATTTATCTGCCCCTTGCAATGAGCAGACACACAAAAGGAAGCAGAGGCAAGAAATCCTAACAATGCAGAGAAGTTCTTATAGAACTATCCTGTATTTCAGCAGCATTGAGAGCTGGCTGTCCTGGTTTCTCTGAGGTGTCTCATTATTTCTCCAAGCTTAACAGAACTGATGGGTTACAAATATTAGTGTAAAATTTGCCCTTGGGCTCAGTGTAAGTGACTGTAAAACTTTCAGCTTCAGGACAACTTTAAGGGATGAAAATATTTCAGAGTTGCAGCTGAAATAATCTCTCTCTTGCACAGTGTCTCTTCATTCTGGTCTCATGAAAAGCCTTGACAGAAGTGTGCAGTGTAACTTTTTATAGCACAGTGCTGTGGTTCATGTCTTGTGATCTCTTTTACCCGTTCCTAGAGAATTCTATGTATTTCCTTTTAATTTTTCAGGATTTTCAAAACCCTGGTTCTAGGTAAGAATCAGAACTCTTATGCTGTACACTACTCACAAAATGAACTACAGTTTTTAAGCATATCAGGTACAACCAGCTCCAAGAGCAGTCTTCAACATCCTCTAATTCTCCTGGAATTGTTTTAAGAAGCAGAGCAAAAGCCTGAAGCTATCACCTTATCACCACCTTTTAATCACAGAAACCACCTCAACCTAGCAGTTCAATCCCAAATTTTTGTTCAATCCAAACACTTCACAAATATAAAGCTGATGTAAATCAATAGAGCAGGGCAGTTTCTCAATTCTCAGAAGGATTTTTATTTCTAACACATAGAGAAGTGGATATTTCAATAAAGCCTACCTCTAATAAAGTTTCCTATGCAGAGCAAACCAATGCACTTTAGTCCTGGAAGTCATTATCAGGAATAACACTGAGTTACCAGGTGGCACCTGAACACTTTTTAGTAGCCTCAAGCAAGAAATGGGATTCTTCCCATCTAATGTAGGTGATATCCACCATCCTAACAAGCAGCAGTAACTGAGACTAGCCACAAGCTCAGGAAAGGGTATGAGTATTCCCACTCCAGGTCTCTGGTGCTACTTAACTCTGAACAAAGTGTAGAGAAAGATGCTAGGGAAATATATGTTGTGTGATACCTTCCACTTCTGAAGAAAGAAACTGTGCACAGTATTGGTAACTTTTAATCTCACAAAGGTAATTTCCTAATGAGAGAAGCAAAGTGCACCAGACTATAAAGAGCCCACCATGCACAAAAATCAAAGGAGCAGCAGCAGGATTACTGGCATAACATGAGCAGCAGAACAACAGGGCTCCTGCATCCCAGATTGTACAAGTGATCCTGTTCATGTAGGGGGAAAACCTCTCACAGATTCACTATTAACACAAATTCCTTAACACTTCTTGTGCCTAATGCACATGAAAAGTACAGCAATCTGCTGTTCCTCAACTGATTAAGCTGCAACACCTCTCTCCCCCAGCCCCAGCTCAGCTTTGGCAACAGACTGATGAAGATCAGAGACCAACACCACCTGGCAAACAAAAAACCCACCAACAAAGAGGTGAGCTGGTCCAATACCAGCATTCCAAAGGAGATCATCTTTTTAAGTTCAAAAATTCAAGGACTTGCCTTCTCTAGATTGATATGGTTGGTGCCACTACCAGCCAGGTCTCATTTCATCCTGAGCTTCTGTTCTGAGTAAAAATTTTCTAATATTTATGCAGGGATGCACCTAGACTAGAAGATGTTTCAAATATACCTGAAATCCCAACAGTCTAAAGAAGCAATCCCCACCAAAAAAACCCCAGAATGTTTAAAAAAATAGGTCTCCTTACAAGAAACATGGTATTGACATACAGGCACTTCTGGAATTTACTGAGTTCTCTCTTTGTTGAGACAAGGGAAAAAAAAGAAAAAGTGTTAGGGTTTTTCTTTTAAATTATCTGATGTAGAGTTCAATTATACTCCAAGAAAAGGAAACAGTTTTAGAAGCTACTTGCTTCAAGGCTAAGAGCTGGATAATAATACCTGTTTAAAAGTGAGGGACCAAGATGAAGATGTAGCTCTGCTCCTCAATTTCTTTTACCCACGGAACTCATGTCTAAATTAAGTTCAGGATTTGCTATTTGAGGAAAAAAACTCTGAAGAGATCCCTCACTTTCAGGCAGAAAGTGCAGAGAATACAAACCATACAATAGATTCAAACGCCTTAAGGGGCTTCATGGTACATTATTTGTTAATAAAGACTGAGAAATGGAAAAGAAGGAAGGAATAAATCCCTCAGTTATTTCAGTATGAACAGAGGTGGAAATACTTTTGCAGAACCTGGGAGCAGATGAAAAGTCTGTTTACCACAACTGCTGTGACTTCTGCAGGCACAAACACATGGGTTATTTTGTAGGTGATAGTGTTAAAAAATCAGATGTTACAAACTGCACATTTCAAATCCAGGCAGAATACAATAATCTTGATTGCCTTTAATTGCCTGAATTAGGCTAAGACAAATCACTGAAAGATTGTTTAATGTATCCCCCTATTTTAGAGACAGGAAATAGAACATATCTACAAAGTATTTTAAAAAGCATGGGTTATACCATCCTTCAGAGAGCTGGGTGGAGTCATCCTCCCCAAAAGACCTATTTAAGGCAGGTTACTCTGAAATCCTGGGAATACAGAGTTCATCTACACTTCAGAATGAAAACAGTCTTCCCAAGCACTCATTTCTACTGCATTCTGTGAGAGGAAGGAGAAGAGAACTGAGAAATCCAAAATCTATTTGTAGCCTCCTAACCCACAATGTCATGCTGGGAATAATTAAGGAATCATGTGTTTATTAATGACCTACCCAAAATATTCCCAGGGATACATCAGCACAGACACACTACCCAGAATGTCACTGCCACCAGTAAAAATCAGCAATAGCATTAATTTCTCATGTAAATAAAGGGACATGAATGTTGTACTGCAGTTTTTCACTAGATGTTTTTAGCATTATTAAGGGCCATCCATGTCTATGTTCTTACAGAAATGTTCCCAACATTAACATCATTGCAACAGTTTAGACAAAAGATCTGAGATCATTTTATTGGAAATGCCTTTCAGAGGAACAGATTGTCATGAAAATAAAATGCTGCTATACTATAGCCTGTTTTCCATGTCTTATTTTTAAAACATTTTTTTACCATCACTGAAGTTCCTACCTATGTATTTAAGTAAGTGCACTAAACTGCACTCACTACCATCATCAAGATGCTGAAATGACACAAATTGACAGAGGTAAAAGCAACTGGTGCAAAATCAGATGACAGCAGCTCTACCTCAAGAGAAAGCCAGGCAGTGCCTGGGCTGTGGGGAAGCAATGACACTCAATGCTAGTTCCTCCACCTACAAGTTCTTCCAAGATAACTCACTTGAATTATTTAAAGACGGTTCCCCAAGAAAACAAGAATTTAATCCTATTTATTTCTTTAGGGTATTAAAAAGGAGCCTGATAAATCTGCATGTTCTGCTAACAAAATGCCCAAACTCCCCCTCCAGTGCCCTGGAAAGCTGTGGTGGTACAAACAACAGCCAAAGCAACATTAGGCAGTGAAAAACTGGCCAGCAAAAAGGGACTCAGAGATTGAAAAAATGAGACTCAGAACCTCTGGCACAACCCGTGAAGAACCCTGGAGGGTGTCCTGCTTACCTTCACTTTGAGGAATTAAAGGGAAGTGGACACAGTTAATAAGTGTATCTCATGCAGCCCATGTATTCATGGTTAAACTACTGGATAAATGCACAGCCCATTCCAGACAGCTGAAAGAACTGCAGGGAAACCTTAAAAATTCATCTTATGTAATTTACCACTTCCATTGTTTTTCCAGTACTCTTCAGAAGGGAAGTCTAGAATTGTTGCTTCAGGCCACTTTTAAGGAACCCATTTCAATAAACAATAGGAATAAATATTAGTTTGCTCTAGTGCAAGCAATAGCACCTGCAATAAGTCTGTGGAATTCTGTCTTTTTTATATCAGCAAAGCTTATCCCAGTAACTTTAATGCTCTCTACAGAATTGCTTTAAAAGCATTCTTACCATTAGATTCTTCAAATCTGTTTTTTAAAATATGTTCCTTAATTTGTTGTTGAAAAATCATTCTGAACAACAACATATTGACATATTATCCCTGTGAGTGCTGATCTTTTTAATTAATACATCTGACTGTAAACTGATAGTTATGTTTGACTTTTATAATTCTGTGTGACAACTTGAAGAACACCTTAACATGTGAAGGGAAACTCTGGACATAAAGTACACTGCAGAATTCCTTCAACTTCACAGCACCAATATTATCCAGAATAGATGTATGATGTGTGAAAGTAAGAAATAATTTCCCAGGATTGCATTCGATCTAAACAATGTATATAAAATCCCTTTGACATAGAGGCACCAAAATTTTAATTTACAGATCTCTAACTGCATGGCAATGGCATGAGCAGTTGCACAATTGGAAGGCTGTACTCAGCAAAGCATTACAGGTCACACTTGTAACCATGTAAAAGCAGAATGCACATGGAGGAGCCAAAAGCTGAAGATCAATACCCCAAAGCCATAAGGCACTAACTTCCAAATGAAAGAGTGAAAGCTTGTATTTTCTACCAAGAAAATGATGTTACCCATCAGCTCTTTCAAATAACTCTTCTGACCACATTTAAAACCAGTCCTAGAAACTAAAGCCAAATCAGACCTGTATATTTGCAGAGACATCCTCCCAACAATGAGGGGTTTGGGTATCATTTTGCTTTGGTGTGGGGGATGTTTTTGCTGGTGTTCTTTGAGTTTAGCTTGGGGTTTGGTGTTTTTTTGCTTATCTGACAGTAGAAACAAGGAATCATCTCCCCTGCTCAATTTTATCCAAAGATGGTAAAGTTTTCAAACCACTTTCAACTTATATGAATAGTGAAGTGTATTATGGTTAGATGATATAACAGAAGCAAATGTATTGTTTATAGAATTATGTGCAAACTAAAAATTGAATATTGAGATGTATAAACTAAGAAACTATTGGATACTTCTATCTGCGGTCCACTCACAATCAAATGTTAAGGTAACAGAAGAAAATGTAGTGCAAGTTCAATTCTCTGTAGCCTAAATTAAATGCTATTCTCCTTCTATTCTATACACAGAACACTGAAAGAACACAGAAGTGGAGGGATTTTTATAACCTTGACAGCTCTGCGTGGAGGGAATCCCAATTTCCTCCACATGGTTAGTACACACCTGGAGGAGGGTACAGAATATGTTTAGGGCAGAAAGATTTCTTTGTAAAGCAAAGCAAAACAGTCCTAAATCTGTTTGAGGCCTTCCAGAGTAACAGGTGTAAAGTATATAACTTAGAAATTTGTTTGCCAGGTCCTGCAAAGAACACACCTACCATAATGTCTATGGACACATGCTGTTAAAATATCACCACTGAAATAATGCTGAAGCTCAATGTTTTTGCCAAGTAGTGATGTTTAAAAGTAAAATGCTTGTAAAACAAGAGGAGACCTTAAGAATCAAATGAAACAGGGAGAGCTCTACCTCATAAAATATGGAATACAGGTCCAAGTTGGAGGCACGATTTAGGAAAAAAAAATCCTTAATTCAGGAAAGCACTGAACAAGCTCACACACCTGGAACTGAAAGCCCATGTTTTTATTCCATAACTTCTTTGCAGATTATCTGCACATCTACAGCCCTCAGTCTCATAACAGCCTTTTAATATATTCTTATGAAATGATGTATTTTGGACATCTCTGCAAAAAAGGAATAGCTGTCAGAAGCTACTGTTACTGCTCATTAGGACTGCAGCAAGAGAAGGAGAAAGGCTCAAGAAGGCCAGTGGAAAGGCACCAGAATTTAGTGTACACAGATGTTGGACAGAAACTTTACCCATAGCTAGGATTATTTGCCTCTGCTATAAATTTATGTGATTAAAATTTACCTGTTTTCTCTATTTAAATATTCTCTTCCTCTTGAGGAATGAGAAATAACCACCTTGCCTCTGAAGAAAGCAGAATGAAAGGTATGCCCCTGAAAAGAATGGAATCCTTTGCATGAAGATGCATGTTCTGAAATAACAGCAGCCACAAAGATTAAGCTTTGGAGAAAGAGAAATGTATTCCTGATCCAGAAACAGCTATTTCTACCTAATTAGGAAGCAGTAAAATGTCCTTCTATCCACCTCCATTGTTAGAGCTCAAGTGGAGAGTTAACAGTGTAATGCCCTTGGGAACTGCAGCCTCTCTGAATATAAGGTACCTATAGCAGCAACCAAACAAAAGCTTGTTTGGAGCATTAAGAAAAAAATTGTAGACAAGGTGATACTTCTGTATTGTGAACATCTAGTTAAAAAAAAGTTTTCCCCCTCTTGAAATACCCCAATCAGTACTTTTGGTACACATACCTCGAAGAATTCTCTCCTCATGGCAACGTAGAAAGTCCCAGATTCTAACAGTGCCGTCGTCAGAGCATGTAGCAAATTTATTATCCGTGGGTGAGAAACTGTTACATGAAGACACACAGCAGGGGAAAGAAGTCAGCATTTAACAGATTATCTATGCTTCTCAGACAGGGCAAAATTATACTGTAATGTGTTATACACTGAAGGAGGCATTTGAACATAGGCACTTCTAAGTGAATACAGTGCCTGCCAAACGGCACCTCACCACAAGACAGGAATTCAGCATAGGATTACTATTGCATTGCAGTCCCCTGTCAAATGAGGAAAAATTCTGTCATTTATTCTTAGCACTTTCCTATCTGTGACTGCACACAGTAGTGCCTTCTCTGCCGGATGAGAAGCAACATCAATATGGTTTGGTAACTGTCAGCCTAGATTTTCATGTTTGGTAATAGCACAAGAAAGTGACACTGCATAGAAGCACAGGAGAACAGTTCTTAGGAAAAAACTCTTCTTCAGCAACAGGTGCTTTGCAGCAGAGAAACAAAACATAAGGGAAAGCTGGTTACAGGAAAATGCTACTTGGTTTAACTGTTGGGGAAAAAAAAACCTATATAAAACAAACACTTATAAGAGCAATTTGGAAACACTCCCTCTTATTACACCCCACCAACAACATGAAAAGAATCCTACAGACATGTAAGCAGCTTCCAGGTTCAGCAGTTAACACTGATTGATGAAAGTCACTGGAAAAGCAAGGAGTTATTTAACCATGTGAATAGGGCCAGAACACCTCCAACAACTGACAGGCACTCAACTTTCTTTCTGGTGCAGTGAAAGACCACAAGGAAGCCCTTGTGAAATCCTAGATCTTTATGATCAAGAAAGGGCCTAAAGCAGTAGAGAAATTCAGTGCATGGCCATGATAGTCAGACAGTAACTGAATCCAAAGTAAGCACTTCTCATAACCAAACTCTGGCAGAAAATGCTGCACCCTACCAAGAAAAATGGTGACTTTAGTGGAAAGTGAGTTTGTGACAGTGAACCTTTATCACCATGGGCCAGCACCTGAACCCAAAGAAACACTGTTTTAGCACCATTTGGGATCTGCAGCTTCTCTTCAGGCTTACTTTAAAAACCTTAACTAAAAATTATATGCAGGTTTGCTCTAGAAACACCCCTCATTTACATCTTACTGATAAGTATCACTTTGGATTTGACTTTTATATAGACATTTGCACAACTGAGGCATCAACACTGAACCAAGAGAATATCCTACAATCTTCTTTTCAATGGCTTTCTTACAGTTTCAAGCTTGAAGAACCCATTCAGTATTAACATTAGACTTCTGTATGTGGCAGTCTGCGTGGGTATTTAGTATTACTGGAAGTCTTGGCTTCACCGAGCCAAGCAGTTCTTCACTTTATTTAGTGTTTTATTATTTTGTGAGAACTATGCAGGTGTTTTATTTCTGAAGGCTTTATATTTTATTCAGTTAGATTATTAAAGACTGAATTCTTTATTTGGAATGAAATTGTCGTCTTACACAGTGCGTATAAAAAGGAATAACTGATACACATCGTCACCATATAAAAATGAAAAGAATACCAGTGCAAAATGCGGCAGACAAATACATCTCTAACATATTGCAGAGGCGGATACTGGGACAATACTAATTCAGAAAGGTGCCAGCAAAACGGTGAGAATGTGGAAACAAAAGGAAATACTGTGTTTATGTGGTGCAGGAAGTTTCCCAGAATCTGACAGAACCCATGCATTTCTGCACCCAGAATACACTTAGAGAACAGTCTAATCATGGCAATAGGTACTACAGAAAATGGTATATTGTGTATAAACCTGGCCTCTCTAATCGCCTCCTTATGTGCCTGGAACATCTTGACGTTGTTCATGTTGGACTGCCAGTATTTCACATATCCCCCGTGGTCTGCTGTCAGCATCCACATATCATTGTGTGACCAAGTCATAGCCCTTACAGGGCTGTCGTGAGCCTGCAAATTCAGAAACAGAACTTCTAGCAAACACATTCCAATACTCTCTGATCCACACACACACTGAAGTTACTAAAGTTCTGACTTAACAGCTGCAATGAGGAAACCAGAACAATGATGATCTAATTACATTCAAGATGCTGGGGGGGGGAATCCCTTACTCTGTACACAATGGCCTTTTAAATAGTAAGAGTATTTGCACTTTGTTTCCAAAGTGTTTCTTTATTATTACAAATACTCGTAGTACATTCTCAAGAACAGTTAATATAGAAGATGGAGGTGGAATGAGAAGCATTAAGTGAATTGCCTGTAGCCATGGCCTGACATGGGATCACAGCAGGACAGAAGACCTCTAAGGCTCCCATCACCACTCAGACCAGAGACCCATGATGAACAGGGTGAAGATGTGTTCTTAAAACATGCTCCAAGACCTCAAGGAAACACAAAGAAATCTTGACAGATTACTTTACCTGCAATATTGTTTCAAAATTGAAAGTCAGTCCATTCCATAAAGTGAACTCCCCACTAGATGCACCAGTGACCAAGCGTCTCCCCTCAGGAGTCCACTGCAAAAGAAACATTTAACTAAACTGTGCAAATATAACATTCAAATATTTCTTCACAACTCTCCAAATAAATCATGAGCTTCTTCATGGACTCTGTAGAAACCGAAGCTACTAACTGACTTTCTAGAGGATGTGAGAAGGCAAAAATGCAGAACTGTGCCAGAGACTTTTGACTTTTGTAACAACAGGACAAAGTCCACTGTAAAAACAATGAAAAACTCTAGTTGTAAAGATGAAACAGCTTATTGGCACCAATGCATTTCTAGCACACAATATCCATACTAAACAATACTTGTGACATCATGGAAAAGTTGTTAAAAGCTGCTATGAGACTCCAACAGCACAGAGATCAAATTTCCTTTCGAGTCAAGACATGTCAGGTCTCTGAAGTGTAATAAGGAAGGTAAGAATTGCACCCCAAACTCTGAGAGTAACGACTCTGTTGTACTCAGACTTTACAATTTATTTTCCTAAAGCTCTCCATAGAAAGACTGGACACAGAAGTAGTTCATACACAGCACGTGCTATTTTTATTTAAAGATGCTTTAACTGCCATCTCGTTCAGTTAAGAATCAGTCTAATTTAAATTAGGACAACACAACAGAGTAATTCCAACACTGTACTCACCCTGACAACAAACACTGGGCATTTCACTTTATTAGTAGATGTCCGAACAAATTTTGTTGTCACAGCATTCATAGGGTTGTTCAGCATTCCTATAGGAGGGACCAACTGTAAGAGAAGAAAGAAAAGATATCCTGATGACATTTAAATCAGAACCTTGAAGAAAAGAACACATTCAAAACACCCATTTTGGAAAAAGCAAGGCTGGCATTTGCAGGGATATTACCAGACGTAAGTTGGTAGAAGTGTTTCAAAGTCTGCATGATTTAAAAAAAAACATCCAGAAACAGCATCTTCAAGAGTAGCTTTGTAACCTCAGTGCATGATGAAAGTTCTTATGCACAGAAATTAAAAGCCTGTCCAAGCTTAAGGTCCCTTTATGGACATGGATTCCAACAGAACAAAACAATGTAGAGTGAAAATACCCTTCACAGCTTTAAGGCTTTTTACAGATACAAAAATAACCTCTTTCCTATCTTCTGGACAAATTTTCATTTGCACAAGTTTATCAGTGAACAGGAAAATTTTACTTACATCATTGTAATATCCTGCATCGGGCTGGATCGCTCGCATATCTCGTTGGTCTCTCTGCCACACTCTATTCTGGAAAGAAGAAAACAACTCCTAGTTCATAATAGAGCATTTCCTTGTTAAATAACAGAAAATAAGAAACACACAGAGATCCTGATTGGGAAATTCAAAAGTGCTCCAGGGATTTTAGAATGAACTGTGTTAAGACTTTGGACTCACAAAAAGGAACATGTGGAGTTTATATTTTAGAAAAGAAGTCAGGAACGTTTCAAGTGTTAATTTCATCAGATTGAAGCAACTCCAGGAAAGCAGCAGTCCTGTGTAACAAGGAACATTACTGTGGTACTCTGCTGCCCAGTGTCAAAGCTTTATATTCAGGACAAGAATTTACACCATTAGCAGCTGTGCTGATGCACTCCCCATGAAATCCACAGAGCAGCACGAGCTACAAAAGAACCATCTGCAGTGCCAGCATAAAGACAACACTTTCAAAAGGCCAAAACTTAGAAGACCAAGGGATAATAACACCTTCAATCACTTAAATTTTCTGAGTTATCAAACAAAACCTTTTCAAAAGCACTTCTCATGGATTTAGAATTATTTGTTTTGGCTTTGTGCCACAGACCCCACCAATTTGGATAAGTGCACATATTGGAAACAAATTACAATTCTAGGTAAAACATTCCCAGCATGCACCACGACAGTTTGCTACAACTTCCTGAGCCAAGAACGAATTACACATTTTCTTGGTTAGTTATTTTTTTCTAGAATCGCATTAAATTAAATCAGTAGTACTGAAGGCAGCAGATGGAGATAAGATTTTTTTTGTTTGCTGTTAATGTTTTAATAAACAGAATTTTGAGAGTGCTTATCCCTGACACAGTAAAAAGGTCCTGGACTTCAAAAATGTTTTTTAGAATAGCCCACTATTAATAGAATCTCTTTTGGGGCATTCCTAAAATGTAAGAATATGTTTCAAATGCTTGATGTTCAAACTAATCTTAAATAATGGATTAATTATTACAAAAACCTTCTAACTGTTAACACCTACAAGCCATAACCATGCACTATCCATAGCAGATGGAATTAATTTCATCACATTTCTGCAATGTTGCTCTTGCAGCTGTAACAATGCCAGTATTTAGATTTCATTCTATTTCTTCCAGGGTAATGTCCAGTACTTGTAGAGTAAATCTTGGATGAGAAAATTGTATCTCTTCAGTAATGCTATCCCATCAGGTGAGCTAAATAAGCATTTTTACAGAAACATTTCTTCAATAAAATTTTAAGTTAAAGTTTTTCACTATTTCTTAACTGTACAGAAATGACTTTCAGAGGCCACACTGCAAGCTGAAGAGCTACTTCATAAAATGAAAACATTTCTAGTGCCCTGATTTTGGAGGGGAAGGGGTAATGGTTCATCTCCCATTTTGGGAAATTTCTATTTAAAAGCAAAAATAACAACTACATTATTTATAATCAGTTTTTTATGAAAAGCTATAGGAGTGTGTCCCTTATTGACAGAGTGACAAAACTATCCTTTGTCCCCTCAAAAAGGAAAGAAGCCCAGAAGTTTCTCTCCTCGATTAGGTGAAAAAGCCACCTCACAGGCCTGGGGGACTACACCTCAAACTTAAGGATAGCCAATTGGACAGAAGCCAAAAAGTCCTGCCTAGGCAATTTACTAGGAAAAGAAGAGAACTAGGAAACTAATTGCTTTTATAAAGTGTTTTACCAAGAGCAAGAACCTCTTGCCCTGGCTCGGTTTTTCTCTGTTTGTTATTTTGCCTTTTATTAAACCTTTTTGTTTCCAACACTGCAACAGAAGCCATCCTGCTAATTTTTATGCCTCCAAGAGCAGCTGAGCTATCTTGAGTGTTTTATAGACCTCCAAGAGCTTATTAGACCTAGCTTAAGAAAGCTAATACAACAAAAAGCCAGAACATTACACAAGATATTCAACTGCACACCAACTTGGAATTTCGAGACAAAATGCAAGAGTTGGTATTTATACAAAATACACAACACATGCAGTTTTATTGCCAATGCTCAGCATCCCCTTTTTATTCACAATACACCAAATTTACAAGCATTTGGAATTTTGGCTAAAAATGCAGCAGCAGCTCTCCCAGTATTCCAGCCCGCTCTGCGGAAACCAAAAAGCACAAATCCCAATCAGGAAGAGAAACAAAAAGAAATTTCTAAACAAAACCCATAAACCCCTTTACTGACCTCCAAATATTTGATGACAGAAGGATTGTAGTCGATGGTCTTTCTGTTGACAGCTTTCCTCATGCGCTTGCCGTCGAAGGTGAGCTGCTGCATGGCCTGCTGCTGGGCGAAGTCGGGCCGCTTGTAGAAGAGCTGCCGCGGCGCCTGGTGCTGGAAGCGCGGCATGTGGAAGAAGCGCGGCGGGGAGCCGATCTCCGTGGCCATGGCTGCGTCCTGCTGGAAGGCTGCAGAGGCACAGCACTGCTTAGCACACAGGTGTAATATATGGTAGAAAAGAATTCATGCTTAAGGGGAGAATGTATAATGTTGCATTGTGTTTTTATTTTGCAGGTTATCGTTTGATTTGTCCTTTTGGGGTTTTTTTTCTCCCACACAGATTTGTCTTGTTATTCAATTGAGCCAGGTGTCTTATCTTTTTGCTACTTAGCTACTTTTCTGCCAAGTTTCAAACCCCTTCCTCCCACATCCAGTTGTTAAGCCCTCCTGTCCCAAGCAGTTCTCCTCCCTTGTATTCCCTGCCTGGTGTTCCACCCACAGTTCTTACATTGTATCCTCCCTTGAGACCTGCCCCCTTTTATAGGCTGCTGTTTGTCCCCAGCTCCTTGCCTGGGACCCTGAGACCCGGGGAGTGTAACATCAAATAAAGTGACCCAGTGTCACCCCAGGCCTGTGCTGTTGCTGTCCTTTTGTTCCACGTTGAGCCTCCACTGGTACTGGGATTCTGCGGAGCCCTGGAAAAGGGGGACTGTCACCCCCCACTGTCACCATCTAGCCAGGATGTGTGACAGTATACTATAAAGATTATAAAATCCAGCAGGCCTCTGACCATGAGCAGCCTGGAGACTGACAACAATGCTTTACTAATGAAAGATGGCCAGCGTGGAGATGGAGCCATCAGGGAACACCCAAGGATGATTGATCATCACTTGATAGATACCATCAATCAAGATAACCGAAGTGCCAAGGAGCATACATCTGAATACTTGACTTCCCCTGACATGGTCAGTGCCTGCCACTGCTCAGGAAACAGCGACTGTCCAGCCCTGCACAGTGAAAAACTCTCACACATATGCGGGGTTACAAAAGAAATTGGGGCACCTTTACCTCAGGCATAAAAAACTGTTTAAAAGAGCCCCGCTGGAACCAGCATTGCTGAACAGAGGGGGATCTGATGATAGGGGTCAGATCAATGCTCACCCAGTGCAGATCCCGGGCTCGATGCTGTCTCTTTGGCTGTGGGTTCTGAGGACTGTATTTTGGTCGCAAAAATAAAATCATTCGCATTTATTAATTTGGATTTCTGGCTGATCATTTATAACACAGGCACTGCTGGAAGCAAGACTTCTCTAAAAATTCATTTCCCACAGAGCATGACAAAATCACACTGCAGCATCTCCCCTAACTTTAGAAATTACCCTTTCTAGGTTAAAAAAAATTTGCAGATTCCTCTGAATAATTACTTTTCCTCTGTGCCACATAACACCAACATCAAAGAAGGCAAATACTTTTATTCTCTGTTTTAATCATCACTGGACAGAAACCTAAAGTGTTTCTACAATAAAGATAAATGTTATTTAATGATTCTGAACAATATTTAAATATTTTTAAGTCTTAAAAAGCATAAGCTCTTGGTCACACTCTCCTGGTTTTGATACTACCAGTAGGTCAGGGTCCAGGTCACTTCACAGCTGTTTGGAGTTAGGTCACTTTTCCTAGACCAGTCTTGCTGAGATGCCTCTTAGAGCAGGTGAGGTTAAAGTGTGTACAAAGAGGAAAATAGGTAGTTTTGAAGACAGAATTTCTGCCTAACTTCATAGTCTATATGTATATCATACACACTATATTATACAGACACATCACTATTAGGTTAGCATTACTATCCCTAAATTAAAAATGTGCAGGAAAAGAATGTCCTCAGTAAAACAGTATAAATAAATGCAAGAAATGGCTAGAACCTTCAAGAGAGGATATTTCAGAATCAGTATAAAAAATAGTAAAGACTACATTAATCATAAGTTTTGAAATGTTGACTCAACATCTTATTCTATGACCTCAATATAATATTATACTCCTTTCACACAACTTCTTGTAAATGGACCACAGATCACATTCTACCTTTAGGTATATTTTCAATTCTGTGACTGCAAAATAAATGAACCACACATTTAACAAGGTTTCGTAAATATAACTAAGACTCACTGAGAATATTAAGAAAATGTGAGGGACAGGGAGAAAAATTCTGAATATTGAAATTTTCTGACAGAGGGAAATGAGCATAAAACCTCATTTTTCAGTCTAAGAAATCCTTAAGTGGTGAGAACATAATTCCTTCAGAGCTGAAAACTACAATATACAGTCTTTGAAATGTATACTAACTTCAGACTAAGCACTGACACATGCTGAACCAATGGAAGCTCAAACTTCATTTGAACATGTTCTCCCCCACATCCTCAATTCATTTTAGAAAACATTTTAACCAAAAGAAACCAGCACTGCCATAAAGGGAATTCAAAAACACCTAGAAACTCTCCTTTGCACAAAGGGTTAACTGTTTACACAGAAGCAAACTGCATGTAATAAAAAAAAGGAAATAGCAGATTTTTTAAAAAGATGACATAATCTGCTTGTAAATTCATGAATGTACTTTCCTACGTAGTCAAAATACTTGTATCCTCAATTTGAAAGAGCTGAAAAGTTGTTTCACTGCCAATTTTAAAATTTTATCTTGCTTTTTTTGATCCCAGTAGTTCAAAGACATTTCCCTTTTTAAGTAGCAAAATAAAGCTAAGATAGAAATGCTGGATATAAGAGACTGTTTAAGGCAGCAGAGTTTGATTTTTGTTTAAGAGGTTCTTTCTAACCACTAGGAGCAGGCTGTCCTTTAAGTATCAGGCAGTTTGCTGGCACAGAGCAGTGAACAGCTCTGCAAACTCAGGACTTACATTCTCCCTCTCATGCTAACAAAGTGTGACAGCCAGCTCTGAAACAAGCAACCTCCAGCACCCAGCTCCTCACTACACAAACAACTCCCACACCAAAGCCATCACAACCACTCTCTATTCAAGACAAACAAGTCCAAACTAAACCAGCACATTTCCAGGAGTGAGGTAAGGAAACTTAACACCTTTGGCGGGTGTAGCACCTTATTAGACCAGCTTGGTAACTGCAATGAAGAGGGGGAAGACAGAGAATAGCTTTCAAAAAAACAAACCTTCGTCTGAAGGCTTATTTGCCTGAAGCTGCCCAATTCCAGGCACCCAGGGGGTCTAACCAGACCCCAGGTGTGTCTGATTGTCTGCAAACACTCCCAACTCCAGACCCCCACTGGAACACACAGCTAGGAAAACATTCAGGTTGCCTGAAACCTGATTTCCGCACACAGGAATCACTTCAAGACCCCCTAACACCATCTCAAATTCTCTTACTTGGCAGGAAGTACCAAACTGTTGTAAAGAAGGTTTCAAGTATCAAAGGTAAAATTTTATTGTTGGGGGTTTATATCGAAAAAGAGAAAGTGGCTTCTTCAAACAAGCAGAACAAGCTGGCATTAAACACACAAGTCCATTAACTCTTCTAAACATAGTTATTCAATAGTCAGAGGAAATAAACCAACAAAACCAAACAATCAAAAAACCCCCAAAAAGCAGCAACACACCACAAAAAGCCCCAGCAACCAGATGAAATTTCCAGGACTACTCTTTCTCAAGTCTGAAGTTTGACACTCCCTTATACCAATCAGTGCTCTAAACCAGAGAGAAAAAGATATTTTTTCAAAACCACACCTCTATACTCTCTAATAGGCAATGCAAAAATAAATGTCAAGATCTGAGACCAAGAATGTAGACAAGGATCTATACTGGGGGGCTTCCAAAAAAAAAAAAAAAAATCAGCTATCATTTGCAAGAAAACATTACATCCCAAAAATCCTGTTTTAGGGGAACACTGCAAAGCAGCAAGTTAATACTTAATTTTCATGTTCCAGGGAATGAAATCTGCTGAAGAGATGTTCTGCATTACTATCATTGGTAAATACAGCATTAGGTGTGATATGGGTCAATTTAGACTGCAATAGTTTCAGGTGAGTCCAGCCACTGTCTAGCTTAAATCAGCATCAACAGCCTTCACTTAAGGTGCAATCTATACCAGCAAAAAGTAGGACCAAAGCCACAAAAAAGTTAATTACACCTCCTCATGCCTACAGATCCTTCCACACTTGTGATTCTGAAAAAACAGTGACACCACAACTACAACAATATGATAAGGGACATGAGACAGGATCACAAAAATTAATTTCTATTCTGTTTCTTCAGCTTTTGAAATCACTGCCTCCTATCACAAAAAGCCTTTACCTGCATTTACAAACTCTGAGAAAAGTACTGTTTATTCAGCTGCTTAGCACCATTTTCTAGTAATCACTGCTTCAAGTATTATGTTTTATCCACATCATACCCTCATCACATCGTGTGTGCATATGACCATTATATAGTATATGAAAAGATATATAAAAATGTGTGCACATACACACACATTAGGGCATATACACACTCCAACTGAAGCTTCCAAACAAAGCAGCTTTAGAAAGAAATGGTTTTGGCTCACAATTATCAAATGAAACCAGAGCATTTTTTCCAAAGACCCCTATTTGAGTCAGAAAAATATACCCATTTAATGGTTACCAGTATCCTGCTTGGTCTTTTGTTGGGACAAACCAAAGCCTCTTCAGGCTCTCCTTAACATCATTTTTATCAACTACACTGTCAGAATTCAGCATGTCTATTAGCTAAAGCTCCTTTTGTATTGGCAGTGTGAGCAGAAACCTGCAAACAAATATCAGAGGACATGGCACAATCCAGTGTAGTAACAGCTGATTTTCTATTTTAAGCAAAGTACCAAACTTTATTTTAGAGTCCATCAACAGGAGTTTAAATGGAAGAAACCATATTTTCCTTAATTCACACAATTAGAAGCATCAACAAGATTTGTTTCCAACATTTGGCATTCTTTTCATTTTATCATTTTATTGTGTCTGGACAGTAAAGTTACCAACCAATTGCTTTTTCTTCTAATTCATTATACCCTTATCATAATGTGAACTAAGTTTATTTCTGTATTCCATTTTTCCATGCATCCTTATCAGTTTTCCACTTTCTGTCCCCATGAACAGGCCTTTCAAAGCCTCACACATTTTGAGATATAAATGAATTTGGGGATACAGAGCCTACAGAGCAAGCCTCTCATTCCTCCCTAGTGGTGTGGTGCCATAAGGATGCCAAGCCTATTAATGCCATCAAGCAATCAGAGACATGCTACTGGAGAACAGAACTAAAAATGAAAAAAAACCTCCCAAAAATCTCACACCCAGAACAGCATGGAGTAAAGGCAGATGGATTTGGGCAGTTTTTGTTTTTTAAAATGAGCCAAAAGTCACATACAGTATTAGTCAATTACAGAAAATGGTTACCACTGAATTAACGTACCCAAATAAAGCATTTAACACAGCAGCATTATTACTTTATCATCCTGTTTGGATATGATTGTTCCTTTTATATAAAAATGAACCTTGCACTAAGTTTTGAAAATTGACAGATTGCCACTTCAATCATGAACCAAAGCATTTCACACATAACTTCACTAAATCAAAACAAAACAAATTAGGCTACCCAAACCAAACTAAAAGCACCAAACTATTAAAGCCTGGAGAAAAAGAGCCATGGCTTATATTAAATACATCATTACTTATAGGTAGCTCAATACTACAAGAAAAAAAAACCAACCTGATTTATGTATAATCTTGACATATTTCATACTGTTTATGCAAAAAATAAATCTCATCATTAATAAAATGCAGTTAATTGGTAAATAAAACATCCTTGCCTATTTAATAGGTATTTTTAACTGAAGGTAAAGACACTTGGGTGGAATACAGTGAGTTATAAACGGAATATGCCAAAAGAAAAGTATGTTTCCAAATGGAAGCAAAGAAGGTTATGGTGCAGAGTGCAAGCAGCAGTCACTTTGCAAACCCCACGCTGAAGCTTCAAAGACACTGCCTGAAATGGCTACAGCAGCAAAGGAAAAGGAGTGCTACACATTTCCTGAGGGTACCTACAGAATACTTGTTTAAATGTGTATTAGTTCTACTCTAAAGTACACACAGGCTCTAAACCAAGCAGTTCTCCAGTGGTACCAAACTGAGAACTGACAGGAGTTAATTGCACTGCCACAGCTCACAGGAGTTCAAAACATGGTTTGGGACACGTGGTGAACAACACAGGATTGGAGAAGAACCACCTCAGCTTCCTGAGGAATAAGGTAAGAACACCACAGTGCAAAGGCACCAAGTTTATTGCTCAATACATCTTTCTTTAATCAGCAAAGCAGTTTTACATCTACAGTGTATAGATAACTGCATTCCTTTTTAAAATTATGAAGTCCCACTGTCAGTAGTCATCTCTGAGAACACATCTCTCTGCATTTTTTGTGTATTAAGAAATCTCTAAGTGCATCTGAATAAGCACACCAGTTCAGAAAAACAATCACATCAAATATAAATTAATGTTCTTCCTTTCCCTCTTTTGCAGAGTATCAACACTTAATGTCTGCATTCCAAAAGATCTGCCTGTCTTTTCTCCTTTGGGAGAATGTGCATTTCTGCTCTAGACACCAGCAGTGGATCCTTCCATGGCTCCCCCTTCCTAAGGAAAGCTCTTTCTTGGCCTCCTCATCCACCTTCTTTCCCTTCCTGGGAATCCTACCTCTTCCCAGTGCAAAAGAATTACGTGAAAAGACATATTCCAGACATAAATGTGCAAAATTTTGCCATCTTCAGCAACCATGTTTTAGAAAACAAAATATTAATTTTTTAAAAAATTTATATTTAAAAAAAGAAAAACATGCATGTACACACACACACACACACACCCCCACACACCATTTCTCCATTGCACACAAACAGAGCCAGCCATCCTGATTAAAAATTGAGAGAGTGGCAGACAGGTCATTAAATCATAAAATTTCCAGGCAGGGGGTTACACAGGAAAAAAAAAAAAAGTTAATTTAAATGGTTTGGAGAAGTGAAGAATCCTGTCTTCCAATTATTTTAAACTAAATGAGATAGACCCAAAATAATTTCTCTTTTAAACAGAAAATGAACCTGAGCAAAAGGTTTGTTTTCATTGAGGGTTTTTTACATCTCCCTTGCTTCACTCACTGATCAGAATGGAGCAAGAGAGCTGCAGCTATGCTAAAAACCTGCAAAAGCATCAGAAAATTACACTACCAAAGCCACTGTAAAACCAGCACTAGCAGCAGCAAGCTTCTACCACATTTTCCTGAACACACACTTGAAATCTGCCAAAACTAATTTGCATGTCTGTCAATGAATTAATCTCTCACAGCAGATGAGATTTGGTTTTTGCTCCATTCAGATGTCATCAATTTCTAAAGAAAAGATTAATCTTACATTTCCTTCACTGCACATAAGGTCAATCCACTCAGAAAACACTGACAAAAACATGAAAAAAAACCACTATGCCAAACTGCAGATGTAGTGAAAACAGACTAATCTGAGCAATTCCTCAAATTGCTTTGTGTTTCAATATCCTACTGCACTGGAAAAACAGTTAAACAGATTCACAAAACCAGATTACCCAATGTTTGAGAATTCTACATCTTTCTGAGACAAAAAAAAAAAAAGTCTCAAGTAATTTTGAGTACTTTTCTTATTATATGTAGGTTGTGTAATTTTTATTTCAGAACAGATGTGAGACAGATTAAGCTGTTTCACTGGAATATAATGGTATCTTTCCCACTGATTATGAGAGAGAACTGGTGGATTAAGCAGGATTATAAAATTAGTTAAAAACTAGATTCAATAATGGAAGTACCAGTTGCTCAACCTTTTAGTCAAAAGCAGACCTGTAACAGTAAAAAAAACTGCGTAAGGTTCTTGACCTCTGAATATTTTAAAATATTATTCCTATTTTTGAATTACATAAAGGCACTGCAGCATGCATTTTTGTGCACTTTTATATGCATATCTCCAATGATTTTCTACAAGGCATGCAGATGTGAGCACAGGAAGTTTAAGCTTAAAACCAAAACCATTCTTACAATTTCAGACTCCTTAATTATCTACAGGTGCTGGAGGTCCCTAATACAGCAAATCAACAAACTCAAGGCAGAAATACTGCCCTGTGTTATACAACACTGCTATTATGCAACATCCCTATTCTCTGCAGCAAGTACTTTTTCCCTGGCCTCTACTGCTCTGCTCCCAACACACATCTGCAACCATTCTCTATTGTATTCTATTTGTGAAGCAAACTTTCCTAGAAATGGGGTTTAAATTCTGACCATGCAAATCAAGGGAAAGAATTTAGCACCTTTTCCCATTCCAGTCATTGTGCTCCAACAGAAAACGTAAAAAATAAATAAAAATCTCATTTTTCCTTAAAATTGCAGAAATAGACCTCATTTAATAATTGCCTATAACAATAAACTACTCTGCCTAAAAGGCTCACAGATCTGCTCTTATTTGGAAATACTCCAAAGCTTTTTGCTTATGCACAGTCCAAAATCTCCTACACTGGTGTGACCAAAACCCTAAAATGCAGCAGCATTTTTTTTTCCCCTTTAACTTCAGTTCTGTACCTTCAAAATGTCCAGATTCACCACAAAGATGGAATCTTTGGATTTTCAACAGAACCTGAATATGTTCACACACTGTACAGAGTGTAAAATGACAGAACATGCAACATGGCAAAGTGAGATGATGTTGATGCAGCTTTGGATGTAAAGGATTTATTCCCTGCAGGAAAAGGAGTACTGATATTTAATTGACAAAAAGGGCCTACACCTTTAAGTTTCACATAAAAACACACAATGCTCACGAACTTCTGAAACAGGAGAGCAAACTTACAGCAAATTGAGCCAAGCCACCTAAAATCCCAATGGAGATCACCTTCAAACAGCCAGTCTGGAGCTCTCTGTTAGAGAGTGAAAAGCTTCAACAGCTGAGCCTGCTTAGCTGCATGTAAGTTACACACACTTCAACACCTTCTTTAAACACTTCCTTCAAATTCTGGATTTCTAGTACTCAACAAATACCTCATAATCAAATCACAAACGTTCCTTATTTTATGCTCAAGCTGAACACTTGACTCGTTCCAGAGCAGACATATTTACAGGAAATCATGTGCTTACATACATTAAAAAAACCCCTCAAAATTCTTCATTTCACAGGACTCAGACAGCTCCAGTTTTACCTCTCTGACTACAGTACAGAAAACTGCTTTCATGAGTGCAACAGCCTGGGATCCTTGCCTTTCTGCACCTCACAGAAGCAACTTCTGTGAGCTAAAGTTTCTTGAGCTGTACTTCAAAACATGGAAGCAACCACAGATTGCACCTCAGCTACAAGACAGACATGATTTGGTTTGCTGCCATGATTTTACTGTTACCAATTGGATACCTTGGTTTTACCTTACAGTTTATTCACAATATTTGTTTTTTAACAGAACATTTTTCCTCCCCCTAAACTTCCCAACTACCCCCTTATTTCAACTGCTGCTTAGTATTTATCAAGAGGTGTATTATAACCTAAACTGTCTTTACTTGAGTCCCTATGATAACAGCAATTCATCTTGCCTAGCTGAAGACTCACAGCTTGGTTTTCATGCTGAAGTGATCACTGATGCTGCCTTACCTTGGAGTTGCTACTATGTCAGGAAACAAAAGTTTAGGACTGATGTTTAAAACATATAAACATGTCATAACAGATACTAAAAAACCTGACTTATGAAAAGTAGTTTACAAGGAAAAAAAAAAGCCTGTCATCCTTGCTAATCCTAAGTATCAAGACACTCTTCAGCTGGTTATAATATCAAAACATAGTGAACAAAAAAGTCACAGCAGAATGTGTGTGGATGCTCCTCCCAGTTTCATTCAATGAGCAGTTGCCCTCCCTTGAGAGGAGAACATTCTGTTTCCTATTCACTGCCTGAAGCTCTCTGGGTTGTTCTGTGAGCAGCCAGTCATTCTGCAGCTCCTGCAAACCCAGGAGGCTCTGCCTGCCCACAGAGAGCTCTGCAGGTCTCCCTGCTCATTTCCAGGTGTTCCTGGTGAGCCATTCCTCAAATCCCCCTTGACTCAAGTACTACTGTTAGGTACATCATGGGATGGACAGAAACAGACAAGAGGAGGAGAAAGAGTGACAAATTCTCCAAAAAAAATTCTTCAGAGGACTTCATTATCAGCAGAAGGGAAAAGGATTAGAAGGACTATGACAATTTGTAGGGCAAAACTTAAGTAGGAAACACAGCAAATTGTCTTGCTTCAGGCACTGCCACCTGAAATTCTGATTATGAAGAAAACAAAGTTCATATCATCTAGCAACAGTTTCCTTCTCCTCAGTCACACTATGGAACAGAAACATACATTTCAACATTCTAAACACAGTTGAGCATCCGAGACCCAAAGAGTTGCAAATTCAATGCTAACAAGACACCTAAACCTTTTTAGTAAAACTTGGCAATTATGTTACAAAGATTTACTTTTCACAACCTTCATCTGTTAAATGATTACCAAACATACCCAGAACTCTTGCAACATTTGCTTTTCCATAGAAGAGAAGCTGCAAATAGCAAGAGAATTTAGGGAATTTTTACTTCATGACCCCAGGAATGCTCACTCCCTGCCCCCTTTAATGTTACTCAGACCCATCTTCTGACAAAACAATGCTGTTTGCTATTCCAGTTTCTGGGCCAAATCATGGCAAAAGAGTGTCTCAATTTTCTATACTTACACAATTGAAGACTAGAAGGGGTAGCAGGGGGCAGGATGACAGTGCTATCACGTGTGATCATGTGAAAAAGTGTGCCTTTATATGCTGAGAAGTGTAAGAAGGTTAAAAAAAAAACCAAAAACAACTAAAAGCAATGTTTTCCAACAGTTATTAACTGTATTCAAAGACCCTTTTTCCACTTCTCTAACCAAAAAGAGATTTTGTACCTCAGTAGAAACGCCAAAATAAAAGAACATTTAATTTTGCTGCATATTTTAATGCTAAAATCCATTTATCACTTATGTCCATACCCCAACCTGAATTCAGAGGTGGAAACTGTGCACCAGAGCTCTCATCTTCTGGGCACCTCAAGGTTATTTACACACCTCATGTATTCAGAGTAAGAAAAGAAGAGACTTAACAACCCTACATCCACACTGCAGAATAAATGGCCTATAACATACTACCCTACAATGTTTTCTTCACAATATCCAAGAAGATTTCTTAAAGGGCTTTTTTATTCTCTTTTCATAAAAAGATGTGGCAGATGCACACATACTTATCCAAGAAATTTGTTATCTGCCCCAACAGCTGAGTAGCTAAATTAGCAACTATGTTTATAGCAAAATATGCAAATTAATACCTACAGTTGTTATGCCTAGACTTAGCTGATGAAGAGACATCGTTAAGAAACAGTAGTGGAATTGCAGCAAACAATTCAAACATTATTGAATCACACAATACTGCTAAACAAGGCTAATGAACCCTGCTAATTATCAATGCTCCCCATTTTTATCTTATTGATGAAGCCAAGGAGTTAAAAACAAACAAAAAAACCCAACAAGTCTGATCAAACACCTGCTAAATTAAGGGGACAGTCAAAGAAAACAGCACTTCTCAAACTATTTTGACCAAATAAAGTTCTGACTGCAGATTATTCATGTGAAGATCTCCAGAACAGTGAATCTGCTTCAGTTAAGATATGAAAGTCTAGCATATATGCAAACTTTGGGTTTTTGCCACAGTATGGTGTGGAAGATTAATGCATAACCCCTGTTTGCTGGTGGTTAGGCTAGGAACTGTTCAATCCCAGGAGGAACAAACTTGCAATAACAAAAAATACACAGTGCTGTTCATTGTAGTTTCAAGCTCCGAGTGTAAAAAATTATAGATATCACTTGAGCAGTCCTTAGTTTTGCCAGAAATTTTCACCTATTTTCAAACATAACCACCCTAGATATTTCTCCTGTAACAAGAAATTTCCAATACAAAACACTTTCTAAACTGATGGGTGATGCATACACATCTCATACAACTGGAAATGAATTAGAAATGCACTTTCTTTTTACTGGAATCACAGAGCCAGTTTGTTCCAGGAACATGTTTTCTGATCTTTGCTTGTGGATTACAAGCCCTGCAAATGCCTATATATTGTTATGTGTGTGTGTATATATATATGTATATCTGTGTACATGTATATATATGCACAAACTGGTAAAAACCCACTTTAAAATTCTTTAGTAAACAGCCTTTGCTTTTACTATTTAGTAGAGTTCAATAAAACCTTCTGTATCAATACATTTCTCAGTAAAGTCAAGCTCACACAAAGCATTTCAAGGAGAAAGGATTCAGTGTCAGATTCTCCCTAAATACAAAAGTCAATCATTTCCCCATGAGAATGACAATTCAGTAGAACAGCAGAACCAGAGAGCTTCAGTTTTGAAAGCTGAAGTTCTGAAAGTCTGAAATCCCTCAGCATTTCTCTCCTACTTCTTTTTTCCTGCCTTGAGAATATCAGCAAGTTTTCTTGTCAAAAGCAGCATTTTCATCACCAGTTTTAGTTCAGTATTTTCATCTTACTACAAAGAAAGCTTGGCAGCTATGGCTTATATCAGTCAGGAGTCTACAAGGATATTACTAGAAATAGCAACTTCATTTCTTAGGTTTAGATTTGCTAAGGAGACCAAAATGCTTGCATCCATCCATAGAAAAAGATTGTAAAATATGGTTTGATGACTGATTCTAGCAGGACTTTAGCTCCAAACTCTGTAACTGAGAAACAGTACAAACACTGCAGAATAGACATACTCATTCAGCCTGCACTCCTCCTCCCTGCAATTCTGCACAATCCCCAATTTTTCTGGTGGTAGCACCATAACATTTCACCAGTCTCTGCAAAGAGGTGCAATGGTTTGCACCATTCCACGGCCCAAAGGAAGAACTTTTCAAAGGTAAGTGGTGATTTTTACTGATGGGATGGGGGAAGGAGGACAAGGGCAGGGTGGTTGCTGTTCTTGCGACCACACAATCTGAGTGCAGCCATAGCTACTGAGGGGACCTCAGCACTGAATTACTGAGCTGACCCAAATCCAAACTAAAACTGCTGAGACCAAAACCAAAGCAGCCCTGGCTTGAGCCCAAGTGTGTGCTCCCTCCCATGACCCCTCCTTCAAGCCAACATAAACATCTGATGACCACACTGGCCATGTACCTAAAAAACTGCTCAGTGTTAGGAGACCATTTTAGCTAACACTGGTCAAAACTCAGAGCAGCCTGGCAGGCAGCTGGCCACTGAGAATTGCAGGGAAAGACTCCACTGACCAGGAGGAAAACCAAAGGATCAGAAGCAGGGCAAGCAGGCATTACCACGCACAGATCCACAGCCTTCAGGCTGTAAGTCCAGCACTTCCATTACCTGGAGCTGTGCTGCTGCTTGACCAGCTCCAAGTGCAGCTCCTGTCAAACCCAGAACTGCAGCTGAATACTCCTGTACCAACAGTAAATAAAATAGAAGTCACTGTGCTGCCAAAACTGCACCATGAACACAAAACTAGACCAAACACAAACTGCTAAAGACTCCTTGTTATCCAGGCTCTGGCCACTTTTAAAAAAAAAGACACATTAACATTCTTTTGTAAAATGTTTCTTTTGGATTTGGGATAATGATTTAAAAGAATCCTCAAATGCTTAAACTGCAGAAACATGGATTAATTCACGTACCCCTGTGCTCAGATTGAATTATATAAAACATTACTATAAAGAACTGATCAGTGCCAACAAATCCATAGTTCTAGTGGCAAAACTGCTTTTGGCCTATCCTGTCAGATAATCCTGCTGAATTTCATGGCACTCTCTTTTGGGTAAAGTCACAGGTGAGTGACTAAGAGCCACTGAAATGTCAAGCTTTGTGACCAACTGCTTTGGATTAAACCTTGGTACTGCAGACATGACCATAATTTCAGGGATGTGGTTTCAGAAGAGCTGACCTGTCACATCAGACCAGTGCACGCTGCCTCTCCTCAGGTCACCACCACCCAGTGCAGCCCAGGTCAGAGCCATGGCAGAGACAGGGATTTCCCATCACCTCCTCTTTCCCACCTCACCGATTCCAGAACCCGTGTTTAACATCCAGGCCAGAACAGAAAAGTGACCCAAACTAAACCCAAACATCCTAGTTCTGCTCACAGAAAGGGTCCCCCTGTACAGCCACCTGCACCACTGCACCAGCTTCCGGACAGGCAACAGAATACTATAATTTAAATGATTTTAAATGACCTAAAATTAGGGGTTAAATAAAATTCACAACTACACTGATATTTTCAAAATTCCAAAAGTTAATAAATTTTTTTTGAACCAATATACTTCATTATACTGAACACTAATTAAATAGCACCAAAGAGCTCATATGGCATGTTATTGTTAGTTGATTTTGATGCAAAGAACAAAGTGAACAGAAAATTGAAAGCGTACAGATTTAAGAACAGTGTATGGAAAAATTTCCTATTTAAAGGAAAAATGAAGTTGAAGATAAAGTTCTAACTCTTTTCTATCTTTTAGTTCTACTTTTAGTTTTCTACTGATAGAAAAAAGTTCTAATTTTTTTCTATCAGTAGAAAAAAATGTACCAGGGTTACTTGATGCAATATAAAAGAGGAGGAAATGTTCTTATTTACGTCTTAAGAATGAGAAAAATTGCTCATGCTTTTAAAATACTCTATCTATATGTGTAAGAACACTTATATGTAATTGTTTGCACCAACACAAGCTTTATCAGGGTTAGACAGCAGTGATGATCAATATTGCAGAGGCTTCCCTTCTGGTGAGAGAAAATGTGATAAAGCCCCAACGAGTGGAAGTGCTCAGAACAGAAGGCCAGCTCTGGTGCAGAGGTAGAACAGGAGCAGGACCAGTTAAGTGAAGTTCACAGCACTGAGTAACTCGGCCTCCAGGATCCCTCCACACACAGACTGAACTCCTGATCACTGCACAGCCCCAGGCAGGAGTGGAACCACTGCAAACTCACTGCCTGACAGCAAACTGCTAGCAAAAGTGCTATTAGCACACCAGAGGAACCACTCACTGCTTTCCTGCTAAACACACACTTCCATCCCCAGTCCAGGTTTCACAACAGCATGACTGGGACAGCCAGCCCCAGTGTGGAGAGCAGGCTGAACCAGAAGTGACATTATGAAATGCTGAGTAGCTTTTTTAAATATTAGTGAGAAAGAACAGGTTGCTGGGAAGTTTAGCACCATTTGGAAAATAGGAGACCGTGGATGCTCCAAACTGAAGTGAAATTACTAGCAAAACACAAATCAAAACCAGTTAGGACTTCTCTGCTCTTACCTTCAGATATTTTCTATGATAAGAAGCAAAACCCAAGGTTATCTTAAGGTTTTAATCTCTTGAAAGACCCTTGGCACATCTCACCTCACCACCATGCTCTGACAATGCTCAGTTTCTGTAGTAACCACACCAACCAGGACGGCACCTCTGTATTTTTACCTTTGTTAACATAACAATCCAGTATCAGGAATGTAAACACGGCAAATAAAGAATAAATTTTGTAAAATTCACAAACACACTGCAGATAGCTTCCTGCCTGTTTTCACAAGTAGTTTTCTACATTATACCCTCTATCTGAGCAAGGCCAAAATAATTCTCATTTCCAGTGCTACTGAACCAACTCTTGAAATTCCCTAGACACCTGGCTAGCAGATGCACAAAATGAAATATTCTGCATGGAATCATCCCAGTACAGACTAAACTGTATTCCTTCCATATGGCTACTCAGCCTAATGTCCTGTCCATGAGTGTTTTTTTCAGGTGAGTCAGAAGACTCCTCTGTTGGGATGGGAACAAAACAGGAGACTTCTTATCCCCTCCTCAGAACAAGGAGGCAGCAGCAGAAGGCATTCCTGGTACCACTATCTCAAGCACAGTTTAGGATTATGAGGCTTTCACTTCCTGTGCTGATAACACAAATACAAAACTGATGAGAAATTTTCAATTCCAACAGTCCAAACAGTCCAATATTTACTGCTCCAAGGGTTCAGTGTTGGTCCTACACTTCAGACAACACTGTTTGCAGTGACTGATATCTGAGTCAAAAGGTTTTAGCAGCTTTATGAGTAGTTACTCACACCTAACATTCTCTACAGCTCTAAGGGGTTTTTTCTCCCCCCAGTCTTTCAATACTTTAATCTGTTTTTAGTATCTATATTTTCAGATCTTCTCATCAGAACTATTACAACACAACTGAACAAGATGTTAAGAATCGGAATTTTGAAACACATTTAATAATTATATATTCTCAGAGTTAGATGATGGCAGAAGATTGCAGCAGATCACTGAGAAGTAAATATCAGTTTACTTGAAAAAGAACTTAGGAGTAGGGAGCCCTGGAGTATTTTGGTACAACACTTTTTGCACACTATAAACTCCCTGACATGCAATATTGCCTCTCTTATAGGAAGGCCAGAACTACAGTTAAGCATAAAAGTTAGAGCATTGAGTTAAGCATAAAAGAATAAAAATACGCTGCAAGAAGGATGAGGGATTACTGCCTACACAGAAAAACAGACTGCCAAACAGTACCCACAAACTGCAAACAAGGATGCAATGAGGCACAAGACTTGTAGAGCACAGAACTACTTACCTATGACAACTTTGTCAGCCAGATGCATTCAAGCAACTGCTAATATTAAAAAATACTGTATTTGAGACTATACAACTACTTACTCATAACAAAGAAGCTAACAGCATGAGAGAAATAACACATACTTCTAAGGAGGCAGGACATTTAATGAGCTCTCTCCAAGGGAAAAACGCTGAGCTATTTTTTTCAAGTTGAACAAGTCCCTTAGGTCTGCAACCCATGCACAGGCTGATGAGTCTCGGCCAGTGGAATGTGACACCACATGATGACCAGCCCCTTCACCATGCCAGCACAAGTGTCTGCTGCACACGGCTGTGTGTTATTACATTGCAAGGAACACACTACAACAACAGTGGGGTTATACAGCACAAAACGCGAGCAACAGCCCTCTCGGGATCCATAAGAAACCCGAAAATAATAGTTTCCCATTCTTTTACCAATGTTTTTTAGTCCTACAGAACTAAAACCGTTCTCTACCGACAAATGCAGTCATCTCACTTGGTATCTGAGAAGCTTAAATACTAACCTAACTAGGATTCTAAGTCTGTGGCCTTTTCTTCTCTCTCCTTAAAACACAGAGGACTACCCTTGTAAAGAACCACATAAGTCAAAAATTCGAGGTATCTAACACGGTTCGTAATGGCCAGAGCTTCCCAGCCCTATGTTCAAAGCAGCCACAACCTGATCTCCACTCGGACTCAAGACCGAGAGAAGAACAATCTTAAGAAATTATAACATTAAAAGAAGTAGAAAAAGCCAGGATTGAGAGCCTGGGGCGAAGCCACCGACAGACACCTGTGCAGTGAAGAGGACAGAGGCCCTGCCGTCCGCTTCCAGACCCGGCCCTCGAACACACCCCACCACGGGGCCCGGTCGCGGCGCTGGGCCCTGGCTCGGCTCTCGCCAATGCCTCGGGCGCCCCGGCCCGGGGACTCCCTGCTCCCGCCGGCGGCCCCCGCCCTGCCCCGGCCGCGCCGCTGCAGGGCCGCGGCCTAAAGATGGCGGAGGCGGCCGCGCTTCCCCGGCTGCACTCCCGCCCCGCCCGACACTGAGCCGCACTCACCACACAGCCAGCCTCTCGTACCGGGACTCCGCGCCCCACCGACACCTCGCCGCTCGCCTCGTCGTCCTGGCTCCGGCAAACTCCGCCGCCGCCGCCGCCTCACGACCCGCGGCCGCCCGCCATCTTCCCTCCGCCTCCCCCGCCAGCAGCGCACGCGCCCCACGGCAGCGCGCACGCGCACTACAGCAGGGCGCGCGGGCGGGGGCGCCGCTCCTGAAGGGCCCCGGGCGGCAATGCGCGTGCGCACTTGGGGCGGGGCGGGGCGCGCGCCGCTTCCGCGAGCCGACCCGGCCGGCACACTAATCACAGGGCGCGGGCGCGCAGAGCTGCGCGCATGCGCAGAGCGCCCGGCGGGGCCGTCCCGCGTGTGGCGGAGGCAGAGGGGCGCCGACGGTGCCTCAGAGCCGCCGGACCGGGACCCGCCCGGGACCCGCCTCCGGACACTGCTAAGACCCGCCGGGCTGGGATCTGCCCCTGGACACTCCCGGAACCCCCGGGCCAGCCGGCTCCAGCTCGCCAGAAGAGGCACTGCCCGCGGCCAGAGCGATAAGTGCTCCGGGCGCGGCCGTGTTGTGCGCTGCTTCTTGACAGTCCTCTCACTCTCACCAAAGGCCCAGGTGCTACAAGACACTCCGCCTGGTGGGGCTCCCAGAAATACCTTTGGAGTGGGCTGCCCAGGGAGGCGGTGGAGCCACCCTCTCTGGAGGTGGCACTCAGTGCCATGGTTTAGTTGGCATGGTGGTGCTCGCTCAGAGGTTGGACTCGATCTCAGAGGTCTTTTCAAACCTGATTGATTCCGTGATTCCATTCTCTGTCCCTGTTACTTAGCTTCAAAACACAAGCAAAACCTACTAATCTCAAGGCTCGTCATAATCTATTTGTGTAGGATAGTGCAAACTCCTGAGATCATTTACAGATTACCATGTCTGTTACACTCCTCCTAAGGGTGCTTACAAAGGCGTCAAGTAGTAACACGAGTGTAGAGAGGTGCAGAATGGCTTTTCTCCCTGAATTAGTTGTGATTAAGACCTTAGAGTCTGTGTGTTTAGATTAAAGTGTCTTAAAGCTGCTTGAACAGAAACATTTTACACAGCAAACCCAATTCAGCAGGAGCAGCTTCTGGGAAGCATATGCTGTATCGAAAGGGGACACTAAGCTTTATAAAATAAAGATTTGCCACCTTGGTTTTTCTTCCTCAGTTACAATTATTCTGACCATGCTAAAGTTGCATGTGTGTTTTATAGGCTTGGAGGAGCCACTGCCACCCCAGCTCATACACAAATCTGTTTGAAGTACTGTGCTCCAGGTGAGGTGAGCCCAAACAGTTGTCACACACCAGTACAGCCTCCCAGTACAGCAGCAACATTACACTTTTAGTAATATTTTATTTCTCTCCCTTTTGCAAGATCAGTGATACTATCGCTTATTATCACAAATACACAAATAATCTTAACACATCTGTCTGCCTCTTTCTCCCAACATTCTTTCCTGCAAATTTTTCCTTCTTTCAGGTGTGGTGGTAAAATTACAAGACTTGAAAAGACTTGTTTAATAAACAAAAGAACATTCCTTTCAAATAAAAGCTAGCAATCTGTGAATCTCCCAGCAGCTGAGCTCTGGTAGCACTGGGTATGTGATCCCCACAGGCTGCACCAGGAGCCAGCCCTCCACTGTGTCCCATTCTTTATGGTTTGGTTTCATCTCAGTATTAGGGAAGTTATAAAGAGCTCATCCCTCCAGGGGTGGGTTCTTGGCTGTGTTAACATCAAAATTATTTGGTTTCTTCACCTTTTTCTTTCTGTAGCAGGATTGGGTGTCTGCAATCACTTGGCACAGAACAGGGGAGCAGAGAGGAAGATGCTGCCCCAATGCTTTCTCACTGTGATTGTAGTCACACCTCTGATCTGTCCTAAACTGCACTGGGGTCATTACACTCTTGGAGTCCCCAGATCTCCAGAATATATTCAATAAAAAGCTCCTCATTAACAAAAATCATAATAGGTGCCCAATATTTATGAAACACATAACTTTAATTTAAAATATCTTTTAATTTACACTAAACAATAATAGAAAAATATTGAAGCTGTATTAATTCACTGTCCCGATCAAACAATAAAACAAACAAACAAAAAACACCAGATATTGATACTGCTCATCACTGAAGCTTCTGAGAACCAAGAAGTTTCTGCACCCTTTAGAAGTTCCTAAAAAACACAAAATCACATCCACATTTCTGCTAAAAACCGAAAACGTTGAAAATTTTCAACCTGGGGAGACGGATTAGGGAAGAAACAAATACTTGAGCCCCTGGGAAAAGGCCTTTCAGATTCTTTGTTCTCACAATTCAGGGGGTCCTTGCCAACTTATACACGGAACAAACCAAAAGGACAATGCTGATCTCCAGTCTGAATGCACCTGTGGGAACACAGCACTGGAGCACACTGCATCCACTACCCTTGCTCAGCTGGGAGCTGGACTGATCCAGAGGGCTGAGAAACAGCCCAGGTCCTCAGGATTTTGTGCTCAGATAAAGGGGCTGAGGGTTAACCTTAATACTGGAAGCTGCGTTTAGTCTGAATGTCGTCGAGAATCTGTTGTAATTCTTCATCTTCAAACCGGCCCTCCAGGCTGCAAGGGAAGAGCAATAAGGAGGCATTAAAGGTTTCAGAAATGATCTCTCTCCCTTGATTCATTTCAGTCATAACACTCTCCTGTCAGTCTCAACACATTGTCACCCACCCGTGTGACCACCAGGAACCACCTGTAACATCACTGTAAGAAGAGTGCTCTGATCCCTAGGCACTGCTTCCTCTTTACGTGACAAAACTCCATTCTTCCCAGAACCTTCTGCTGAGTAATTTCAAAATGTGTTTTCAAAAAAGGCAAGGCAGGTGTAAGCAGACCTCTAAATGAGGTCCACGTAGCTGAATGCTCATAAATTTCATAGCAAGAATGGACTGGCTTAACATAAAATCATGGAACAGTTTGGGTTGGAAGGGACCTTGAAGATCATCTCATTCCAAAACCCTGCCATGGATAGGGACACACGAGCCCCATCCAGAGCCCTATCCAGTCTGGCCTTGGACACTTCCAGGGATCCACGGGCAGCCACAGCTTCTCTGGGCACGCTGTGCCAGGGCCTCACCTCCCTCACAGGGAGGAATTTCTCCTTGTATCTAATTTAAATCTACTCTCAGTTGAAGTCAATCCCTCGTCCTGTCACTACTCATGTAAAAAATCTCTTTCCATTGTTCTTGTAGGCTCTTTCCAAGTACTGGGAGCCCACAAGGCTCCCAGTAGGTCATCCCAAAGCCTTCCCTTTCATATAATGACAAGTAAGGAAGAAACTGTAATTTAAATGAATGCTTATTCCCTCCTCTATCTCAGGCCATGAAATAACCAATCAAGACATGAAGAAGCTACTGCTCCTCCTACATTATCCACAAAACAGTTCATTTGCTCCAACAGAAAAAACTCCAAGGAACACAAACACAGCCAGCAAAAAACCCAAATTTAAGAGGTTTACACTTGATCCAGTAAAAGCTCTCAGAAGTGCATTAGGGACATGTACAAAGTGTGCTGCTGTCAGATCAGTGGGTAGGGGAAGAAAGACCAAGACCAAATGTTGTTCCAGCAAAGGAGCTGGATTAAAGAGAGGATACCAGGGCATGGCTGGCCCTAGGTCAAGTGCCAGCAGCCTTTGTACAATGTGTAAGTGCTTACCTAGGAATCAGAGCTTTTGCTTCCTCAGCTGTCTCAGGACACAAGTTAGCCAAACATGCCAGTTCAAACTTATGGAGCTTCTTCTGCAGCAGTAAGCTGTAAGGGAAGACACCAATTTGATGGAATTACAAGACAGAAATATAAAGGGGCTTAAACTGAAGCAAATGCTTCTCTTTTTGCACACTGCCTCTGGCACTGAAGTAATTTTTTTTCAGGAGAAAAGACTCATTATTTAAATGCACAGAGGAAAGAATAAAATCCTATCTGCTAACTCCACTTCCCCTGAATTACTCTGTAAAGTCTAGAAAATCCTCCCATTTAATGCAATCAGCTGTCAGTGAAATACTGAAAGCAAAGCACTTCAGAAGGCTTGACCTGGACAATTCATCACCCTCCATCAAGAAATTCTTGCCTCGTTAGGAAAACAAAAGACTCAATTAAAGAACAAATCACTCAACATCACTAAGATGTACTTTTGTTAAAAAATGCAGGTGTTAGAATGGTAGGTGCTGCTGCCTATTTCTTGTCCCCAACAAACCTCTCCTGACAAAAAGCAAGCTGAGTTAACATTCAGGCAGCGCAGTGAAACCTCCACTCAACACTCACTGCAACTGGCTCAGCAATACAAGCAAGAAAGGCTCTTTTGCAAGGTTTTATTCCAGCAGGGTAACACAGTAGCTGAAGGAAAACCGGCTAGAAGGAGCAACCACGTGGAGCAGGCAGCTTAAAAGAAGGGGAAGGGGTAGGAGGCAGAGCTAAGGGCTGGGCTCCAGGGAAAGAGGGGTGGCCACAAGGGATGCCAAGCCAGTGAGGAGACAGGAGAAGGAAAAACCAGAGGAAGCTGTGACATAAAGGTCCATTTGGGAGTCTGCTTTTTCCTCAAGGAAGGCTAACACTACAGTAAGTAATTACTGATGTTTCCAGGGCTGGGGACTTGGGATTGACCAAGGGGAGAGAGTTCAGGGGATACTACATGTGAAAAACACCAATCACTTGTTTTTAAAATTTTAAAAGTTTAATAGTAATCAAATAGTTATAAAAATAGCAATATAATTAGAGTATAATAATTCGGACAATTTGAATTAGGACAATATCAGACAATAGTCCAGATACCTTTTTCTGGGCAGCACAAGCCCAAAAAAGGACACACGTTAACAGAGGATTAACCCTTAAAAACAAATAACCTGCTGCATATTCATACACCTCATCCATGATGCATAAATTCCATTCAAACACAGGATTGTGTCTGGTCAGTGTCAGCTTCTTCCTCTGAATCCTACTGGCACCTTCGAGGCAGAAAGACGTTCGTTTCTTCTGATAAGAGGGCAATAAATTATTTTTCTCTCAAAGATTTATGTATCCTGTGGCTGCTATCTCACTATGAATTCCTTCTTTAAAAAAGTATCCTACATAGCATAGTTTCTATTTTAACATTTTTTTTATAACCCAAAACTATATTTAACACACTACTTAAGAGAATTAACACAGCATTACTTTCTAACACAACACATATAACATTCATTTTAATATTTGCGAAAAGCCAATCCTAAACCACGCATTTTTCACACTGCACTTTTGTAAAGCAGGACCACTATGAGGGATCCAATTCTGTAACACAGTGCTTGTTACACCCCAACCTCGCCACTCAGCTCTCCCGGGGCCTCTTGCTGATCTGAGTGACCCCTAGAGAAGTTAGAAAGTCTCTTTTCCCAGCCTAGTGCTTGAAGAAGGAGTCAGGGCTCTTCATTTCTCAATTTCAAGGTTCTTTATTGTATCTTATCTACAGTTTTCTCTGACCCACCGAGGTCCGCTCAGCAAGACAGTCAGAGGCATTCTCCCTCGCCCCTGGGGTGGTGTTATGTCTTTATACTAAAAACTATATGTGCAATATTTACAATTACTTCTCAATACCTATCACCTATGTTAGACAATGAGCTTCTACTCTAAACCAATCTAAAAGTGCTAGCATCACAGCAGAAGATGGAGGCCAAGAAGAAGAAAGGTAGGACACGCTGAGATCCCTCCATCTTTCCCCCTGAACCTCCATTCTAAAAAAACCCAAAATCTACTTTTTCACCCCGTGATAAAGTCACTGTCATTCTACTTAATTTGTCGTGGCTTGCAGATCTTCATCTAAGGTTGGTAACATGCTCCACAGGTCATAATCGAAACCACAGGCATTCTGGGCTCTGTGCCAGGGTCTCTGAGACCCCTGGCAGGGGTCTTGGCTGCTCAGGCCAGCCACAGGGATGTCCTGGGTCCTGACACTCACCTGCGCACGCTGGCGATGGTCTCGCGGTTTTTGAAGCGGCTGAAGCGCGCCGTGTAGTTCAGGGTTTTCATGAAGACTTCTGACAGCTCCTGCTCGTCCTCCGCGCTCTCGTTCTGCTGCTTGCGGTGCTCCAGCAGCATGTGCACCTCGGAGTTCAGCAGAGTTTCTGCAGTTTCAAACTCTGCGGGATGAATGAGGGAATGCCAGCATGGAAAAGGGTGTTTGAAAAGGGGAATCGCACAAGTTTTGTGCGTAATTTAGATCTGGGTAACAAAGAAGTGAAAATGTCTTTCAGGGCAGTTGTGTGAGGCCTTTCACCAATGATTGGGCAGCACTTCATACTGAAAATGCTGATAAAAATTACACTTAGAATGACAGTCCAAGGGTTTGTCTTTTTGACCATATATTTTACACTTGCAGCCCTAATATTCAGATTTTTTCATATTTATGCAGTATGTTTTCTTTACCAATTTTGGCAGAAGTAATGCATGACTTGATACAGAAAAAAAAATATCTAGAACTCTAAAACTCCACAAAATTCAGAAGTGATGCCACAGTCCTCAGAAATCTCTAAGCTCTTGAAGTAAATATGAAAGCTGTTGAATGTCTTTAAAAAGGCTTAATTTACTTGAAAAGTTAATTGACCTACTGAAATTTTATTATCAGAAAAAAAAATTATAACCAATCTTAAAAATTCTCCCCCCCCTTTAGCCAACTTTGAATTCATCCATCATCACCATAATCTCTGCATGTATTCCAATTACAAGAACAACTTTCAACATCACAGTATGAGCTGTTCAAAGCAATAGGGTCAGAAGCTGCATCCCAGAAAGTCTGACAGCACTGTTTTATACAAGCAGATACAAGGACTGCTAGAAAGGGGCTGGCATCTCTTATTTTGCACTGAGCAGTAAATCAGCTTGGGCTCAACATGAGATTTTAGCATTAAAAAAACCTGAAAAAATAGTCCTTCAGAACTTGCCTATTATTCATAACTCAATAATGCAGTAATGCAGCACGGTGTCCATTTCTCCCCTGCTCCTTTTTTTTCAGGGTGGCTGTGAGGTGTAAATACATTTCTAGAATTTATACTGAATTAATTGTCTGAAAAATATATAGACTCTGGATCTGGACAGCTGGTTTCCTAACTGCAGCAGTATTCAAAAATTTCCAGAACAGCTTAGGCTGGAATGGACCTTAAAGCCCATCCAGTTGCACCCCTGCCATGGGCAGAGACACCTTCCACTGTCCATCCTTGACACTTCCAGGGACCCAGGGGCAGCCACAGCTTCTCTGGATACCCTGTGCCAGGGCCTCATCACCCTCACAGGGAAGAACTCCTGTGTCAATAAACATCACTGAAAAAGCTTAAAACAACCAAAAACCAAAAACCTTTTCACTACAACCTGACAGGATTTTTTAAATATCCTACCCACACATAGCGGCCCACCTAAGAACCGCCATATCCTAAAAATCATGAGATCCTTAAATATATACAAATCTTTTATTATCCTGATTTTTAACACTCGGGGCTTAGCAGCTGCTGGAGGGGCGCTCGGTGCAAGGAGCCGCTCGGCCAGGCCCGTACCCTCAGAGGCGGCCGCTGCCGGCCTCCAACCACCACCCCACCCCGAGCCCGGGCTCCTCGCCGCCCCCGCTCGCACCTTTGGGGAAGACGAGCTGCGAGGCGTCCTCCTCCACGTCTGCCGTCCGCGGGTCGCTGCCGCCCGCCGCCATCACCGGAAAGCCACGGCGGAAAGGGCGGCCCCGGCTCACGGAAGGGAGAGCGGGCGGCTCTCTGGGCGGGGGCGGGAACGGGAACAGCAACGGCTCTGCCCGGCTGAGGGCACTGCCCCGGTGAGGGGCGGGAACGGCTCTGCCCGGCTGAGGGCTCTGCCCGGCTGAGGGCTGAGGGCTCTGCCCGCGTAAGGGCTCTGCCCCGAGTGAGGGTTCTGCCCGAGTGAGGGCTGAGGGCTCTGCCCGCGTAAGGGCTCTGCCCCGAGTGAGGGTTCTGCCCGGGTGAGGGCTCTGCCCGGCTGAGGGCTGAGGGCTCTGCCCGCGTAAGGGCTCTGCCCCGAGTGAGGGTTCTGCCCGGGTGAGGGCTCTACCCCGGTGAGGGGCGGGAACGGCTCTGCCCGGGTGAGAACTGTGGGCTGAGGGCTCTGCCCACCATGAGGGCAGAGGGCACGACTGCTTCTCCCTCTCTCTGAAGTACAGGGGGCCGGTTTTACCCTGGGCGCTGCTGAAGATAAAAGAGATCGGTTGTCTCTGTGGGGCGCTGAGGGGAATCAGCGGGAGCAGGGAGGCTGAGTGCTCTCCCAACAGAGCAGCTCTCAGAAGTGTGTTTAAGCTCGCTTAGTAATTAGCTGCTTTTAGAGAGAGAAAGCAGCGGGATGCTGAACGTGGTATGTATGAACAGAGGACAAATAGCTGTGACAGACCAAGACTCTGCAAGGTGGGGGTTGGCCTCTTCTCACAGACGTCGAGAGGACACGGTATTAAGATGGGCCAGGGGAGGCTTAGGCTGAATATCAGAAAGAATTTCTTCACTGAAAGAGTGGTTGGACATTGGAGTGGGCTGCCAGGCAGGTGCTGGGGTCACTGTCCCTGGAGGTGTTTAAGGAAAGATTGGAGGTGGCACTCAGTGCTATGGTCTGGGTTGCATGGTGGTGTTCGATGGACTCTGATCTCAGAAGTCTTTTCCAAAACAATCAATTCTGTGATCATGAAGCCAAAGTCTTACCAGGCATGAACCAGGGCCCAAGAGCAGGAGTGTGGGGACTGAGGGAAACAGCACTCGTCCCTCACATGAACAAACTCTTCTGCTCTGTCCTTTAGGAAATTACCAGAGAGCTCAAAGCTGCGCTGGTGCCCCTCACCAGACTGCACAGCAGCATCTGCCTGCCCAGGAGCACCTGAGGACACTGAGGCATCAGAAGCATCTTCATTCACAGCAGTGGATCAGGCAGCTACGACCAGCTCCATTTCACTACCAGAACATCCTCCAGCTGGACAGCAAACCCCTAACCTTAGTAAAACCTTGACTGTGCCAGAGTTTCTGTCTGGCTCACTGTGATTAATAGACCTTGGACTGTAAGGAGGGAGTATTGATATCATAAATAGCACACTTTATAAGGAAGGTTAATTTTAAGACTATCCAAAAGCAATCTACAGACCCCTAAAAGTCATAGGTGGGCTGAAAATGAACATAATTCTCCCAACACTGCCAGGAAAATAACTTATGGAGCAGTGTTTTCCCTAGGGAGCTCACATATAAGTGCCTAACCTAAGACTCTTAAAGTAATCGTCTTATCAGTCCTTACTATGTCATCCTGTGCCCTAAAGAAAGACAAAAAATAGACTGTTGAAGGATTTATGATGAAAACACTCCTGTTCTCATCAACTTGTATCTGAGCCTAGGTGAATGCAGGTGGTTTCCTGCATGCTGGGAAAAGGAATGAATTAAAAATAAATTAGACGAATGTGAAGAGATCAAATAATAGATTTTTAATATTTGTTATCTGGATAATGAGCATAGCAGAGAAACTGATTGGAAAGTAATTTGCTAAGTGATACAAGCAGAAAGACATTCAGGAAGATGGAATGGAAATATCTTGGGGAACATCTGGCAAATTAAACAATTTCAATTAGGCTTACGAGAAAAGAAGGAAATCCATGCCAGATTGAGGAGAGAAGCATTTAAAATCAGTTGGAATCCTGATGGCTTCTCAAATAACCTGTCAGCTCAGAACACTGTGATTCTCAGAGCAGTAGGTAGCTCACAGAAGTTTAGGTTGTTAATTTCCCTTTTTGTTTTTCCCCAAGGATCCATTCTATTTAAGGATACAAAACCAAGACTTTACAGGTACAGTTAAAGAGGCTATCATGAAAGATTAAGTTTATTATCACTGATGTGTTTGGTTAAGGTCTCAAGAGCAAAATAAAAATGTTCCTGAATGGAAGCTGCTTTCCCCCACTTTTTTCTTTTTAAAAGAATTTTTAAAATAAACTTATAAACCCCATAGTAAATATTGCTCAGCTGCTGCAACAACCCAAATGCAGCAGAGTACCTGACCTTTTGTTATTTTTAAAATGCACTGGCTTCTTCCTCACTAATAATGACTGGTTTGGCATTTATCAGCAAAATATGCATAGAAAAAGTGAGGTGAGCTTGATTAAAATAGTCACTGAGTAAAGGAACTTTCAGGCAGCTTTACTGGTGACACCCTAAAATAAACCTTTTGAAAAAAAAGAATACTTGGCCAAATGTAATTTATCATGAACAAAGTCTCTAATATTCCATGTTCCAGGACAAAAAACTTTCTTTGATCCTTGCTGGAGACAGGGTATTGAGGAGCAGATTGTTAGACAGACCTCTCATGGTAATTCCTGTGTAGCCACAGTCTAAACACAGATCCTGGAACAACTCATTGCACCTACACAGACCTTACAAAATGCTCAGTTAAATATCTCCCTGTAATCAAATGTAGGAATAACTAACAACAAGGATATCCTGCTACCAGCATAAACCTATTTTGGAATATGCTTTCCTTCTAATTCATCAGCAGAAGCAATGTGATTTTTCTAGGAGTTTTTTAAGCTTTCTAGCAGTAATTAAGTCTTTTCTGTGGAGTGCCAGTGTGATAGGTAGATCCTTATGGAGATAACCACCCACTGAGAGCACCATGTGCCACAGTAGCCAGCATTGCACAGACAGGTGTGATTTTCATCTGTGCACCCAAAGTATAACTCTTCAGGTTTAGGTCTTCACACTATTTTACCTTTATTTTTACTCCACTTAAAATTAAATATCCAAAACCATAATGAATGAACATCTATGAGCAAAGTAAATTTATATTAATATCCAGTAATAGTCCTAGTAAGACTCTGAATGCAGAACTACATGATCTGTTAAGTTTTTAAATACATATATGACATTATCAACTGGTTGTATAATCCATAATTTATGCCAGAATTAGTCTGACTCTAAGAGCAGTCTAGCTGACCATAGAAAAAATATGGTTCAACAATCTGGATAGTGTTCAATTTGTACAATTATATACTTTAAAGAACACGGTAGCAATGCTCTTCTGTGCTTGCTGTGTTTTGAGAGTGATCATCAAACATATTCACAGACTGTGGCAAAACCATTTCAGGACCTTTCCTATCCTACTGCTCCATGGCCTATCAGTGTACATGTTAATTTATGGAGTTGTATAGGTGAGTGTTCTGATTTTCATTTCTATCTTGAAGATAAAAATGGAACTTCTCCATCACAGATAAAATAAATTTATTTTTTGTGTAAAAAAAAAAAAAGCTAGTATTCTTCCTTTGAAATACCCTCTAGAAGTTTCTGCTAATCTTTCTGTAATTTGGTTTGGTGCTAAATGACTAATTCATTTTGTTTCTTATTTCAAACAGAAGTAACAACAGAAGAATCTGTTTCCAGGAGAATTATCCTGGTTTATATTTAGCCTGGATTGACCTATTTCAGTGTGCAGTCACATGCACACCCTTCTACCTGGCCTCATCTTCCCAGTGAGCTGCTGAGTGTTCCTGTGGTCACAGAATGCAGTGGGCCAAGAAGAACCTCTGATGAGAGACAGCAGGCAAAGATTTTATGTCTGATTCAAAAGGAAACAAAAAAAAATCATGTAGGAAAAGCATATGACACTAAAATACACAAATTAAGCCACTGTATTCCTGCCAACAAAGCTGAGAGAGCACACTTGGTAAAACTCCTCAGGGATAGTAGGGATATGGGTAACTCAGAATTCACAAAGAAATTCAGCTGGAATTCACCTGGAAATCACATTAGTCACAGCACACAGCTCACATTGCCTAAGGGATTGACTTTCTAGCCTTCCTAGTACCAGCACCTGAAAATAGGTTTTTGCTTTGTAGTTGTTCTGTGATAAATGAGCTTCTGAGGCATATTTAAGTCAAAACCACCCTCCCCCTTGGTTTGGTTGGTGTTTTTTTAGGGTTTTATGACTCTTCATTGACATCCAGGGTTGTCCTTCCCAAGAGCCCCAGGAAGAAAATGCAGCATCTCTAACTATACAGCTCCCATAGACAAAAAGTTAACAATTATCTGAAAAGGTATGGAAATAACATGTAAGCCAGAGATCCAACGCAAATTGTAGAAAAGTAGTATTAAAATTCTACAATTCAGTTAATTCTGTCTCAAAGCAAACATTGAAATAGTAAGAATCTAGAAAGCTGGGTGTTTTATTCCTCTGAAATAAGGTTTTTAGATCACCTGAAGACTATAGCCCCAAAGTGTAGACAATTTGTTCTCAGTTCATTTTAGAAGACAAAACCCCAAAAGAACAATTTTGAGTTTGAGAAAGATTTACAGTACTCTGTAAATATATACATTTCACCATCATGACTACTGATAGAAAGTTATTGTCAAGCAAGCATTATTTCAGGATACAAAGACACTGCTATGCCGTTATGCTAAATTGAAACCATAATATTTAGTTTCAATTTTCCTACTATTTTTCCTTGCTTTCTTGTAGTGAGCCTGTTTGATTATTGGTGTGTTTCCAGACAGTTGTCACCCCTCTCTGGCAACCTCCCTGGTTTTGAATCTGTGGTGCAATTTACAGGTTTGCTATTCATACCTGTAATATATTGCCTGTCTCTGTAGATGAGAACAACTTCATCTCATCCCCCATAAAGGCTGTGGGAACTCATATAAAGAAGACAGTACAAATAATCTTTATCCATTATGATTTATTCTCTACAATACTTCATTAGAGGATAGAGTTCAATTATTTACACTCAGAAATTATTATATAGGTAGGAGGCAACCAAGTGTAATATAAAGAATTGGTCTGACGTCTCTGCACTGTAGGTCAAAAGAGGTCTCCTGCTTTAAGGAAATAAATTAACCAAAAAAACCCCCAACAAAACAACATGTAGTTTCTGAATACAAACAGAAAACAGCACTAATAGTCAGAGAAGACTGCAGAGGTTTGTTAATGTACTATGAAAACAAATTATTCTGTGCAAAGGTTAAAATGAACTCTTAGATTTCCTTACAGATTTTTTTTTTGTTCTGATAAACTGTAGATATGTGATATTTTGACCATATAACATTCCCAAACCGAAATGGCTTCAGTTGAGATTGACTGTTGAACAACATGAAAAAAAAAAAATTATGAACCTCACAGTGGAAACATTTCAACACTGACAGACTCCAGTGATCAAAGACATTCTCCTGTAGTTACCGTAAAACAAAGACATTTCATCATTGCAGTGAGATTATTTATCAGTTGTGGTTGTCATGAGAATAAGCCCTTCTAGACCAAAAGGCACTTGCTTCTAAGGATGAGTTAATCCAGATCAAACCAGGTAACAGTTGCTTTGAGGAGTAGTTCTAACCAGCTGTCCCAGCCAAGCAAACACAGAGAAAATCTCACATCAATTGGCCACTGATTTTGGCTGTCTCCATCCTGAGGCAATTCAAACTGCAGTTTGTGCCCATGTCACCTCTTTCATCCTTATGCATAGCTGCCATGTAATGATCTAGAAACGGGATTATTTCCTGAGACCACCTGTCCTTGTCATACATTTCTCTGAGCTGACTTAGCTATTGACACAGTTTTTGACTGATTTTATAGCTGGACCCTTATGGGACTAAAGCTGAGAGGGCCTGTTCCTTAGGCAGCAGACCAGTGTTTCTGATCTGCCAGCTTCTCTTCTCACTGCAACAAGACAAGAACACAGTACATATTTAGAGGCATTTATGTTTTGTTTGTGTTTTTTTAAACAGACTGAGTGGGGAAATAGAAGTGGGAGAGGACAAGACTTCCCCAGTCCCAAACCACCTGTCCCACTTCAGGCTTAAACCAACCAAGTTACTCAATCCTAAAATTCTGTTCTTTAAAAAAATGACAACTAACCCTCCCCACCCCACCCTTTAGTCATCCCCTAGTCAAAGAAACTGAAATCAGGAAAACACTATACACTGTTGAAGACACAGAACAGGGCAAACACCTGAAAAAGAAACAGTATAGTTGAAAAGCCTGGCACTGTATGCCTGCATGACCAGTCTCACCGAGCGTGCTCAGGGGTGAAGTTTTAGCACCATTTTTTGCCTTTTTTTAAACCTTTTAGAAATGAAATTCTAACATAGAACACTTGAACAGTAATGAGTGTAGCCCTATGTATCATACTGTTTGACAGCTGAAAGGTGAGCGGTATGCCTGGAGCTGACCCCACCCTCCCCCATCACTACATGGCACCTGGGGGAGAAACTACAAACTGGAGTGGTTTGTAACGAGACTCATTTATTCTCAGCAGCAGGAAGTCACGAAACAATCCTTTCATCTTCAATTCTTTCCTACAACATCACAAGGGTAAAGTGGCAATTTGTAGGAATGACCCAATGCAGAAGGAAAGCTGGGTCAATATTGCACCGTTATCCAGAGGAATCCCCCTCACGTCTCTCTCCTCCAGCAGAACTTACACCAACATGAAGCAAAATGGCACCAGTTGTGCCTTGCTTCCTTAGGACCAGGAGCAGCACCCTGCAGTTCTCAGCTTCCTACCAGCCCTATTCCCTGCCACACCACAGCATAATTTCAGGCTTCAAACACCAGCCAATTACAATACACGAGCCGGCTCAGAAGATGTGTGCAACCAAACAGCCATGACTCTGCTCTGCACTTGTGTTCTCTTCCCCATTCATTACTGACCCTCCAGAAGCTTGGAAAACCAACCAACCAACCAACCCCACTCCAAATTGTACTCTGAAGTCCAGTTATCTCATTGAAAGAGTGCCATAATTTAGAGTTTATGACATCCCTCCATGATGCTGCAGAATACAACTGATAACTTCCATTCAGAAAAGAGTATTCCTTGTGATCACCAACCACCATGGAAGAAGAACTACAGAATGCACATGAGTTTCATGCCATTTGGGTAATACAGATTTCCCCACTGACTTCCTGGATGTGGCAATCAATGACTAAGCTGAGTAAGATAAACCTTACCAGCACAACTGACCAGCACTATTCCATAGGCCTGGAATAAACTGGAACACTCACAGCCCCTAAGATCAGTAGTCATACCGGCGAAAGTGGCCATTCTATCAAAAGGAAGGTCCCCAAGACTGTTAGCTTAAATTAAAACAAATTTCAGTCACTGGTCACACTTGTACAACTACAGTCAATGCTCTGCAAACCCCTCCCCAGCCCTAATCCTATCTCTTACAAATATTTGGAAACAAAATTTGGTCAAAACAAAGACTGTCCAGGGACACTCGAGGATCCTTTCCTCTGCGTACACAGCACGTGCCACGTCGCTCTCTTACAGGCAAAAACAGCATTGTATTTCATAGCAGCCTTCATCACCAAGAATCCAACCTACCAAGGATCCGAGCCTTAAAGCCTTCAAGGGTTTATTTAAATAATGGATTAATTTTTCACATGTTTTCTGTCCATGAGGATGGGGTGCTATCCAGGTGTTCAACCCTCCCCAATATCATGATGTCCGCCTGTGATGCGTGGGGACTGCAATCAGCTCTCAGTACACAACAGATACCAGAGGTTAAAAAAAATTATAAAGAACCTAAAAAATGTTTTGTTGGACTCCGTTGCCCAGGCTGCCAGGGGAATGCTCCTACTTGATCTGGGGGGCTTCCATAATAAACAACTCAAGTTTCCAGAGTGTCAGTAACACCCAGGAACAGATCAGTCCGAAGCAGCACTTTCACTCCTAAAGGTCTTCTGCACCTCACGACAGTTCGTAGGCATGGAGCCCCAATCCAACTGAACCCCCGCTGGGAGGGAAGGCTGAGATAAGGCTTGGGCCCCTGAAGTCCTGTCACGCTCTCACCCTCCCCCCAGGTCAGTGGGAAGGCAGACTTGGCAACGGAAGCTAGCATCATAAAATGGTGCAGTAATAGAAGTAACTGGACCAGGAAGAGGAGGCGTCTGCCCCGATGATGTCATAGCCGTTGGCAGCAACTGGGGAGTGGGACTGGTCATGCAGCCGTGTGTCAGGAGTAATGATTGTAGAGGGGGGGGGCATGAAGGGTGCCATTCTGGAAACAATGCTGGCGGGAGGCCATGTACTCTGCATAACTGATTGTCACCTTCTCACTGCGGTACCTGCGGGAACAGGCAGAAACACAACGTCAGACTGCGCAGCTGGAGCATCGGATCTGCGTTCCCCACGACGAAGGCAGGAATGATGAATCTGACTCCACATTCTCAGAAGGCTCATTGAGTACTTTATGATACTATATTATAATAAAGAATACTATACTGAACTACACAGAAAGGATACTTACTGAATGCTAAAAAGATAATAATGAAAACTCGTGACTCTTTCCAGAGTCTTGACACAGCTATTGAACTAATATTTGGCTCATCTGTCTTCAGAAGGTTTGTATTCAAATAATATTCCCACTGCTGGATATCAATCCCACTATAGGTTAGTTTGTTAAGTCAAATAATTAGTCAGGCAACATAAAAGACAGATGTTATTGTCAGCCCACAAATACACAAAACAGGTTAAAACACCTAAAAGCTTGGCACTGATTGGCCAAAGAGTGAAAACAACTCCCAGCAGAATGCAATGGAACAATCACCTGTGGATAAACAATCTCCAAACACATTCCAAAGGAGCAAAACACAGGAGAAGCAAATGAGATAAGAATTGTTTTCCTTTTTCTCTGAGGCTTCTCAGCTTCCCAGGAGAAAAATCCTAGGTGAAGGGATTTTTCAGAGAATGTGAATGCAGGGACTTGACATAAAACGCTCACCCCAGACTCCCCTCCAGCTCACAGCCAGTGATGACCAAGAAGAACCCACTGGTATGAATAACCTATGTGAGCCTGAATTAGCTCCAGGGTCCTGAAAGATGAGTCCTAATCAAGGTGATGATAATTAAAGGGATGCCTGAAGTAGCACACAGGAAATAAATGATCACTTTGTATTATTTTTTATCCACAAATTGCAAGAAGAGTTTGCTGGAAGAAACTACAGTGATTAAATAATCAGTATTTCAGTATTGTTTACTTTTGTGGTTATCTCCACACTTGAAAAGGTAGTGAAAGAAATGGGGAGGTAAGTGAAAAGAGGTTTATTATAGGACATAAATTATTTAGTCCATGTTGTACAATCAAAATTCACAAAATGTGAAGTTCCTTTGGAGAGAGTGGAGTAGGTCTAAAGCACACTAAACAGTCAGCTACAAAGTGGTTGTGAGTTGCACAAAGACCACATTATGTGAGATTTTAATGAAAACCTTCATCCTGTCACCTCCTGTTAAAGAAAACCCTGCATACTCACCTCATTTCTCTAGAGGTAAAGAATGACCTGATAATTTAGTGTTTCTACAGAAAACCAGAAAGTCCCATTTTTTACTCAAATAAAGGGGGCAGAAACCAATAGGACAGCTGGTTGTACAGAAAAGCAAGAAAATTCTGAAAACCAGCCAAATTTGAGCGAGGTTTGGTTTTAAGACAGGTGTCACCTACTAATAGCTACAGCATTCAGAGATGAGCACACTAAGAAAAGGAAGTTCATTGAAAAGATGCCAAAAAAATCAACCTTTTCAACTCTCAAAGGTTCTGCTCCTGATCTTTCACATATACAGTAATACTAAAACCAGTGACACTTAGAAAAATGCCAGCTTTGATCCTGCATGGACCAAACACATTGTGCTTAATTCCTTGTGCATTATATGCCTAACACATGGCATTTGTGATTTGGTCTTTCACACTACGTCTCCTCTGGAAGAGGCATAAAGACTTACATCAAGCACAAATATTTTAAATGACCCAGAAAACACTGTAAAGTAAAATTAAAAGACAACAAATACATCTGCTTACCTGGTAAGTTTAATTGTTTTCCTAAAATCATTGGTAATGGGAGCCTTAAAGCCACCTTTCCTGAGTAAGGAGTCTATAGTCTGGATCTGATCCCAGTCTATTGAAAAATAGAAGCAAGGCAAATTTTTCAATATAAAAAACTATTTCAAAACCACAAGAGATGCATTAAAAGGACTCTAGAAAAACAAACAACTAAACAGGAAACTCTGAGCTTTAGAAATCCTAGTGTTGAACTGGACATACATGGCCTGATGCATGCACACTATCTGCACATGCCTACCCCTTTAAACTCATACTGGAGCTGGTCTATGAAAGAGCAATTCCATTTTCCATTCCATGTCTTCTTATAAAGGTCTGTGCCTTGCTACTGTTGCAAGGACCCTGAATTTTTTCATCATGTGCCACTTAGCTCCCTTGAAAAGAAGGTAATACTAATCTCTTTACATAGACAAATTGGGATTGATGCTCTAGTGATAGCACAGTGCACTGCTATGTGAGAGATCAGTTAAAATTCCTACCTTAGTCTTTTGCCCCAGAGCCAGGAGGATGCGACCACTCCACTCTGCTAGGTGGAGGAAAGGAGGAGGCAATATTTTGAGCTGTTACCATGGTGACCACTACTCTATTTGAGTGGGAAGTGTGCTCCAGAGGGGCTGTGTTTCTAGCCCTCCTCTGGAGGATGCTACTTTAGCAAGAATGAGGAGGAAAGTGACTCTCCTGTTGGTGCTGTGCAGCGTGCAGTTATCCTAGCTGGTGGGAGAAACACAGAAGAGGAAAGATGCAATGCTGAATGAAGCTGGAAGATCCATACTTTGAGATCCTCTATTTCTTCAGCCCTAAAACATTCTGGCACTAAAACACAGCTGTGCAAAGATATGGGATGAGAGACAGGCCGAATGAAAACCCAGCAGCAACTGTATCTGGTGTCAGTCGTCCAGATTAAGCCTGGTGGTTCCATGGCACCACTGCGAGGACAGCATTGTATTCCAAGCCCCAAATTGATAGATTGTTACCCAATTCTGTGACACAATGTGTTGACATGTTTGGCTGCCATCTCAAACCCACCTTGTTCCTTAGCAACCTCAGGTAAATACGTGGCTGTGCGTTTGACACCTTTCTCATTGATGAACTCTATTCTGATCCCATGGATTCCAACCTATAGATGGAAATGAACAGCCAGATAAGAGGTGTTTGCTAGCACTGAGCCCATGACTAAGTTGTCATTCCCACAATGCCGTGCATCTCTCTCTCTCTCTGCACAGTTTGGCTTTTGCCTTGGTAAGGACATTCTCTTCCCCACTCTCTGCTCGTGCCTGGCAGGTCTCACAAGAAGCTCTGAGCCATCCTTCCCAGACAAGCCTCACCAGTGGCCCTGCCACTTCTCCTGAGCTGTCTTGTCAGTTTTCCATCTCTTGTGTCACACAAGAGAGATAAAATCTCTGCACGCAAGAATGATGCCTAAAATTACCTGACTATGAAGTCCATATATATATATACACATTCTTCTTGAATGAAATACACTTCAATGTACAAGGTCCTAAAAACCATTCATACCTTTGGTCTTAACTACTTTTTATTTCCAGTTCCTATCCACACCATCAAAATACTTCCCAGGTTTTTACAGAAGTATTTACATCCATTTCCTATTGGGCCAAGTCCACGAACCACTTTCATGTTTCTTTTATTCCCATTCAGATCCCCCCCAACCAAAAGCATATTGCTGGGCCATTCTCTTCCTTCCTTCCTTCTAGCTTTCCAGCCCCATTTCTTCTATTCCCAGTCTCTTCTATCCCCATACACCCCTGTAATGAAGGAGATACATCACCATGTACTAACCCGAACCCGAATGGAACGAGAGAGTGATGCAGAGTTCCAAATGCACCTGTTCTCACCTCCCAGTCCAGGTAGTCACTGGCATCCTCAAAGTTAGTGAGGAGGGAGACAGAGCAGAAGAGTTTGGGCAGCTCCTCGCGGGTCAGGGGGGGAAATCGGCTGTCCTTAAGTGCACTAAAGGGAAGAGAAGATACGTCACCCCATACAAGCACCAAAATAAAGAGTCAGATGCTCAATTACTCCCCTTTTGATTATGCCTGCATGAAACACGCTTCTCTGCTACTGCAGAGAAAATGACTTGCATCTCTCCCTAATCTAATGAACTGTAATACCACTGGCAAGCCTCTTGATGCTGTGCAATGCCTACTGCAGGCTGAGAGAAATTATGTGCTACAGAAGTCAAAACTGTTAGTATGCAAGATAGCTTTGACAGCAGCCTTAAAATGCCAACAGCAACTCACCTTTTGCAAAGATGTTCCGCTACATCCTGACACATCACCTCAATGTAACTTTCCTACCCTCAGGTATAGTTCATTATGAAGCATATTACATTGAGCTATGTTGATCCAACATCCTAACCTTGAATCCTTAGAGATCTTCAGTGAACGAACTAATTCCATATTTATTTCATGTTTATTTCATTTTTGACAGTTACCTGGTTAATGTGTATTCCCTGAGTCCTGAGTGAAGATTCATGGCTGAAAAGGTCCCGATGCAGCCACGAAGCCGCTTGTCTCGCCCCGTCTTCCACGTCACAAAGAGTGGACTGAAAAGGCAAAAAAAGAAAGAAACCCTCCAGCCTCTACAGATATTTGGTTGCTAAGGGGAGACATCCAAGGTATGAAAGAGCCCCACGCCTTTGCTTCCTCTCCCTGCAGTAAACCCCAGCAGGCAGGTTTGCTCACCTGCTATCTAGCAAGAACAAAACTTCAAGCACACACCCCCCACACGCAAGCCCTAGCACTTCCCTCCACCTTGTCAGCACACTCCATCCTCCCCAGCAGGACTCTGGAAGTCCTCCACAGACTCCTTCCTGGCCAGACTCTGGGCTGTCTTCTACTGACTGAAATGGTTATTTGATGCCACCGATTACCTGTCAGTATTGGCCTCACTTTGTAGCATCCACTAGTTTCCAGCATAGGTCAAATAGAAATTAATATCAATGATGCAAGTTAATTCTTTATACTACCACTTCTATAAATCAGACTTGCAATAAAAGCTTTTATTTTTTTGCTTTTTAAGGAATGAAAAGAAATCAATTTTTTTTCCCCTGTTATTTCCATGAGGATCTGACTTCTGGGTCCATCCCTAAGGCTCAATCAGTTTATGTCCACATCTTTTGCTTACCTTACATTTGATTTGTATTTACACACATTTTCTCCTGTTGAACACATATCTAAAACACTGTTCTTCCTACTCAAACATCACCTGGATTTCCACTTTCCTGTCTACCATCATGAATTTACAAGCACAACAGTGGATTCTCAAACTCAGCAGGCTCATTTCAAGCTGTTAAACTACACCACCTAAATTTGGCCTTAAGGAATAACAACTTCAGAATAATAGAGCTCTACGAAGAGATAAACAGGTAAAGATGACTGTGAACATTAAATACAAAAAAATTAACTTCTACAGGAGTGAGTGAAATTGCAAAGAGCTGCAGAGAGAAGCACTAAAAGGACAGTGGTGGTTGCAGCTCTACAAGAATGTCCGAGTATCTGCAAAATTCTGTAAGGCAACTGATAATGCTGACCTAATTATAAAAACAGGATGAGTGATTCTGTGCCTTGTTCAGAGCACTGAATGCAAGACATCAGTCTGTGGGTTTCTACTGAACTTTAAATATTATGATAGCATATGATTTTCTGAGATTAAAAAAACATTGATAGGAGATTTGAACCATCAAGGCTGATTTGACAACATGGCTCAGACATTTACTTTCCTCAAACTCTTGAAGCTCTTGACAGCAATGGAACTCTGCAGCAAACCTTACAAAAATACTAAGATGTTCTGTTCAGACAACAAATCCAGCATGGAGAGTGGATGATTTCTCAAACACAGCAACAGAACTTCTTAAGTCTAAGTAATGAGAACATCATTTAAACTGTAGTAATAAATCAATGCCCAGTGAGCTTCCTCAGAGCAACAATGGAATTAAATCCATCACAGCATAAATTCATCATTCAGGATCTAGTTACCAGCTGTGACCAACAGCAAAAGTACTGCCCAAAAGACCAATTAGCCCTTGAGTGATAATTGTGAAGGACTTTGCCCACAGAGGAAGTGGAAACATCCTTCCACACCAAACAACAACCTCCTGGCTGGCTCAACAAAGGCAGGGGATTTGCTGTTCTGCTTTTCTAGTAACACTTCAAGGCCCTCACAGGATATAATTTTTCTACATTTTCACCTATCTATCATATGTTGAAAGAGCAAACAGAAAAAGAGTGTAAGAAAATACATAAGAAAACTTAAAAAAAAAAAAGACACTAAACTTACACAGGAGATCTCTGAGAAATACTACTGTCACAAGTTCAGTGGAAATTTACCTTAACCTAATAAAAACTTTGAAAGTACTGGTCAGTCCATGTTACACTCACCCCAAAGAGAAAAGGCAAGGGAGAACATAAAAACCATCACTCACAGAATACAAATCTAAGTAAATTCCCCTTCAATTCAAATTGCAGGTTCACATTTTCAATTTATCTCTTTCCCCTTCCAAAGGGAAAAAAAATCCCACAACCCATCTTTCCACTGAGCTGCAGCACAGCTTTATGCATCTATAATGGAAGAGATATTATCAGAAGGGAGAGGATAATTGCATTCAGAAGGCTGTATATTTTAAAATGCCTTAAAGCACATTTAAAACCATTTTTCATTGTGGTCAGAACAACTGAGGCATACAAAAAGATACGATTCTGTACACATAGATAAAATTTCACTATTTTCACTGCAGAGAAGATGATGTTTCTGTCTCTGAAGAATAAATGCACTCAGCAAATTGCAGGTGCAGCTGACAATAAGGCCATTGTTCCAGAGCCCCTCCTTGAAAAGTGTTATTTCCCAGATGTACTGAGAAAAGTCACAACAATCTTTTGTCCATGTTCACCCAAGAGCATTTACTGGTACTTTGCAGCCATATCCTCAGCAGATTATGTCAACTGCTCCTTCCCCAGCCACAACATCCCACTTTATATATGTTTGATGAGGGTTTTTAGGCTGAGAGGAACTAAAACTAACAGCAACTAAAATTTAGCTTCATCAATTGCAACTACAAAGGGAATTTTAAAGTAGAAAAATACAGTTTGTTTGAATCAGGCTTTAGCTTGTACTAGGGAAAAACCTGTTACAGAACAGACCTTATGATGCAAGTATCCTATTATTTGTCTTGCATGGCAACTAGAAACTTCCATAGTATAGCTCTAGCACCAGTTTGTAGTACCTACTATTAAAAAATCAGACTGAAGTACAAAAGTGGAAAAAGTAACAGATCAACTACTTTCATAGGGTCCAAATTGTAATTCCTTACAGTAACATGTAAAGGGGGTATTTCCTTCCTTTGCCAAGTTAATTCAGACATCACTCCAAGGCTTGCAATGTCACCATCTCTCCACTGATCTGTGACCATCACTGCTCACACTGGAATAAAGGAACTTTGCTTCACAGGTATCTACAGCTCCGTAATTCCCACCAGGAGTGCTGTCCATGTGCATATCCCCTCAGGCTGGTGACTGAAATTCATGTGGTTTTCAATCCATAACCCTGTAACTTGCATGTTATTACACTGTTTATGCCAAATCCTGACCTTCACACCTAATTTTAGCTTTACTTTAAAATTCAGCACCAGTTTAAAAAACAGTCAAAGAACAGCCTGTGCCTCTTTCTGTTCAATCAACAGTCTCTTCTCTGTCTGTCCAGAGAGACTCCTGGTATAAACCTTTGTTTTGTCCAAAGATCTCTTACACTGACATTAATTATGTCACAAAAGGCCACAATGCAAATTATTTCTGCATTTTCACATTGCTTACTCTTGTATTTGGTAACATTTGGCTTGAAATTCATTACAAGACTGTCTCAAGTGGGGCAGTTCTTCCTTGTGTGCTGCCCTCCAAGAGAGCAAACATTTCCATGGGGTACATCCATTTCCTGGGAACAACAGAACAAATGCTGTAACACAAGAAAATCCAGGTAAGCATTTGCTGACAGGGGAAGCTAAGGGAAGGGCTGGTTATGCTTTGTTGGTGTGCTGATCTAAAAGACTTTAACCATGAGAAATAACCAGTAAACAATTTTTAACTTTTCAAATCTGGGCATAAAAATTCAACCAGCTGCTATTCCCCAAAGGACATCCTTTTTTGATACTAGTCAACAGAAAAAGCAACAAAATCCAGCCAGAAATCTCCTCTGACACCAAAAGAATGCAGCTCTATAAAACCATCTCTCTTACCGGCTTACCAGAGCAGCAGCAAATAACCCTTTGCACTCTGAGTGACAGAACAACAAGCAGACTGACACCAAATGTTCTAAAGGGAGCCCACTCAGTGTGTGTATGAATACCAGAAATGTTTCAGCCTGGGGAGTCCCTGGAACTATTTGATATCCCAGTCCAGAGCATTTCTGTGTCTATTTGGATTTACAGCATTAAACAGCTTACTCTGCGGCAGCATTCAGAACATGTATCCATAATCCAGCTGGAATAATAACTGCAAGGAAGCACAACCTACATCCACCCTGACAGCAGAAAGGTGGGCAGACACTGAGTACACAGAAAGGAAGTCCTTGACCTGTTTAAGCCATTGTTCTTTACATCAATTTAAAATTCATTAGCTTAAATTAAGGATGTCAGCAACTTTTTATTTTATCTATTGTTCTGGAGGAGGCCCCGGAGGAGTGTCAGAAGGTCCATCTGTCACTGATCTTTCCCATATAATTCTTTTAACAAACATTTTAACAACATTAACATTTCCACACCTATGCAGTCAACCTTCAGACAAACATTAGCTAAAGCTCACCAAAGTGAAACAGCTTCATAAATCCTTCTCCTCACTTTTGCTCACACACATCTCCCTTCCTCCTAACCTTGGTACCGTCCTTGAAAGTTAACTCTCTTGGCAGTGCTGGCTTCATGGTTGGACTCAAAGGTTTTTCCAACCTATATGATCCTAGAATTTCTCCCCACATTGCCCAGCTAGCACGATCTCCCTAACACATCTTCTATAATTGGTAATTTTTAGATTCCCCTCTCTGCTAAACCCATTCACTTGGACAGCTGAAAACTTCTTTGAGAGTCCCTGTCCAATCCTCACCAGCCCAGCATTTGTTTCAGGATGAGCTGGAAACTTGCTCCAACTTTAACTTTTTACTTTATTCCCTTCCCATTTGCTTTACAGAAGGAAGTCTCTACCCCTCTCCAAGTCAGTGTGTGACATTACAAGCTGGAGCTTCTTCAAATTAATGACATTAATTTGGTTTTCTAGTACAATTTTGTAGGTGGTACTACTCAGTTAATTTTTACAGAGGAATCTACCTACAAAGAAGGGGGCACACTTTACCAGAACATTACCATGAAGCGGGTTTGCACTCCTCCACAAAGAACACAGTGCCTCATGGAACACACCAGACTGTGAGCAGAAGAAGCACCACACCTCTTCACACTTGGCCTAGCTCTTTCTGTAGAGCTAAGCACTTCCTCTCTCTAAGGACACTCTTTAAAGCTCACTCACCTCCAGCAACAAACAGCACTTTAATCTTTTGTGCAATTACAGTGCATCCTTTTGCTCCCAGCAGACAAAGCAAGGAGCAGAACGCCCCCCTTTCTCCATGCACACCCCTCTTCCCACTCCCCAGAGGAAACCCTTCACCCTTCCCCAGCCACACCACAGCTCTGGAAGCTGTTTCCCAGCTTTGCTCCCACACAGGGCTGTACTCACTAGGGGTCATTGGTAAATCGAGGAAGCCGTGGCTGAGGGAACCCGTAGAGATGACAGTAGAGTACATCAAAGCAGTAGCAGCACATCTCTGCTGTCACCACCAGGTTCTTGGTGCTGTTGGCAGTTCCATTGGGCCGAGTAAGTGGGCTCAGAGCTCCTGAAGTGGGATTCATTCGAGTAATTGGGGAATTTCCTGGGCCCAAAGTCAAGTCAGATACGTTCTCCCTTCCATTATTCCCATCTGTATGCTGGTGGTTCTGAAGAGGACCTGAACTGGAGCTTGGTGCAGTTGTGGTCTGATTCCCATGACTGTGCGTTCCACTCCCAGACAATTTGGGCTTCTTCACCCCACAACAGCCAGCTGCCAGCTTGGGCTCAAGTGGAGGAACACAGCGTCTTTTTCCCATCCTGCTTCAAAACTCGCTGCCTGGAGCACTGCAGAACCCTGGCATGGAGGGGTGGGGAGGGGGGGAAAGCGTTACACAAAGAGTTACAGGTGGAAAACCAACAGCTGCTTCCTTGCTTCTGCTACAAGCAGAGGAATAAAACCCTCCAAAGCACGTGACCAAGCACAGCACTAAAGGCAGCTCAGCAGAATGGGTGTTTTCACACATAGACTGGGAGAGTATGGACACAACCTGCATGCAATCACACTTTCCAGGGTATTGAATACTTTAATAGGTGGCTCACCACAAAAAATTCTCACCAGACTTCTCATACTAAGAACAAAACTGCGGGAAAACAGAAGGAAAAAAGACTTGGGACTACAGATACACTCTATCCACTGCTTTTTCTGCTCACCCATTCCTCCTCTGTCAATGCCTGCACCACTGGCAAAAAAGTGCACTTCCCTCCCCTGCTCCTGAGAGAGAGTGACGGCAGCCCAAAATGACACCTCTGGGGCTGGACTCCCAGGGGTGTTGCCCTTGATTTAGCACTGGCAACATCAAAGAGGAGCTAAAAGCACTGAAACCACCATTTTCTAAACTACAGACTATTTTCCAGACCACAGACTGGAATCTGCATTTACTTTCTGGGACTGGGTGAACGAATACAGCTCCCAAATAAACATGCAGGGGGTACAGGCAAGATGTGCACGACAGGAAGAGCTGAAGCCAGCATGGTCTGAACAGAGGAAAGTGATAATAGCAGGAAGCAGGCATGGTACAAAAAAACCAACAACCCAGAGCAGTGTTTTGCCTGCAAAGATGAGAATATTAGCTCATGCAGCACAAGAAGGGGCGGAACAAACACAGGGAGGAAAGGCTGTGCAGACAGAGATGAACAAACATGATAGGCAAGGATTACAGGTCAGTGGCAGGAGCTTAAACACCAACATCACCGTGAGATCTGACTATACAGGGGAGAGAAAATCAGACTGTCAAATGGGGCTCAAAGCACGGGCACGTGAGACACAGGGAACACCACGGGGGGACTGAAGTCACACTCAGCTCTCAGCAGCAGCGGCAGGGAACTACTGTGACCACCAGAGCAGCCCTCTAAACCTCCCAAGCTGAGAGCACACAACGCTGGGGGGTGAGGGATGACACGCACTGAAATTCAGGTTGTGACAACTCCCTCCCTCCCTCCCCTGCACGTGCAAAGATAGTAAACTTTGTTCGTGAAGTTTCATCGGTCACAGTAGGAGTCACAGGACTCTGAACTGAACCAGAACTGATGATGGGAAGGGTGTTGAGAGCTGCACCTCGCATACCCGCAGTGCTTGCTCTGCTTAGGAATCCTCACCTCAAGGTTTTAGAAAGACCATAAGGAACAATTTACATGACCTAAGGAAAATTATATTTTTTTCTTTGAGCTCCACTTTTGCAATAATAATAAAATTTAAAAAAACAAAACCAAAGAGGAAGGGAACCAGGCAAAAGAAAAGCATAACTTTGACAAAGCGACCGTGTAAATTCTTCACTGCCTATTAAAAGTAACCCGCTCTGGCTCTTTGAGGGTGCTGAGCCTTATGAGCCTTCCCAGGTTACCACTGACGGCTCAGCCGCATTGGGGAAGATAAATCATTATTTATTTATCTGGAAGCACAACACTTCATTCAAGATCTGAGACGTGGCAGGGGCAGGGGGGAGCTTCCCTCTCGTCTCCCCTCCTCTGCAGCAGGGGCCTAACAAAGGCGGCCGCTCGGCTCCAGCCCCGCTTCCCGGGAGCGCCCCGCGGGCGGACGGCCGGGGGGCACACCGGGGCACCGGCGGCGGGACGAGCCCCGGGCTGCCGCACACAAACTTTGCGGGGTGTTCGGGGGGGTCCCGCAGCGCCGTCGGGCCCAGCCCGGGGACACCCCGGGGACCCCCCGTGCCCCCGGCCCGACCCCCCCGAGCGGCCCCGGGGCCGCCAGGGGGCGCCGCGGAGCGGGACCCCCCTGCGGCCTCCCCCAGCCCGGGGCGGGCGGGCGCACGGCGGGGCCCCCTCCACCCGCGCCTCCCTCACACCCCCGGGGGGGTCACCCACCTCCTGCACCCGTCCCGGCTTCTCCTCCGCCTCAGCCCCGCCGCCGCCGCTGCTGCCCCGCAGCCTTCTGCCGCCTCATGGGGCCATGGGCCTGGGCGAGGCTCCCCGGAGAAGCGGGCCCGGCGGGCGGGGGAGCGGGCAGGGCCCGCCGCGGCCGGGGCTTCCCGGGGCGGCCGGAGGACCGGAGCGAGGCCGCGGGCAGGTCCGCCGCTATCCCGGCAGCCTCCTCCTCCTCCTCCTCCTCCCGGCCGTGAGGTAATGAGGGACGGACACTCATAGTCCGCCAGCCTCCCGGCGGCGCCAACACAGCCAAGGCCCCAAGGCGGACGCTCTGCCCCACGCAGAAACCATAGAGACGCGCGCTTCCGCGCCCTCCCCGTCACGTGAGCAGCGCACGTGCAGGGACAAACAGTTCCGGGGCGGGGACGTCACTCAGCAGCAGAGCCGCCCTGCCATTGGCCAGTGGGGGCGATGACGGCACGAGGGGGAGGGGCGTGAGGCGGGAGCGCCCATTGCGCGTCTGGAAGCGGGGGGAGTCTCTCCACCCCTCGGTGCCCGGAGCGTTGGTGCGGCCCGGCGGGCTGAGGGCGGGCGCTGTGAGGGCAGAGCGGGGCTGCGGGGCGGCCTGAGCGCTGAGGGAGCTGCGGGCTCTGGGACGGCTTTAATTATAGCCGCGTGTAACGGATTGAGGAGAGGAGCCAAGATTCCACAACGGCATCAACGCAGAAATTACTCTTTTGGTGTTTCCAGCAGCCATCGGGGCACCCAGATCTTTCCCCTTCCGCCCTTCTTCACAGCACCATAAAAACCTAAGTAGAGAAGTAGCTACTTCCTCAAGGGCTTAGGGTCAGCTTGTAGAAATAGAGGCTCTGCATTCCACCACGAGGGAATTTTCTGGCAACGGGCGGTTTGAAATCACTCGGTGGAGGGGACAAGGGTGGTTGTGGCTGTGTGAGGTACATAAGGGATGGGAGAGAGAAAACCACCGCGCTCATTCCTGATTCCCTTCCCACAACACCGATTAAACTCCTGGGCATGATGAAGAGCAAACTTTGCATAGCCCAGAGTACCCACACTGCACATCCAACCCCAAGAGACAAACTGGCTGAACCCTTTCAAGACTGCAAAATGGAATTTATGCCATTTCTGATTGAAGCTTAAGCAATAAAGAAGAGGCACAAAAACGTGAGCTGGAGAAATCTGGTTGAACGTCAGTGGATCTTACTGTCTCCTATAGGATAGAATCACAGAATGGTTTGGTAGGAAGGACCTTCAAGCTTGTTTTGTTCCAGCCCCTGCTGTGGGCTGGGACACCTTCTACAGTTTGCTCCTGGCCCTCAACATTACATAATCTAAACGTTTTCCACAGCACAAGAGCAGCACTGTAACTATTGCCATTCTAAGGTTATGGAACAGCATCATCCTCTTAAGTCTAGATGGCAGGCCTAAATAGCAACTTAGGAAAACTAAGGTTTCAAAAAAATCGGGTGAGAATACCCAGAACACATCAAGAGGGAGTTCCTAACTTCTGCAGCGTTTAAAAGAATCCTTCCCTCCCTTCTTTCCCCCACATACCTCACTCTGCTGATAATGCCTTGGATTGCACCTCAAACCCCTTTGCCAAGATATGAAACAGTTCCCAGCCCTACAAAAGTCCACAACCACCACAGAGCTTCTTGTGGAGTCCTTAGGAACCTGGGAGTGTCAGCACTGTGTTTTATTGCCTTGGCAACATCAAACAAATACTTCACCAGTTATGCATGCCTTTCTCTTCCTGCAGCACAAGAAATGTGGGGTGATAGCAGCAGTTTAATTCCCACCTTTTCTGGTCTTACCTCTGCTTTTAATTTCAACACACACACAAAACTACTGTAACTCTCCTAATACTGAAGTTACAATATCGTTATATGAGACTTGTATCTTACAGTGGAAGTGATTTCATTTGAATGAGCAAAATCAAGCTAACATGAAAGACTACCATCCAAAGCTGAAATAAACTTGGTTTGCATGTGTTAAAAACACAAAAACCATGTGAATATGGACATTCTACTTACTTCTCTACTTATAAAAATCAGGAAATAAGCATTAAATACTGTATTTTTAATCCAAGTCCTGAAAGAACTCAGTTCTGAATACAGGCAAGATAACAGCACTGTAACTGGAGGAGCAAAAGAATATATTCTTAACAGAGTTAGTTCATGACACTGAAGTTTCCAGCTGAGGAGACTAAAAATGAACTATTTAGCAATTTAAAATATGAAGGTTAAATGCACAAGCGCATGGGGGATAATCCATATTTCATCTTTAGGACCTGAACTGGGAACTGCATTACTCACCCTCCACAGCACAGGGTGCTGGCTGGTTCCCAACATGCTCTCTCCTCCTCTCAGGCTTCTTCCAAAGCTTCGTTTTCAAGTTTACAGCTTGCAGAGTTTCACTGGTACAAAGGTACACGAACTGCTCACATACAAAACCCTCCAATTCCTTTATTCATGTTGTCAGGATGTATGTGGTACGTACAATTAACATTACACCAGCTACAGCACCTCTTGCAAGAGGTACCTCAACACAAGTATCCCAGAGCACCAACACAGACACAGACACTACAATATCACTTTGAAATGATTTCCCCCCTCCCCCCTCCTTTTTTTTTATTTTTATTTAATCTTGACAGCTAGGGCTTCTGAGCTGCTGGAGATTCTTTGTGGCAGATCCCCTAGTGCAGTGGCACTGGTGTAAGAAGGCTGCTTTAGACACTGGAAGGTCAGAATGAGAACTGAATGGGGTAACTGAAAGAAGTGCCATTTCACTGCTGGAAGCTTGGCTGCTGTCTGGGTCCATAGCTGTATGGCAGCCTCCTGGAGTCCCCTGCACAACCTCCTGCCTGACAGGCGTCTCCATACCTGACACATCAGGAGTTAAACAGTGGGACTGGAAAGATTTAAAAAGGGATGAGCCTGAGAGAAATTTTTGTTCATTATGACAAGATCAAGGGCAATCCCTTCAGGTCACCAGGCTTCACGTGTCCATCTGTTCCCTAAACTCATCCTTTTTTATTCCGATGCTCTGCTTAAAAATAAACCCAAACTACAAAAAGGTTCAGCTCCGTTCTGTACACGTTCTCCGTTTCCAAAGTCATTAGTCTACGTTCAAACCTTCTCCTTTCGCTTCAATTTGGACACTTTCTTGACAGTTCCATTCTTGTTTAGAAGCTTCAAAACACGATCCTTGTGATCCAAGACCTTTAGCATGGAGTCTCGAGCCTCATTGATTTGATCCATGACGAGTTTACACCTCTGCATGTTCCCCTGAAAGGAAACACTTGTCATTAACCACAGAATGCCTGATCTGAGCAATGCCTTCCCATTTCCCTACCTGTGCCCCTTGTAACTGATGACACAGGAAGTAAACCCACATGGGTTTTTTAGGTGAGCTTTAGCTTTTACTAATCGCAGTAGGATGCCTTGTAACCAAGGGTGTGGTTTTGGGTTTTGGCCACAGGACCTACCTGTATCAGCTCATTGATTCGATGCAGGTCATCATCGGTCGCTGCCTTTTTCTTAGGAATGAGTCCCTCCTGCAGGGCAGTCAGTCTCTCATACACATCGTGCTCCAGGTTTGTCTAAAAGACATCAGCCCTTCATGAGAAGGGTCACTGCCAAGCTGGCAAACACTCGCCCATGTTAACAAAGCTACACAGAAACAGTGACAATCCATTCCCCTCTCAGCTGCTCTTGTCAGTGATTCAGAAGATGGAGCCTCTGACAAAATGTGGCAATATCACTCGTTTTAACATCCTATTTTACAGGATTGCTCCTCTTCTGAAGAAACATGGATCCTACCACAACTGCTTCCCCTACTGCTCACAATACTATTCCAGGAATGCAGAGGTTTTGGGGAGTTTGGTGCTAAAATGCAGAGCACCTACCTCACCCCCAACCTGAAACAGAAGCATCCAGGAATGTGGATCAGTGCTGCCTCCTCAGATCAGCCGCACCATCCCAAACAGACGCTTCTTCAGACCTGTGCATCAGCAGGAGGGAGTTGCCAGTTTTGATCATCTGTACAAAATACATCAGCTCTTATGTCTGGATCAAAACCAACACTCCAAGTTTCCAAGCCACTTATGCCACATTCCTGAGAAAGGGGAAAGCATGTCCCGCTCCCTTTGGGCACTACACACCAGCTCCTTTAGGGCATCCCAGTGTACTGAGTTTGTAAGAATGTCTTCCTGTCTTACACAGCTTCATGTTCCCCCATGGTTGCAGGAAGCTCCAAGCCCCATGCACCTACCAGCTGTAGTAGCTGCGCTGCACAGAGATGGACCTTCCACCCTTGTGCACGACAGGACACACCCTTCTGATTGGCAATCTCTTGCAGCATGGCCTTCTTCTCTTCTGTCACCAGGAAACACAAGAATACAGTACTCAAATTTTAGGAGTTGGCCGGGCCTCTCCTCTCAAACAACAATAACCCAAATTCTGCTCCCCCTACGACCTAATAAATGACAATGAGCAGCATTTTGATTCAGACAGGAAAGTGACTTCCCATCTGCCATGTACCTGACTGCTGCTCTCACTGACTAACAGGTTATCTGTACTTTCAGAAAGATTCTATCACAACCCATTTTTTCTCATTTAAAGAATGTAGTGCTCAATGTTTCAAACACCGGGCACAAACAAGTAAATGGTACATCTTGTACTACTTTTACTCTCTCCTAGATGTATTTGCACAGTTGTGAAAATCTAGTCTGCTTAGAAATTCTAAAATACTGGAAGACAGTATCTGATCTGATACTGATTTCCTTGTATTAGGTAAAAAAGTCTTTAAAAGCCCATTTGTTATTTGACAAGACTAGTTACACTAAATACAGAATGACTGTGATCAACTGGCAAGTGTTAGGTGGCCAAAAAGAACACTCAGCTGCAGCCTATCACCGCAGCACGTCCCTTTTATGAGGATACCTTTTGCGAGCACGTTTCTATCACTGCTCAAAAGCAGCTCCATCAATAACCAGACCATGTTTTCATTTACAGAAGCACAGCTGACTCAGTGCAGCCTCCTTCCCCTCCCTGTGCTCCCTGCCCAGACTGACCTTTGACGCGGACGTCGCTGTACCTCTGGAAGTGGTGGTAAGCGGCTTTCCAGGGGTTGCGGTAGTGCCGCAGCAGCGTGATCGGCGGCCTGGGACGCACGGGGACGTATCTCACACCTTCCTCATCTGCAAGAGGAACCACAACTGCATTATCATCCAGGAGAGAAAGCAGGCTGGCATCCTCAAGAACTCCAGCAGCAGGTCAGTAAGTGCCGTCTCATACAAAATGGTGTGTTGAAAAAATTGATTTTCCCTGACATTTTCCCAGCCCTATACAAAAAGTGGTGAGGAACAGATACTTGGATTCTCTATTACTTATATTTAGGAAGTGGGAATATGAAAATTCATTTTATCCAGTCCTATACAAAAAGTGGTGAGGAACAGATACTTGGATTCTCTATTACTTATATTTAGGAAGCGGGAATATGAAAATTCATTTCCCCAGCCCTATACAAAAAGTGGTGAAGAACAGATACTTGGATTCTCTATTACTTATATTTAGGAAGTGGGAATATGAAAATTCATTTTATCCAGTCCTATACAAAAAGTGGTGAGGAACAGATACTTGGATTCTCTATTACTTATATTTAGGAAGCGGGAATATGAAAATTCATTTCCCCAGCCCTATACAAAAAGTGGTGAAGAACAGATACTTGGATTCTCTATTACTTATATTTAGGAAGTGGGAATATGAAAATTCATTTTATCCAGTCCTATACAAAAAGTGGTGAGGAACAGATACTTGGATTCTCTATTACTTATATTTAGGAAGTGGGAATATGAAAATTCATTTTATCCAGTCCTATACAAAAAGTGGTGAGGAACAGATACTTGGATTCTCTATTACTTATATTTAGGAAGTGGGAATATGAAAATTCATTTCCCCAGCCCTATACAAAAAGTGGTGAGGAACAGATACTTGGATTCTCTATTACTCGTATTTAGGAAGTGGGAATGTGACAGGGTACCTTCTCTGAGAAACAAACAGAAGAGAAAATACTGAAGAATAACAAAGACATCAGAGATGTCATTACCTATATACTCCTTTGGAGGAGACTTTCGCTTCTCTGCCTTCACCAGCAAACTCTTGGCGGTGGATTTCTCATCATCAGTGCTGTTTGTTTCCATCATGTCCCCTTCCTCTGTGGAGATGACATGCTGCTGCTTACGGGGTTTCTTCCTCGGTGAGGCACCAGGTGGCAAATCGCTTGGAGGCATGGAAAGATTGTTGGCCAGCAGTGCCAAAGATGGAGACACAGTACTTGTAGTCAAAGGAGGGACTGCTGAGAGGAAGAAAGAAGAACCCAACCATCAGCAGTGGGAAGATAAGGCATTGTTTGAACACTACCTCCAACAGCAGGTCCTGTTTCAGCACAGTGTGAGGGGTGTGATGTGTACCAACAAGCCAGATATTAAGCCAGCAGTAATTATTAGGACAAACCTATAAGCTAAATTCTTTAGTGTCTCATATACTTTAAGAATGAGAGCAGAACCAATTGTCCCTCAGTTGCTTCATATTTGAAGCTTATGTTAATTCAGTGTTACAAAAAGGAGTCTTGCTAACATCTTTCTGTGTTACTGTAAAAAAACCCTCTGTATGTATACCAGCACAGGTCACTGTCACAGTAAGCAAATCCCTTCTCTCTCATGAGAGGAGAGTCAGATGGAATCAAAGCAGGACTGCAGCACTCTGCTTGCAGGGGTCTGCTTGTACTGCCAAGACTGCTGCTGTTGGTGCAGTGACACTGCTCAGCAGGTCACTGCACCAACCAACACACCTGTGCAGCTGGCAGCAGCATGGCAGGTAATCTGAGGGAACACTCCCTGAACTTGGAAGGACAATCAGCCATGACTAAGGCTGCAGCACAAAATTTCTGGGGTGGGATCTCTTGACAATTTGGCCACAAATGCCAGGAAAAGACAGAAGAGCCCCAAAGAGATTAATGCTATGTACCCATGCTCCAGACACAGGACAACACACAGCTTTGAGGAGAGTGATAAAACCAACAGCTAAGCCTGAAGTCTGAAACCCATAAATGTGGGATGCATTCCTATCACTTTGCCACTATATAGTGCCCAATAAGATCTGTAAGGATCTGAATTTACTGACCATGCCATTTGATAGCAACTATGACCAAGCTGGTTAAGTAAGGCAATATAATGAACATTTTGAAAAGTTCTAGAGAAAAATGTCCATAAATCACATAAAGGCCCTAGGAAATCCTACTGTGGCCATGAATTCCTCACATACAAGAAAGGCCACTTGACCTGAACAGTACAATTTGTAAACAAACAGAATTCAACTGAGCTCTTCCATAATATGTTGGTACCACTGCTGAGCATGAGCATTTTAGGCAAGGAATTCACACAGACTCTTTGGAGTTGGATCATTTGAACGTGAACAAAGCAGCCACCATAAGAAGTGATTTCATGGGAGATTAGGAAAAAGGCAAAAAAGATCTTTATAAAGTATATGGGAACTCTGGTGCTCTGTGTGTGCTACCATGGAAGAGATGTCCTTTCATTTTCAAGATGAAACTGTTGAAAAACCCTCCTAATTCCTCCACTGTCTCAAAAGCAAAAAACCCAGCCTGATGATTCCCAGCCACGTACCAGATACCGGCCGCATGATGTCCATAGGCTCCATTTCCTCTTTGATTTTGATCTCTGGGACCACAGGGCCCAGCACCGCTGACAGGGCCCCACTCATGGTGGATGGAGGAGCAGGAGCTGCCACGATGGTGGTGGAGGTCGGTGGAGCAGCTGCCACAGCTCCTGGGATGGTGGACAGGGCTGCTGCAGGCTGGGAGGTGGGGCTGGCAGCTGCAATGATGGTGGGGATGGCAGAGGGGGGCTGCTGAGAGCTCGGGGGCACCGTGATGGTGGGCTGCTCGCCACCTTGGTTACACACTGCCTCCATAGACACAGGCACTGGGGTGGCCATGGACACGTGGATTTCAGGCTTTGGCTTGCCCCTGTAGCACAAATAAAAGCAAAGAGAAGTGAAGTGAACTGTATCTCAGGTTGTGAGCACCCAGCACAAAAGAAATGAGCCAAAGTGCAGTCAGATTGTTCAGTTTTTCCTGCACCCACCAGGCTCAGTAAAGTCTTTAACAACAGGAGAAGGTTTAATCTCAGTTAGATTTCCTCCTCCTCTCCCTTTCTAATCTGTACTGATTACAGATTAATCTAATCTTTCTATCTGTACTGATTACAGATACTGCTTTTTTCCATTCACTGTGACAAACAAATCTCATGACTAATTCCAGGTAACTTCAAAATGCTTGTAAAAGGATCAAAACAGTTTTACAATGCAGCCAAGAGGAACTTTTACCCAAAACTGTACTGGCCCCATCCTCTGCAGGAGCTCCCACTGTGGCTTACAGTTACAAAGCAACAAATTGTAAAGCCACTGAGCTCAAGTGAAGCAGGGCAGAAGTTGCATTTACCTTTCCTCAGCATTATTTTTCAAGTACTATAGAAAAAAGTTTTGAGGCCTATCTCCCCTTACACTAGTAGAGGGTTTTTTGTTTGTTTCTGTGAATGCTCATCACCACAGCTTTTAAAGGCAATTTCCTCAGCTTCACAAACAGCAGAACTTATCAAGGCTGTTCGAGTTGGTCACAAATTCAAAAAAGATTGTTTCCCAGAGGAAAGAAAAGTGCTCAATAGCCAAAGAACACAAACAAATATAATGCAACTATTTTGCTGCAGTTGGCTGTTCCCTAAAGTCTTACCCAGCAGGCCTTGGTGATCCAGACGTGCTTCGCATCGTGCTCTCCACACGTGTGCTGGCCACTTCAGGTGGCTGAGGGGGAATTAAGCTTTTCCGGACTGCCAGCCTGAAAGAGACACACAGATCTAGGATTCCCACCTCCCTGGTGCAAAGACAAACACCCCTGAGGGCAAAGAAATCAGCTCTCTTACACAAACCAGGACAGGAGTTATGGCTGGAGCACTGCTCCCTGTCTTCAGTGTAACCAATTCTCTGCTACACAGAGAATCTCATTTTACTTTTCAAATTAGCTATTTTATTTTCTTTTAAAATAAAAGATAAGTTGCTCTGGCCTAGTCTCACCCAATTTAGGGCTTCTCCAAGAATGCCACCTTTACTTTCATCCTGTCAGGGAGAACACTTTGCTGCAGCTGCCAGGCTCCAGCAGTGGACAGGGGTCTGGCCATGCCACTGCTGCTTCAAGACTGAGCAAATCATCTGGAGCTAAACAGTGCTCACATGGGCAGCTGCTCCCTTTAGCTGGACCTGACTGCCAGAGCCTGGCTCCAGGACCTCAAGGGCTGAGTGTGGATATTAGGATGATAAGGCTGATTAAGATCTTTTAGACACTATTTAGTCTCCCATGGGACTAAACGTCAAACTGCTATCCAAAATAATCAACAAATTGAAACAGTCTTTAGTGATCTACCTGACTCTTTAACTTCTCGTTCAGTTTTACAGCCTACAGCTTCTCTGCCTTAAAAAAGGTTTCCACCCACATAAAAAGTATGCAATTTTAATCTCACAGGACACATTAGTGCCACACGTTTTCAGTTGCTAGCTGGGAGGAAATGTATTGTTAATTCTAAAGCTGTCTCTTGCCTCTTTATTAAGGCATTTAAAAATAGACAGGCAACATAAAATATTTTAAGAGTTTAAGTTACTCCCTCTCTTTTTCCTAATCAGATTTCACAGCAGGGTACTAATCCTATCCTTTCCACTCATCCACATATTCTTCCAAGAAAAGCACTGAAGAAAAAGCACCCAATTCTAATTTTAGCAGACTATGAACTCTTTCTTCTTATCACACTAAGCAAGAAAGCCTCAAATCCACTTTCTCTCAAAAGGTCACTTTCCAGACCTAGGAGACAAACTGTCCTTCTTGTTTTATTATTAACACTACAGAAAACTAAATCCTGCCCTGGGGGAGGAAAAGAATTGTTTCACTGATCAGCAGGTTACTTATAACCATTGCTGACTGAATAATCTGCTGGAGTATTCCTTATCTCCACTGAAATGATTCCATTTGGCTGGGCTGGACTGCACGGAAGTGCCACCCACGTGTCACCCCCAGCTCCACTCACCCGTCCGTGGCTGGTTTCTTGCGAAGGATGCTGGGGCGTGGCGAGGAGCCCTGGGCTGGAGCACTGGCACTGGCACTCTGGTTGTGGGTTTGCACAACTGTAGTTGCTGCAGATGCAGTGTTGAATGTGTTGCTAATAGGATTGGCTACAATGGTGGCTCCATCTGCCAAGACTACTGCTGGGAAGGATGGACATGGACACGGCAGAGAAAAAAACAGAGTGGAAAGCAGCAGTTACTTAGGGGAATGTGATGACAAAGCAGGTGTCTGCAGAGCACATGTTGTCCATTCTCTGAGTCCCTCAGTCTCTAACTGCAGTACTTTCAGACTCCTTTATAAGCACTGCCTTTGCCACAAGCAATCTGATCACTGAACCTTCTGCAGGGAAGATAGAAATTACTTCCTGCCTAACAACCACTTCTAGGGAAATTATCTTTTCCAGAAGACAAGGAAAAGGCAGAAATCACTAGGGAGATCACGAACACAACTGGGTCAACAGAGCAACACTTCTGGTAGAGCCCATGTGGCAACACATGCCAGCTGTATGTAAGTGACATCAGCTGTGTTTGCATTCCGACTTCTGCCAGAGCCTCTCTGGCCAGCTGAGGGATGCAGAGCATGTGGACAGCCAGGAAGTCACTGTGCAGTGCCTGCCAGCTATGCAACAGCTTATTCTCTTGGATCTCCCATTCCTCCACTAAGTTCTTGGGGCTTCATCACACCAATCACTTATCATGCAAGATGGTTTCTGTCACAGCTCAGGATCAGGTTACCAACAGCAGAAGGTACCTGGCTGTACCCTAATTGCTCCTGGGATCTGATGCACAGCCAGAGAACATCACTCACTTGTAAATTACTTTTGCTACAAGGCCTTACTGAAGGCATCTGTTTAAGCTCAGGCACTACCAGTCTTTTCCACTGAAGTAACCCATCCAAGGCTACCCACATGCTCCATCTAGCAAGCTTTAAAAATAAATCCCTTCAGAAACAGCCAACAAGCATTTGCTGGGAGAATATGTGCATGCATGTATTCAGTGTCCACCTCTGGACCACAGAGACTGTAACTACACCATCAGTCACAGCCAAATGTGCAGGACAGCAGCTCAGCTGCTCTGAAGAGAGGACTTGTCTTACCTGAGGTTTTGGTGTCTCCCGGTGGCTGCTGGGCCCCGATGGGTGCCGGCTGCAGCCCCTGCGCGCCCATGGGTGCAGCAGGGTGCAGTCCTTGGGTCCCGATGGGCGCTGGCTGGATGCCCTGGGCACTGATGGGGGCAGGCTGGATGCCCTGGGCACTGATGGGGGCAGGCTGGATGCCCTGGATGTGCCGGGCGTGAGATGCATCCACTGTCATCAGCTGCATGGGGTTCAGGTGCACGGTGGAGGCCACTCCCACACCGGTCTGAGCCGTGATGGCCGAGTTGGGCGCCTGGGCTGAAACTGGAGCAGCACAGACACCTCACCAGCAGGTCATCTCAGCTCCCCCTCCCACCTCCTACTCAAATACTAACTTTTCAAAAAGACTATTTTTCGCTTTGAAAAATTAATTTGCCATTCTGCTTGTTGCAGTAGTAAATATGAGAGTAAACTGTCTGCCAGAGGAATTAATTACTGTTGATTTTAATTCCACTTTTTATTTCTAATTGCAGCAAGAGAGAAAAGAGCAGTTTAAATCTGCTTTTAGGTAGACTCAAATTACCATCTCAGAAGGCTGTGCTCTATTTTTGTTCATTATCGTATTTTACAGTGCTTGTAAGTACCAACACTTGGCATTTTTCCCTCCTTAAAAAACACATTAAAAGTAATCAGAAACCTAAGTAATTTCTTGTGCTCTGAAGTCAACTCAACTCTGAAGTTGACCACAACCTTATCTGGCCTCAGAACAGGCCAGATATAACAGGGAGCCAGTTACAGGCTGGATCCCACAGCTCAAATGAACACATTTATCTTTCAGTGGCAGAATAATTTTCCCAACAATACATCTGCTCTAAGCAGCTCAATCATTTAAATAAATTCAAAGCTTTAAACAACTGATTCCACCTTTTCAGATCCACTATACAAAGTATTACAGTTCTCCCATGCAGCACTTTAATACTTTTGGGCCACTTGCAGACCCTGGATCTCCAGATTTCCAGGCTCTGCAGAGCTGCACCAGGATTTCTGCAGCCACGCACAGAATGCAAGTGTGAACTTGCCAACAACGGCCTTGCTTGCTAACAATGCAGAACAAGCAGGTTTTATCATTGTCACAGCATTTCCATCAAGTTCTTGTGCTGACAAGACACTCTAAAAACAGGCATCAAAAACTGAAACCAGGTGCCTGAAAATGGCTCTGTATAAACTGTGGCACATTTATTCTCTTAGTCAAAACACTGTCGTTGCAAAACTTTCTATCCAACAAAATTATTTTATGATACCAAGTAAAACACAACCACCATTTGAAAAACCAAAATTCTGCATAACTCTCCTTATCTCAGTGATCTTTTAAAAAGTCTCCTCTGAAATCCTCTGTACCCTTACCCAGCTGTGCTCAGCATAGGTGTACCTTCTTCCTCATAACCTGAATGCTCTGCTTTAAGTTGCCACCACCAGCTGCCATAATTAATACCTTCCATGGATTCTTCAAGTCAATTTAACAAGTGAAATGTCTCTGTCAATAAATTCCTGATGAAGAATATACATCTGCATTTATACAAATGACCATTAGCCTACCAGCACCCCAATATCCCTCCAGAACTGGAACCCCTGACTGTGTGCAATTATGTTCTGTCAGGGAAGGTTTAGATTGGATATTAGGAAAAAATTCTTCACATAGAAGGTTGTTAAGCCCTGGCACAGGCTGCTCAGGGAAGTATTTAAAAACATGTCACTTGGGAAAATGGTTTAGTGGTGGCTTTAGGAGTGCTGGATTCATGGTTAGATTTGATGACCTTAAAGGTCTTTCTCAGCCTAAAGAACCCAGTGATTCTATGCCTTCCTGTTCAACAAATGGGCTTTGCCACCTCCCAGTCCTTCTAAATTTCCTCTGTACTGCTCACAGGTATCATGCTGCCAGCAGACACAGATATGCCATGAAAATCCACATCGTGCATGTTCTTGCAGTCTGGACAGTGGAAATTATCCCATTACAGAGAACAGCCCTAAACAACCTGGTAAGGTAAAAGTGTTCCAAATATTTTGTCACAGAATGACATAAGTTTGGGCTGTGCATCATTTTTTTGAATGCTAATTACTGTGACTGTTCAAATCCATTAATTTCTCCATTCTCAACAGAACACTAATGCAAGTGTGCAATGCAAAAATTAGTTTCTCCCTTTTTGGTTCATGTATCTCTCTCCAACTGTACATTCACACGAAAAGATATTAAAAGAGCTTATCAGAACACCAGGAAATGAAGATGTATCAAAGAGTTGGCTTGGTTTGGAGGAGCCAAACTATTTTGATTTGTAGACTCAAAACTTTTACTTATAGACACAGAGACCCTGGGATATCAAATACGAAACTCCTGAAAAAACAACAAATCATCAGAGACTTTTTGTGACTAATTGTCACACTCAAGCAAAATCCTTTTAGTTCCTTTCATCACTAGAGCACATCCATAAGCTGCAAGCTCAACAAAGCCCCGAGGCTGCCTTCCCCAAGCTGGGCTTACCTGGGTACTGGCGGATGGTGGACACGGAGCTGGTGATGGGGGTGTAGGTGTGGGCAGTCAGAGGGTAGGCAGAGGGGGGGTAGGTGGGTAAGAAATACTGGAACTGGACAGGCACCGACTGCCTACAGCATCAAAGAGAGCAAGTGTTACACAGAGTCCAGCAGGTAACCTCCAGTGCCCTTTAGCACTCCCTGAACTACCAAATCCCATCCTCCCCCTCCGTTTTTATAATGTTATTTCCACCACAGCAGAACAGGGCACTCACACCCTGCTCACACACTCTCATGGGGAGATGTGTTGGTTCTGCCCACCTGTTGTCATTTCTGGTTTCCATGGCTACTGGGTTTGGAGATGCCCGGTGGCTGGACAGAGGTATGAGGTTACTCCTCTCTGCTGTGTAATCAGACTGGATCCGGGGAGAAGTGTGGGTGATTTGCTGGGGAACCACTTTAGCTGCAAGAAGACAAACACGTCATCAACTGACAGTCAAAGGAAAGGCTAGTAAACACTGCAAAGCAAGATCAATAACCTTGTCAAACAAAACAACCAACACTACTCCCTTCCCTCTCAACCTAAACCAACCCACCCTATCCACAAATTATTTCCTACCTACAATAGGCCAAAAGAAAAAGGAGAACAAAGCATTTCTCATTAATTTATATCAGAATGGATGGATATTCTAAATACACATCTAAATGATACTTGCTAATGAAGTCTCTTCAGTGCTCAGATTAAGTTAATTTTTTTACGATCAGCCCGAACCATTCTGATGTCAAGAACGAGTTATCTGAGTTTTGAAAGCAAAGATCAAGGGAAATCAGCCCAAGGCAGACAAGTGTCTGTGGACAGAGGTTATGAAAAGGAAGAAAACACCTACAAGAACTTTACAAGAAACACTTATGTATGAGATACAGTTTCACTCCTTGGAAATTTATGGTTGGGGAAGAGATTAAAAGATTTCAAAACAACAAGGATGTCAGCAGGAAAACAGATAAACAAAAGGAAACTTATGCAGTTCTGTAGGAAACATCTCAGGCACATTCCACATCCAGGCAAGTAAAGTTCCCACCTTTAAGCCTTTGTGTTTTACATTCAAGGGAACACACTAATCTAATCCAGCTAGGCTACACCTAACACCTCAAGAAGCACATGAAGTAACTTACAAAATCAACTATGAAAGCCACAATCTATCACCAAGCAGTTAAAACTTTTAGAGTATCCAGTGCAGGTTTTGAAATGCCAAAAGGCCCAAGTTTGTATAAAAATTCAACAGAGAAAGTAAATGAGCCATTTTATTACCTGCTTCTCCTAGAACCTTTCTTCCTGATATAAAAAAAAAATAGAATACTAGACCTGTTAATTGGTTTCTCCCAGCCTGAACTGATTTTCTTTCCTTCCTTAATTTGCTAACATGCACAAACACTTCCAGCATGCAGAGAAAACCTGAAGCATAAATTACACATTGTTCTGAGAACTGAAATCACTCACCAACTGGGATGTTAGAGGTTGTGACAGCTGTAGCATGGGAAGAATGTGAGGGCATTGTCATGGTAACAATGGTGCTTGTAGGCGCTTGGGTGTGAGATACAGAACCTGAAGGAAAAAAAACAAACTTCATAGGAGATCTTTCTATGGAGCCCTACCATGCCAGTGTATCCACATCCTAAAGAGGGCAAAACCCCCAAACCAGACAACCTTCCTGAAGAACTCAGTAATTTCACTCCTGCAGCCTGCTCATGCACCTCCAAATAAAGTCTTTACCATGAAAAAAGATTTGCTCAAAAATGATTGGGTTCTAAATTCAAAGAAAGCCAACAAAAAGCAACAAACCCCAGTCCTGATGATGCTCCCATAACAGCATTATGAATACTCACCGGCTGTGGTGGCTGAAGCAATGGTATTCGTTGCCAAAATAGGTGCCACAGTTGCTGCTGCCACTGGAGTACCAGTACTGAAAATGGTTTTCTATGGAAAAAAAAATTTCCTAAAGTTAGAAGACTACTAAATTTAACACCTATAGTTAGTATGGAATCACCTTGCACTGACCATACAGAACACTAATTTCTAACTCTTCTCCAAAATGTAATCCTAGCCTGCAAGCTATAAGCAAGTCTGAGGAAGCAGCAGGAGGTGTTTTGCAGCCTGCAGCCTACCTGGGCCATGGTGTGGAGCTGTGGTTTCTGGGTGCCTATGGCAGGGTGCGAGGGCAGCGTGATGCGCGTGGCCGTGTCCCGCGGCTGCGCCGGCCGCTGGATGCTGATGGCTGCAGAGGGTGGGTGCTGCTGGATGGACAGCGTGGGGCGGCTGCAGAGCAAGAAAAGCAATCATCAACAAATCCTTCTGGAGACTGAGGGTGGGAGATACAACACAGGCACACTCAACAGGCCTCATGTCCTCCCCACTGACAGCAGCGCTGCTGTCAATCACGTGGCAAAGCAACACGAGGAATTTGAGCTACACTGCTCTGTCCTCATCTGCCCTATGCACCCAGCCAGGAGTTAGCATAACTCTTATCAGCTGAACTTCATTTCAGCATTTAGTGTCACTTTTCACTGTGTCTTCATAAAAAGTATAGGCCAAATAGCCACAAGTTCCTACAACACAAACTCTGCTGTCCAGGGAGCAGGACTACAAAAATTATTCCTTAAGGTCTTTCCTGCTCGAAACACAGAGCCCTTATAAAGCCCTTTTACCCTTATAAATGGGTGTAAGTTCATGCTTATACCCATTTTCATTCACAGAACTTCAAGGATTTGCACTGTGCAAACATTACTATTTTCATTTTATATCCTCCCAGAAGTAGAGGATTAACAGCTCAGGCTGATTAACATTTCCCCTTATTGCAATTTCTGTCAAATACAGAGTTTCTGCAGGCTTTACCTGAGGGTTGACTCTGTGGCATGTGCTGCTGTTGTGGTTATAACAGGGGACTGAGCTCTCGTGGCTGAGACAGTTGCCACCACTGCAGGAGGAATAGTGCTTGAAGTTGTCACAGGAGGACGAGACTATTAAAAAACAAAAAAGTGTCAAAGAGAGAACATTCAGAAAGGAAATTCTGCTGTTTAGAGAACAACTAGGAATTCCTTGATTAAAACTGGCTTCCCTGCACCTCATCACTAAGTTTTGGCATTCTGAGACATTTCCAATCTTCCTGAATTGATCTGCAAGCTCCTAAGCAGAACTGTCCTGGTTTTCAAAACACATACAGCACAGGAACCAGGAAGCAACAAAGTTAACATTAAAGACCTCGAGGAAAAACCTCAAAGGTCAGTTCCCTTCAGAATGAAAAGAAAAGAAATCCCAGTACACACAAAGTTAGAGGTGATTGGGATCCTAACTGAAATCACAGTGGGAAGATGTTTAACCCTAGGGCTGAACACTAGCACTGCTGTAGGGAGACAAGATCTACCATATTCTCCTTATACAGGTACAAAAGCCAAGATATACAGAAGGATATTATAGTGAGATTTCAAAATTTCTACATCAATTAATATATTGAACAATAAATTAACATCAGGACATTGTTCTGGTTCTTTCAGACTTTAAAACTTGAGTGTGTCTGAAAGAAATTGTCTTCCCAGTTTCTAAGCACTTTGGAGCCAGATTAAAACCCACCAAGTCTATGAAGGAAATACAGGAAATAGACCTGGAAGAGAGCTGACAGTAGCTGCAGCCCAGTGCACACAAATAATGAGAGGTTATACATTACAGCTGAGTGCCAGGGAGCGTGTGGAGGTCAGTGATGTGCAGAGCTGCCTGGCTGCTACCTGCCTGGATTGGCTGGTGGATGATGTGCTGAACTGCTGGCTGGGCTGCAGCTGCATTTGGCAACTGGGAGGCTGGTCTCAGGACTGTGGTTACTTTAGAACTGGACATCACTGCAGCAGCTGCTGCACCTGGGGAAGAAACCAAGCACGTTAAAATTTAGCTCCATCACAACCACAGACAGACCCTGACATCAGCTGGTATTTCAGCTCTAATGCATTTCATATTCAGGGCAGTTCATGTGATGTTGGTATAAAAATAAAGCTTTCAACAAATATCCATAAGGTTTACAAAAGCATGTGTGGAAGGGTAGGTATTATTTCAAATTAATTTGCTTTAGAGGTATTTCTTATTCTCCTATAAAAGCCTTGAATTGCAAATGCCATGTTTTCTTATTCCAAGCTATGGAAGTCAGTAGAAATAATTCAGTTTGATTACTGGGCCAATGTGGAAATAAGTCATCTGATACCAGCAATGATCTCACTGCAGCTGATGAAGTTCAGAAGAAAAATACATTTGCAAAAGGAGGAAACCAAAAGAACAAGGAAACACCACACAAAACAAACAGCTACATCTCCCCTTAAAAGTACAAGGCCAAAACTCCACACCATTTAAACCTGCAACTGATTAATTTGTCTCCTGTCTGACAACTCCTGATCATAACAAATCACAGTAGCAGGCAAATAGCCTTGCAGTCAGATGATGGACTGGACTGTATATCTTCTGTACATGTCCTCCATTGAAATTACCTCAAAAGTTAATATTCAAACCCAGAGAAAAAGGGCAGGGAAAAAAGAAAATGTGTACTGAGAGTCCAAGTCTGTGGCAGCTGTCCCTCAGAATCAGGTGAAGAACACAACTGGAGCTACAGATAAACCTCCACAGTCCTTCCACCTGCTCTAGTTAAAGAAGATTATGGTTTTGTTCACATCAATTCATTTTTCTTGAGTGAGCCAGCAAATAACATTGAGAGTAAAAAGAAATAAAAATGATAAATGGAACTTGGAATTCAGATAAATTTAAAGCTGAACTGCAAACCCAACCCATGAGACTTTGAAAGCAAAGCTGCAGTCAGAAATCTGCCAGGCTGTACTGAGCACAGGGCTGCATTAAGGGGCTGATCTCCTGTTTTACAAGCTGTAGCATCCAAAATGCTGGGAAAAAAGAGCCTGTAGTTATCACCAGCATTTAACTCATGGGTAAATGCAAATGCACACAATATGATGTGCTAGCATGCATAACAATGCATGAGTGCTCCTGTGACAGGGGGACACAAGAATGTGGCCCACAACTGCCATAGGTGAGCAATACTTGTACATGTACATGACATTTTGCAGGGCAGGTGAGTCTCTACCAGTAGTTGTTTTTTCTTGATTGTTTTAACAGCAAAGAATTAGAATAACAGATGTGCTGGTGTCTGCCAGCATTTTAAACACTGTCACGTGATCCTGCCCTAAATAGCTGAAGGCAACACAATTCTTGAAAGGCCAGCAGTCACTCCCTCATGCCAGCAGTTCTAACTTCTGAGGGAATAGCTGCATTAGCAGCGAGGAGTTTCAGAGGTCTGGGCCAAATGCAGCACTGAGAGCCCGTGAGCAGAAGGCAGGGACAGCACAGCTTGATCTTTACCTCGGGGCAGATGAGAAGCTCCAATGTGCAGTGGAGGCCCAGGAGCACTGCTCCTGATGATGGACATCTGCACGTTGGTGGCCATGATATGATGCAAGTTACTGGGATGCCCCTGCAGAGTTCAAGAACAAAACAAGTCAGCTGTGTTGACAAAAAATCAGTGGCCACAGAATCACCATATCTCAGCCTCAGAGACAGAAAAGAGATCTTGGAAGAATACTTGGTGTACCAAGGCTGCATGCATTAAAAGCTGAGTGGAGAAAAAGGCAGGTGCCTGTACAGGATAAAGTTACAGAGCCTGCTGAACACTTCTCTGTTTCACTGCTGTGTTTTGATGGTGGGTCCTTGGGTGACAGTCACCCAGCAGCCACCCACAAACAGCTACAGAGTTGTCCCTTCTAGCATTGGTGACATCAAGGCATAGTTTCATATCACCTCTCCAATTAAGTTGAGAGAATGGTGGAAACCTGGCAAATGCTGGAACAAATTCTATTTTTTTTATAATTCTAGACCCCCTGAGGATATTAATATAAGATAAATCCACTGAAATTGCTGCACATCCTTAGCCAGACTAACTCAAGTCCACCTAAAGGCACTTTACATCAAAACTCTGAAAGGCTTAGACTGTTCTGACAAACTATTTTTAAACCAACAAGGCTGCCTCTGCAGTCAAGTTAGAGGAGAAAAAAAAATTCAAATAATTATCTACACAGACTCCCTCAAATTTTGTCACTCCTAGTTCAGTAAGAACACAGTGCAAACCCGTGAACTGTTCACTGGTCTCTTCTGATCTCCCCCCAGGGAAGCTGAAGAACAGTGCAATAATGAATCCCAGCAGTTTCTCTACAGCAGAAATTCTCCAAGTGACCCTGACACAGCAGGAGCTTTTAAGGAAAGACCCAGCTTTTGGGTATGGCTCTGCCATCACAGCCTGGCTGTGCTATCTCAGTTGGATGATCCCAACAAATCAGCAGCTTTGGAAAGAGACAGTGACAACCAAGCCTGAAGTTTAATGGTCCAAGCAGCACTGAATAGGGAAACCTGCTCTCTTTACACTCCCTGCTGCTGCAAAAGTCCACCTCAGCTGTACTTGTATTGATCTGAGCGTGCAGTGAGATGGAACACAAAAGCCACCAAAAAACCAGACCTGCTGCCCACTGATGGTTGCCACAGGGATGGTTGGAGCCTGTGGTATGCTGCTCTCCATGGTCACAGTCACTTGGCCAGGGACCTTGGTGGGAGCTGAGAGAGTGGAGGGTGGAGCAGGAGCAATGGGCCGGCTGGGCATGGTGGGCTTCAAGGGAGGCTGCAAGAAATGGAAAAACAGAAACATTGACAACTTCAAATGAGAGCCCAGTGCTGAAGCAGTAATCATTCTGTGGGGTCAAAGACTGAGGAGAAAGTTTATGTAAACATGGCTTAATATTTGGAGAGGAAAGATACTGAACATTTGGTTATTCCAAACAAAGAAAGGGCATATTTGGTCCTGGAAATATGCAGGTTCTGGCATGGGTCATCAGTGGAATCTCTCAGAGCTATGGTATTGCCCTACAGACACTGGATATTACCAGTTAACTTTATATCCTGCAGAGAAAATGGAAGACTTCAGAAACTGAGTGAAATCACTGGTCTCCTCAAAGACAAACAAAATAATGCTGAAATACCAGCAAGGCCTCAGTGTATCATCTGGAACAGCCAAACCCACAAGGCACTGCACAGTTAGCAGAGTCATGCAAGGAAAGTTCTAGAATCAAAAGCAGGGAAGGTTTTGGTGTAATTCAATTTTTCTCAACACCTACTCATACAGATTGTACTGATGAATCCTCTCATTACCTTCATAAGTCCATCTGAAAAAGAAAGTGGCACAGCTGGAGTCAAATGTGCTGGTGGTGCTGTCACTGTCACTGGGGCACCAGACTGGACAGGGTGGTGCTGTGTCAGCATCTGGACCTGTGGGTATGGCCGGACCACCACGGGCTCCTGCTTCTCCTCCCGGGGCTGGATGGAGCCACTGGGGCCCATGTGCTCCCTGGGAGCAACTTCTGGCTCACGACTGGATTCGTCACTCACTAGAGAAAAACAGAGAAAAAGATCAGAATTGTTACAGAGCTCGCTTTGGTCACCCACTATTCGATATTTCCAAGACATCGGAAATATTGAAATTAAAGAAGTTCACTCTGACAATAAAACATATTCCAGGGATGGAGAAACTGGGAATTCTGGCACTGCTTCCCCTCAGAAGTGATGGGCTGGACAATGTTGGGGAACCTGGGGTCAACTCTGAGAAGTCCAACTCAACACCTTCTTTAAACACAGATTGACTAACTTTTCTTTCAAGTGGAAAATATTTAATTATCTAAGTAGCAGCTATTAAGTCCCAGATCAAACAGCATGAAAAGCTGCACATTTAATGCAATATGTATCTGAATATCGAGCAGAAGAAAGGCATAAAACCTCCTGAAAATGAAGCTGCTCCCCCAGTCACTTCTGCAAACCTGTCACCGTGGCAGAAGCCAGGTGGGATTACAGTTCCCACCCCATTTCCAGCTCCATGAGATGCTGAGCGGGACAGGCACCTGCGCGCAGTCACCGGGCAGCCAAGGCGCATCCCGGTTCTGCCGGCGCTGTCCGGAGCCGCCCTGCCGCCCCCAGTGCTCTCCGCCTGCGGAACCGCGGCAGCTTCCAGCCCGGCCCGCGGGGCCGCCTCGCTCCTCCCGCCGAGGCGGCAGAGCGCGATGGGCGGGGCGGGGTCCCCGGGATCGCTCCCCGCCCCCGGAGCCGACAGACGCGGGCCCGGGATGGCGCTTACCTGTGGCGGCGGGGGCGATAATCCCGGCCGAGCCGCTGGTGGGGATGGGCGGCGGCGCTGGTCCCAGGGCGGCGGGAGGCGCGCCCGAACGGGGGAACTGCTGCGAGCTCATGTCACCTGCGGGTGGGCAGCGCGGCCGTTATGTCGCGACACGCCCGGCCCGGCCCGGCCCGGCCCCGCCGTCCCCGACCTCCCTCCGTCCCTCCCGCTCTCCGGGCGCGGCCCCGCGGCCCCACCCACCGCGGCGCGCCCGCGCGGGCGGGTTCGCGCGGCGCCCGGCCAATGGCGGCGGGGCGGCGCCGGCCAATCAGCGCCCGCCCTGTGCGCCCCGCCCCGCCGCGCCGCCGCGATGGGCCGCAGGGCCCGGATGTGCCCGGCAGCGCGACGGCCCCGCCGCCTCGGGCCGGGCCGGGCCGCGCCACTCTGCCCTGCTGCCGTCCTTTCGCGATACCCCCTCCGCGGCACTTCCGCCGGCCGGAGGCTCGCTCCCCCCCCCTGCCGCCGTCACGCTCTGAAGCGGCGGCCGCCGCCCCCTACCCGCAGCCCTTCCTCGGAGCCAGCTCCGGCCCGCAGATGTGGGTGATGTCGTGCGCCGGCCGCGGCAGTACCTGTGCCCGGGGCGGTGCCGTGCGCCGGTCCCTGAGGCCGGTCGCCCCGCGTCGCCGCCGCTGCCGAGCGCCGCTTCCGCCGCTGCAGCTGCCCGGACCCGATTGGCCCCGGCCAGCCCCGCCTACCTTGGGCTGCCGCACTTAATTGGCTGCCGAGCCCGCCCCGCGGGGCCGCCGGGAGATGTAGTCCGCTCTGGGGTTGTGGCGGGCACAGATCTCGCGAGGCGCGGGAGGGGCGGCGCTGTGCCCGAGCGCGCCATTGGCCGCGCGCCGCGAGGTCTCCGAGGAGACGCGGAGTGGGCGGGACGGGCCGCGGTCACCGCCGGGCCCCCCTTGGACCCGCCACCGCCCCCTCGGACTCGCTCCTGCCGCCACCCAGAGCTCCGCACCCCGTCGTTGCTCTCCACACCCGGCCAAACCACCCTCCCCCCCGCACACACACCCCTCAAAGTCCCCAACACCCAGTGTGGGAAGTGACAAGAGGACATGGCGCGAAGGCGTTGGGCGTCCCTGGGGAGGGCACGGAGGGAGTCAGCACCCCGAGAACATCCAAACCCCTCCATAATTAGGGTGGCCCCTCCCCCAAAACTCCCTGGGCGGCCGCCCAAAGTGCTCCCTCCAATCCTGGGAAGGGACACAAGGACATGGGGGGGGGCTTTGGGGATCCCTGGGGCTTAGCACCTCAAACCCCCTGAAATTCGGGGGGGATCCCCAAGGCAGCCCAGGGATTGCCCGAAGTCCCCAACCCTCATCCTGGGAAGGCACAAGGGGATATGGGCGGGGCACCCCTATCACTGGGATAGAGGGGAAAAATTAAATAATAATAATAGCATAAAAGAACCCCACAAACCTCGGACACGATGCACATCACAGCGCTGAGAGACCGCAGTGCAGGGCTGCCTCGCCTTTGGTTACAGACACATCAGAACACCACCATTCTTCATGATACTGTTCTCATGTTTTGAGGCTCAGAGATTAACTCAGCCAGACACCTGCCACTTTCAGACCTTTAATAATGTTTTAAAACGAAATCAGGAAGAAAACCTTTGGACCACGTGTAAGTAATCCTTAGGTCTGCCTCGCAAACCTGTTTGTCGTGAGCAGGAACACAAGCAGTGTTTGTGCTGCTGAGGAAGCTGTGCCCAGGAGCAGCAGTTTGTCGCCGTGGGTGTCACTCTCCAGGACCCGCACCAGCCAGCCTGTCCTGCTGTTCAGTTCCCCTCCTGCCTGGCTGTCCTTACAGCTTCCTTCTCAGCCTTTCCACGTCTCTCCTGAGACCCCAGAGCCGCTGCTGCACCTCCGTGCCCCTCTCGGCAGGGCCCCGGTGCCCACGGAAGGCTCAGAGGGCGCAGCAGGGGCAGCGGGACACGGAGCACACCCAGAGCCGAGCGGAGCCCGCACCTTCGGCAAGGACAGGGGAGTTCTGATGGAGAAGATAAATGAAGAACGGCTGGTTTTAACCTGCCGCATGCTGCTTTCAGATCCCTCATCCCGTCCCTACACTGTAAACAAACGAGCAGTTGTTTGCACGGGGTCTCCTTCCAGCAGCACTGGCTGCGACTGCTCACGGGCCAGTTAATATCACAAAAACACCACACAGGTTCCGCCTTTGCTTCAGGCGCTACCTCCTTAAACCGAGACCGCACAGCAGCCCGGGCACGGCCCTTCCCCAGCCCCGGCCCCGGCCCCGCCGTCACTGCCCGGGCACGGCCCTTCCCCAGCCCCGGCCCCGGCCCCGCCGTCACTGCGCGGCGCCGCCGGCTCGGAGCGGAAGCGGAAGCGGCGCGGGCGGCGGGAGCCGGGCGGGCGCGCGGCCGCTCGCAGGTGCGGTACCGCGGTCACCGGCGGCGCGCGGCGGGGCCCTGAGGGAGCGGCGGCGGGGCGGGCCCGCGGCGGGCGGCGGCGACGGCGGCGGCCTGGGGGGCAACGGGAGGCCGGGGTGGGCCCCGCGGAGGGACCGACACCGGCGGGGTCCGTCGAGCGGCCTCCGCGCCCCGCGGTCGGGGAGCGGCGGAGGCTGCGCTCGGGTTTAGTGCCCCGCAGCATTAACACCCTGACGGGCCGGGTTTAATGTGTGCTTTGAGCCCGGGCTGCTCAGCGCTTCAGTGGCTGATTTCTGGTCGCGGGTTAAATCGCCGTGGTTTGGTGTCAGCGGCCGTAGCACGGCGGCGGGAGCCCCTTACGGAACGCGCTGCCCCGGGGCGATCGGTGCCCGCTGAAATCGGTGATCTCTGCCGTGCACCGTGTCGGGCCCGGTGCCCCAGCGCTGTGCCTGCAGCAGGACTTGCCCCTCGCTCCCGCTTTCCTTTGCCCTTCGCCCGCCTGGCACCAGACTGACCTCGCAGGACATGGCACTGACTGTAAATGTGGGCTGGTTTATTCCTTCCCCCGAGGCTGGATGTGCAAGCGGCCCGGAGTGTTTTAAAGGGAGTAATTGGAAGAAGAATAAGGAGGAAAAATATTTGCACCGCTTTGCAGTGTCATAATTCACATTGGGTTTTGCTTTGTTACCTGGCACAGAGCTGGATCTCCTTGTGTCACTTTAGTTCATTCCGTTGCCTCTTGCCTCTCTTTCCGTGGTGTATTTTTCCTTGAGATCCCGGTCATTCCTTTGTTTTATGGCTGTTATTATTCAGGACTTGTAGATATTTCTGATCTGCAGATTTTCAGTTGGCTAAACTGTGTCAGATGTGTCATTTGGTTTCTTTTCTATTTCATACAGAAAAAGGTTTTTAATTCAGTCTTTCCCAGAGCAGGAAAGCAGGCACAAGAGAGCAGCATAGGAGCTTTAACCATGAGAGTGCTGCTGGGTGTAGTCATTTACCTATTCCAAACTCCAATGTATGATTTGCAGAGAATAAGAAGGACCCATCTCTTGGAAGAGCTGTGAACTGTGGTTTTTCCTTGCACTTGGCAGAAGCCAATGTTTCACTCCTCAAATATTGGCTGAGCTTCCCCCTCTGCACACAGGGAGTGATGGCTGTGCCCATTCTGTGATGCCATCTGTCTGCTTCCCAGGTGTGGCATAAAGCAAATGTTGTGTGCAGCTGACCGAGCTGCTCTTTGGAGATCACAGCAGGAATTTCTGGTTTTATTCCCAGAGAAAGAACAATGCCTGAGTTATTGTTGGGAAACATTTGGCTGGAGGGGTGTAAACTTTTAAAGAGAGGAGGATTTGGTTCCTTTGTTTATGTATATATGCAGGTAGCTTAGAGCTACAGATATATAAACCTATTCTTTATATTGAGATGGTAATAAAAAAGAGACAGATGTTAGATCCTGGCAGCTTGTTGGGTGTGATATATGTAGAATTGCAGCAGGACATTTTTTCAGGTGCAGGGGGGACATGGAAAATGACTTATCCAGGAAAAAAAAGATAAAGAAATGAAAGAGTACTTGCATGCATATTGGGGGTTTAGTAAATATTAATATACTGTAGTCAAAAAAAGCTTTAACCTTTGGAGACTGTAATGGCAAGCCAACAGAAGAATTCAGGTCTTCCATAAGCTTAGGACTTGTTGGCAAGGAAATTCCACTTGGCTTTGTTTTGGGGTGTAGGCCAGAGAATACAAAGGCTTGAAAATACACAGAATGAAGGACAATAAAGAAATAGAATAATTTGGGGTTTTTTGGTCACTTCTCACAATAGGTGGTATCATTAGAGTCTGTTTGTGTGATTTCATTCTTAAATTTGTTGGTGCTTAGTGCAGCCAGGAAATCCTTGTTTCTTCATTCCCCAAAAAACCTAAAGGACTGACTGGGGTACCTCACCCTTGTCTGGATTAGTCCACAGCTGCTGGACCTTTGCTAACACAAAGTGGGATTTTACTTCCTATAAAATGAGCAGTGGGTTGTTTTCCCCCTCAATCTGAGATGTGTGCAGTTTGCAATACCTCTTAAAGCAAGAAGTATGTGGTGTTGGTGTCCTGGAACAGGAGGAAGCTTAATTGAAAGCATAAACACAGAGGAAGCTGGATTTGATTTAGGTTTAATTGCATCTCAGGAGTAAGTTTGTAAATTCCTTGCCTCTCTTCAAGTTTGTGATTTTGTAAGCCCAGGTGAGAGGATGATCATCTCATTAATGTATTGCATTAAATGCAGTTTTAAAGTCTTAACATACCTCTCAATATATTTGAGATCCTGTATTTATAAGAAGAGGCAATGCAAAACTTATTATTTTCCTTCATCATTTTCAGTGCCCTATAAAATGGGAATACTTATTGCAGTTCTTGGAGTCTGGTTCAGCTCCTCACTTGTAGAAGCAGATTCTAAGGCTGTGACAACATCTCTAACTACAAAGTGGTCTTCAACTCCTTTACTCCTTGAGACAAGGTAAGTGCTTTGTGATTTTTTTCAGAATATGCTTAGAGGATAAAGTAAATTGTTCTCTTTGTTCTGTGGCACTTTGGTTTCTGGTCACTACCAACAGTAATAACATGGGAATGTGATCCCTGCTGTGCATGGGGAGATGGGAGGAGGATTTTAGAGGAGACTGTAGTAGTTGTTTTGTGTGAAAAAATATTTTATTTTGCATTAGAACAAGCATTATTAACCATAAACAATTACATAGTTGGTATTTTTTGCCTTATGAAGTTTTGCATTAGGTAGAGGAGTTCAGCATGGTCTTGTAAGATTCTGTAGCTGAATGTATTTTACTTCAGTGTTGTAGGTTTTGGTACACATCTGCTGCTTGTGTATATTTAGCTTGGTAAAACTTGAGTTTCACTTTGTTCATGGTAGTTTTGCATTGATTAAAGTTAATTGCTTCGTTAAGAATTGTGCAAGTCACCCTGGGAACATTTCTTCCATGGTATTAAAGACCTTTTATTTAAAGATGTTGTGTAAAAAGAAAGCAAAGTGCTGTCTTTTCAGTGCTAGTCTGCTTACACTTTTGAAATCCCTCATTGTTTAATTTTGTCATGTTTTAGTTTGGAGATGTCAGTAAGACTTCTAGAATTTCAAGTTAGTGTGTGCTTAATTTTGTATCACTTAAGGGTATTGCCAAATGTGGAATTTTGTCTGTTTTACTGCAGATTGTTTCACATGAAAATAGTTGAGCACTGCTGGGTTTCATTCATATGAGCATGGCTTTCTTTCAGAGGACAGGTGTGTCCTAGGTGAAATTACTTTTCTGTAACCTTCTCTGGAGAAGCTGAAGCCTGAAAGTTCCATAAGCAGTAAAATGCAAAGCACAGGTGTTAATGCCAGGATTTAGATACCCTGAGACTGTGTGACAATGTGACATTGCTGGGGAAAAAACTCAACCTAAGAAAGTGTGAAACAGTAAGCAAATAATCAAAATAGTGTGCCAAAGACTTGATCCATTGTAGCCAGAGGCTTTGGGTAGGGCAGGATAGTTCACCTGGGATGAACTGCAGCATGATGCAGCACTGCAGTGTAAAATCCCTCCTGCTGGTCACTGCACTTAGCCCAGCGCTGCAATTTGTATCCCAGGTGTTCCAGCAGCACTTAGCCTTGGATTGGAACACACTGAGCAGGCTCCAAACCTTCTGTTGTAGCATCCTTTAGCATAGCAAGTGTGTTACATGTGTGGACATGATACAGTGTTTGTGCTTAGCAATGTTCAGAGGATGAATTTCATTATCTAGCCTTGTATAAGTACCCATTATATGCTCAATATATGGGAATTATAACATGGTTTGAAGCTGTGACTTCTTGTTTAAGAACAAGCAAAACCTCCACCAAAGCCCACCAAAGCTCATAATTACAATTTGTTTCAGCAAAATAAACAAAAAATGTGTGTTTCTCATAAAAGAGGGATAGCAAAGAAATGCATTAGGGAGGAGAGCTACCAGGATGGACCCTGCTGCCTGTTAGTGGCATTGAAAGGATCAGGAGGTGCCTTACAAGCTGCTTGCATGTACTGTGTGTTTGTCCTGGTCTGGAGTGGTTATTTGTTTGGGTTGGTTTGTTTTTGACTTTCCTGCAGTGCTTTTTCTAGTAACACAGTTTGCTGATACAGGTGGTAAGTGCTAACTCTCTGTAAAGCATCACAAGGTATCAGATTTGTAACTTGAGAGAAAATCTGTAGATGAACTCACTCTTCTCATCTTACTTAGTGAATTTTTGTCAGAAGAAGGTCAAGAAAAATTCTGGAATTTTGTTGAAGCCAGTGAGAATATTAAGACAGCTGAGCATGATGGTAAGCTTTTATAATTTTTTTTCTCAATGCTAACTGATAGTTGAAAAATATACCACAGCATTCTGTCTTCCATTGTGTTAGTCCTCATTTGACTTTTAAAATACTTATTTCAGTAATATTTTTTGCTGTAATGTGCTCAAGGCTTTTGGATATCCATTTGACAAAAGTGGATATCCAAAAAGTGGATGAGTATGAAATATTTTGCTTGCCAGCTTCTTTTTCAACACGAAGCATTAAATATTTTAAAAGCCTTTTCTCTGTGTCACTGTTTCTCAGCTGAAATTAAATGGGAGCTCTAAACTGTTTCCCTCCTCCCCTGCCATGTTTACATCCTCAAGAATGTATTCAAGTGTACTCTCCTGGATCTCTGTTGAAGTTCACTCTCATCCAGCTGTAGAATTGGCTGTAATGAAATTGGAGGAGGAATGGTCATGTGCAAACTGAGAATTCATGGCATGGGCTTCTGTTGGTATAAATCACCTAGGATGAGAAGCCCCTCTTCAATGAGACTATGGGATAGAAAGATAACTGCTTGTACTTTGATTTTGCAGGTAGTGATTATTCTTCTTACCAGGAAATGCTGAAAGTGGCCTGCCAGACTCTGTCACCTTTGCAGCAGAATTTGTTGAAATTTTCCCTGTCTTTACGCTCCTACTCTGCAGCAGTTCAAGCTTTTCAACAGGTTAGTACAGGAGAAGCTCAGGTGGGGTGCAGAGCATTTTACCAAGGCTCAGGAAGGAGGGACCTGTGGAAGGAAACATTTGAGATATAAAAACCTGAACTGATTACCTGCTCTGTTCACCTGAGATACAGAGTGGATGTGTATACAAATTTCGTGAGGTGCTGAATTTTTGTCTAGAGTAGGCTAAAAAATTGGCATTTTGACATGTCTGCATATCTTTGTGCCTGCTGCACCAAGAATTGGTGCAAAGATTTTTGTGAGGACCATCTCTATGGCTCCACTGGTACTGGGGATGCTGCTGCTGTTCCTGTTGCTCAGCTGAACTGACTTGAAGATAGTAATCCATATATATGTGTGTGTGTGTATATACATATAATGATGTGTATATATATATATATATATATAGAGTGCTTAGAACTCATAAATAAAAGTTCATTGTGTTCTCTGTTCTTTTAAAATCTTTTTAATTCTTTGGAAATTGTTTCACATTAGAATGTGCTTTATTTAAGTAATACTGTAAAACATCTTCCTTGCTCATGTGGATTCATTTTGTTGTTTGATATTTAACAAATACAGATTTTTTGTGATGTGTAAGATAAAAAAAACCCTTCAACCAAAACCCCTACAATTGCAAGCCTTGCTTTCTGTACCTGCAGCTCACCTTACAGTTAATAGTAACAGACTGAAAAATAAGTAAAGGCTTAACTCTCCATCTTCCAATTTCACTTTGCATTTAAATTATGTCATAAACATGGAAGAAGTACTAGCTTGGAATGTAGGAAATAATACTGTTTGCTGCACAGCTACACTGTTACTTTTCACTTGTTTTAAGGGCAAACATTCAGCCTAGATTATTATAAATGTTTTATACAGATAGCAGCAGATGAATCTCCTCCAGAGGGCTGTACCCTGTTTTTTGTTGTGCATGGGGAGAGAACATGTGAATTTGACTCTCTTGGAAACCTTTTACAGGCAGCTTCAGACAGGTATGTGTTTAATTTCCTGTTACTGGATTAGCTCTTAAAATTTAACCTAACTGCTGTGAAGAGGTAATAAATGTTTTGTTTCTGTGTTCTTCAGTGTTGATTTCTCCTGGCCATTGTTGGCACTGGAGTGGCAATCACTTTTTTGGTGTTAATTCAGATTGCAATGATGGTTTTCTTATCACTTGCTCTTTGATGATTCTGCTAGGAAGAGGAATGTGCACAGGACAATTTGGAAACAAATTCTGGAAATTGCTGGAAACTGTTGAAGGACAGTAGGAATTCTCAGGAGTGTGTAAAACCTTCAGTGTGCAGGGAAAATAGAAGGAGCTGGGCTGCATATTCAAATGAGAGTTAATGTAACAAATTGATTTATGAATGGCTGAAAGCAAGCACAATATTTTTTTTTCTGTATGCTTTTCTCAGCATTGACAAAGAAAACAGTTACTACATAATATATTTAAAATTCAAATTTCTCTACAAGAACAAAAGTTGATTGTAACTACTGATAACAAAAAGAAGGTATAAAATATAATACTTATTAAAAAAACCCAAGCAAGTAACAAACCAAAACCAACCCAAATCCTTACATTTCAGTTTGTTTTCATAATATGAAAACATTTTTGTTTTCAATACAATTTTTGTAATCTTGGTTATTTGGTTCTTTTAAAAAATAAAGAGTTTTTTGTCAAGGTGCAGGCATATGGCATCAATAGCTCACATGGTATTCTCCTGACTTACTGGGAATACTTTAAGTATTTATTGCACTTTAGACAGAATGTAAACAAAGAAGCTGAAAATAGACGTTTCATTCACTTTTTTGTTTGTATACAAAAAAGCCAAGGACCAGGTTGAAATGAATTTGTGCCCTTGGCACATCTGTTCTATCAGCCTTTTTAATTTTTCATACAGAATTTATGAATCACCATGGGGAGAGAAAGTTAATTGGAAATCTAAGGGAAGTTGTTCATTTTTAAAATTAGGATCATATTAGATTCAAAATAGCTCTTAGTCACTTGTTTCTTTTCATATGTTCATTTTTCACACAGCTTTTGTCAATGTGCACCAAGTGCTGCCAGCCTTGATATAGTATGTGGGAATAGCTCAACATATGTATTCAGTGAAAAATTAATAAACAGGGAAAAAATGTGCATTTTGCATTGAGTGAGGAAATGCTGTGACTCACACTGTGACTCTTCACTGTTCCCTCTTAGGCCAAAGCCATTTTTGTTCAAGGGGGACCACAAGTACCCAGCAGCAAACCCTGAAAGTCCTGTGGTCATACTTTATGCAGAGATTGGCTCAGAGGAGTTCTACAGGCAGCACAGGAGGCTTGTTGCAAAGGCTGAGGCAGGAGAAATCACTTATGTGCTCAGACACTACATTGCTGTGAGTATATTTGTGCATTGTAACAGAGGTATTTGAAATTGAGTAACTGGCCTTGGTTTTCAAAAAGAAAACTGACCCAGGTTTGTTCCCTTTAAATTGACATTTGCCTACTCTCGTTGTTAATTTACTTGAAATACTCAAAGTTTTATTTTTTTATTGCATGTAGCTGAGTAATACAGAATATTTTAAATCTCCTGATTGTTTAAGTAAGATTGTTTGATTTCACCAATCCAGACTTAAATTCCAGATTAATTAGAGACTTCAGTGTAAAAGAAAAGTGTTTCTCTACTCATATTAGAGCATGGGAACTAGTCAGATCTTTCACAATCAGGCCACTTGGTCACTTGATATAAAAAGCAAGGATTAACATTTAGGTACCATTTTCAAAAGAAAGACATTGTTTCTGTAGTAATTTTTTTACAGAACCACTTACCATTTCTAGTGCAGTTTATCCTGGTTTCCATCTTCCTCCACTAAATTGTGCATAGCCACTGGATTAGTATTTAAAACTACATTTCAAAAGGTATGAAGAACTAGAGTTCTTTGATTTGTTGCTTGAATATTACTAAGTATTGCCAAAACCTGCAGTGTAGCAGTCAGGCTTGAGTGTGGGGAAAAAAAAAGCATCAGCTGGTTAATTTCTAATATTGTACTTTTAATAAAATAAAGTCACACATTGCATGCACTACTTTCCTTTTATAAAAGGAAGTAGTTGTTTGTCAGTGTTGGGAGGAATACATTCAAAATTCAGTGTGTTACACTTTAGAGCTTGGTGCTGTTATGTGACTCCTAAATACTTCAAAATACTTTTAGAAAGTGGCCATGTTTCTCTCATTAAAGACAGAACTAATTATGCACCCATCTTTTGTCATTGTTTTATTCCTTGTCATTCTTTGTGGTAGCTCTTCAGTGAATGTTTCATTTTTGAACTTTGAGCTGAAGTTCCTTTCCACCCTGTATCTGATTTGATGATAGGACTCTATTCCCTCTGCTTTGCTCACACAATGAATCTTGAAAACATTGTTTTGTGTTCCTCTTTGCTTTTGATGTTTTTTGATTCATAGAGATAATTCCTGCTTGCTGAACTTCAAGAAGTGTGTTAAAAAACAGTAGGAAATAAAATTATTGTAGTATGTTACTGCAGAGCCACTCAGTGTTTGTTTCTCTCTACCCATTATGTCTGAAATCCCAGACTGAGATTTCTCAGCTTTGGGAAGTGGTAGTTTTTCTTTTTTGGATCAAACAAAGATGACAATATCACACTGTTGGCTTTTCCTTACAGAATCCCAGCAAGGAAAAAGTCTACCTCTCTGGCTATGGTGTAGAACTGGCTATTAAAAGTACAGAATATAAGGCCAAGGATGATACCCAGGTGAAAGGTGAATTTTTATTTGAAGTATTTTAATGTGAACATTTTAATTTCATCAAGGTAATTTTATACTCATTTTGCTATGAATGTCTGAATTGCAGATCTTTTTCTTTCCTTAGCTCTGTAATCCCTTTTGGGAGCATGTTCCTTATGAAAGAGATCTTTGCCATGGCACTTCCACATTTGTGAAATCCTGGAGTCATGGCCATGGACTAGATCTTAGTAATGGCACTACTAATGCTGGTATTTTTTTACCAGCTACTCTGCAGATATAAAGCAAATTTCTCTACTTTAATTTGCCTTAACCTATCCATCCTCAAAGCAGACTGTGTTCCCTGTTCCTCATTTTTGGTTTGGTAGTTTTGTTTTTTTTTTTTTTGGGAGAGGGGAAAGACAGAATTCTCAGCATTCTGCAACTTTTTTTTTCTTTTTTTGCTGCTTTTATGGAGCACTGATCTCTGTTCTACAAATTCCCATGCACCTGCCAAAACTATTTTGATAGTGTAATCTCTGTGTGTACTTTTTCTTTACATGTGCACATACACCCACAAACCCCAGATTTTCCTGCTTTTCTGGTTGGGAATAGCTTGGTGCTAGTGGTGTTCTCTGTGTGTTTATAGGCACAGATGTGAATGCTACAGTCATAGATGAAAATGACCCTATTGATGAAGTGCAAGGATTTCTGTTTGGAAAACTAAGGTAAAACACAGTTAGACTTTGTCATATCAAAAAACTTTTTGCTGAAATGCTGATCTTTTGCTTTATTATTATTTTTTACATGTCTGGGTTTTCTGTATGTGTTAGCAGCATATTTTTTTATGTGGTAGTTTCTTTAAATTAGCAGTAGACTTTCTTATAGGAAACCACAGAAGTTGTTTGACCCTTGTATCCTTTCAGGCAGCTGTATCCTGACTTGTCAGAAGAGCTGAAAGAGCTCAGAAAACACCTTGTGGAAAGTACCAATGAAATGGCACCTTTGAAAGTGTGGCAGCTCCAAGGTAATCTGCATAAAGGCTTTCAGTTGTGGTCTAAAAAACTCAATGGAAATATGTTTTCTGGTATTCTACACTATTGAGGTTGTTAGTGGCTGTGTACAGTTGACAGAATTTCACTGTAAATTCCTGCATTCAGTCTCACTTGGAAAATCCTTGGTTTTTAATGTACTTTTTCCTGTTGGAATAGCTTTTGGCATTGTTTCACAGGCCTTCTGACACGAGGATTGTTTTCTATATTGTGAAGTACAGTTAGCTACTTGCTCTTAAACTGACTGCTTGTATGGTCTGCTGACTGCAGAAAGGAAAGGAATGCAAAGTTTCTTTCCATGATCACACTTCTGATGTGAAATCTTGGGATTTCTCAAGACCTAAGGAAAACTGTATTTCAAAGTCAATTATATGCTGCACTTCAAACATCTAGTAAACCTATGAAAAGGCTTTTCATCCTCTCAAAAAGACTAATGGATGTTGTAAACACAGGGAATCTACCTATATCAGTGGAAAGGCAGATCCTCCCAGCTCAGCCAAAGAAAAGAGGGCTGGTCTGGACTCACCTAAACAACCTTTAGGCAGCATACACTGCTTCACTTGGACAGGGTTTCTTGCCTCAAGGCAACACATAGAAATTGAATACAAAGGAGATCAATTTAAAAGTATCTATAGGTGCAGATAGCAAGTCAATTTCCTTAGGTAACATGCAAAAAAGTTGCAAGATAAAGTTAAGATGTCTCTGCATTGCCTTGTTTTCAGTTTTGGGTTTTTGACCTCTGTTTTTTCACTTCTAAGATCTGAGTTTTCAAACTGCTGCTCGCATTTTGGCTGCTCCCCCTGTGCATGCCCTGATGGTCATGAAAGATCTTAGTCAGAACTTTCCTACAAAGGCCAGGTAACTTTAATTTTGATTCCTAAAAAATTTCATTACTCTCCTTTTCCTGAGTAGGACCTGAGACAAGCAGCATTGGTTGGGTTAATTCTGACTTCCATTTAGCTGGAAGCAAACACTGGGGAATGTTTATGCTGGGAAGTTCTTCAGCCTACTGTTACAAAGAGGATTTTATGGTGTTTTTCTTGGATGGCAGCTGATGTGGACTGGTAGAAAACTTGCCAGAACTGCCCATGCTGTTTTGTTGTGAAATGCAACTAAACTTATTACATGAAGTCAGTCATCAAGAATTTATTGGCTGGGTTTTCTGTTCAATGATGTTGACATTTATTTGTTCACAGGGTCCCACTCTTCTTCTGGGATCCACATTGCCAAACAGCCCAGTCAGTCTCATGTCAGAGGCTGATGTGCAATTCCACTGGTTTCTGCACTTTGTCAGTGACTGTCTTTAACATACTCAGATCAGTTTAAGAAACTCAGTATGACCTGGCATGGCCAGCCAGTCTAGAGATATATTTCTTTTGAAAAATTGCCCTGCTTGGATTGTGAAGATGATATTAGAGAACCTTTTTGAGTAGGTGGGAGATATACCTGAGATGAGTGTAAAAATAAGCTGATTTCTGATCTTATTTTCCATTACCTGATGTTCAGTTGTTAATTAGAGCTTCTTAAGGCAGGCATTGCATCTCACTGTTTTCAGGCTGATCTGTGGGCTGTACTCACCCACTCTGGTGATGCAATCACTGGATCCAAAGTAAGGAAAGCAGTGGGAACCCACCACGAGCAGTGAAATCCCCTATTTTCTGTTGTCAACCTCCATCTTTACATTTTTGGCAGCTGCACACTTTTATTATGGTTAATGTGAAATTAGACCCTGACAGTTGGCATGTGGTTAACATTTTTGTGCTGCTGGATTATACAGTGTAAGAAAAATCCTACTGTTTATGATGTCACCAAGTGCAACTGCTTCTTGCTGCATCTCTTTATACTAGAAGGTTAATTCTCTTAATATGTGAGGTACAAAAGCATGATGTTTTTATTTTTGTAGAGCCATAACAAAAACAGTTGTTTCTTCGGAACTCAGAGCAGAAATTGAAGAGAACCAAAAGGTAATGTGTCCAAAAAGTAACACAGGGCCTTTGCACTTAGGTTTACATGTTGCACAAGATAATGACCCAGTATTTTCACACACAACTTTGTAGTATGCATCTGGGAAGTGAAGAAGTGGTGGATTTTCAAACATGAATGAGGAACATAATTCAACTTCTTTGCTCAAATAGGAAATACTGCTCTGGTTAGAAATTTATTGCTTGAAAAGCAGCTATATTAAGCATCTTCCTACAGTTTTAACAATGCAGAAGAAATTTAGTTCTCCTCATCCAATCTGAGAAGATGTTTAGCTATCTGTATACATCAGTGATCACTAGGAAGTCACAGAATAAATTCAGAACCTGCTGTGGCTTTAGACTGATTCATTCTGTGTGGAGGAAATTGTTTCAATGTTGGTACTTAGAGAAGGGATAAAATTTACCAGCTAAGTCTAGATGTGCTTTGAAACAGAATCATAAAACTCCCCAGGCCATGAGGGGCCTCTGGAGGTCACTGAGTAGGCTCTGTATTTGCAGAAGTGTTTCAGACAGCTCAGCTATGTCCTTGGCATTAGCAAAACACTGAAAAAACCAACAGCCACCTGGGAATTTCGTACAGAAATTTGTGCAACTAAAATATGCCAGGTAGTGTGGTCTGGATAGAGTGCAAAACAGAATTTTAAGATAGTAATGATAAAAAGTCAAGCAGCAGCCTTTGCTGTATGAGCTACATTGCTCTGTTCACATATTCCAGTCTTATTTGGTATTATCAGAAAAAAGACAATGTATGTTAAGTACACACATATTGTTTAGAAATCTAATCAGTGATATTTGGGGAATCTAGTAGGAAATGCAGAGCTACTTACAAGTCTCCTGAGGTTCCTGTTCTGAGGGAGAAATGCCTTGTTCAGTAGTGATGAAATCAGAGGTGAAGGGATGGGTTTGACACTCTTGTCCTGTGTGGTTCTGGAAGGGACAAAATATAGGATGTAAGTCCAAGCTAAAGCTACCTGGTGGCCTTTCTATTGTGTGTTAGATCAGACTCTGGTCCACAAGTAAACCCATGATTTTGTGGATTCATTTTTATTCAGAGGATACCTGGGCTGCTACATCCAGACCAGGCTATATCCAACCATGCCCTTCAGAGCTGTTCTTTGCACTACTCCCTTTGTGTGGGTATGATTTGGTAGTTATCTTCATTGCTACTGTTACATTAGAGTTTACTATGTAATTATCTACAGAAAGCTACAATTTTATACTCAGCTTTTCTCTGGGAGCCTTATTGATTAAATAAAAAATGTAAATGTTTTCTGATCAGAAGCTACTTTTCTTGCTACTTCACCTGGTACTTCTGTTATTCCTCTGTTTGCTTTGCTCACAGTATTCATGACGGTAGTGTTGTAAACTATCCAAATACAATGTTTCTCCTTCAGTGTTCATCGTGTGTCTAAATAGAAATTTGTAACTGGCACTGCAAGACGAGATCTATTGGAATAAAAACAACCTTAAACTCTGAAATAATATTTTCTGTGCACAGTACTCTTCTAATGGCTTCCTACTTCTTTGCAGTATTTCAAGGGAACGCTGGGATTGCAACCAGGAGATTCTGCCCTATTCATCAATGGACTGCTTATTGATTTAGACACTCAGGATATATTCAGGTAGGAATGTTTTATTTTTCACAATTGCATCCTGTTAAGAAACTTGCATCTTGCTTGTGGATGAATGATAAAGTTATTTAGACAGTTTTGAACCTTTTTCGTAGTCTAGACTAGGTTTAATTGTTAAGTACTGTAAAAAGAAAATCATGGTTCCTTGTCTTACTCATAAGGGCATTTCCAACCAAAAACCTAATGTGAAAAGTGGAATGCCCTTGAAGATTGGAATGAGAAGTCACCTTTGTGCAGTTCCTCTGACCTGTGCTGTGACTAGCAAGATTTTGTTTTCTCAGCTGTCAGCATACAGATTTGTTCTGAAGACAGCACAGTGATTCTCAAAGGATAAACCACTGTAAATGTTTCATCTGGAAACCACCCTATACCTTTGTCAAGATGTATTTCAATACTACATATGTATATATATGATGGATTAATTATCTTGATTTAACATTGCTTTTCCCAATTATACAATATTAATTGAATAGATTTAAGTCATCTCAAGTTTCTTAGGACGGTAAGAAAGAGGTGATAAATAAGAACTAATGTCTGGACAGACAGACTTGTTTATACCTTTCATCTGTTAACCCTTAGGGTAAGAGCAAGTTATTTGCTGTGGGGTTAAAATTCAGCCCCATTTTGCTTTTCCTTGCAGCTTGATTGATGTGCTCCGCAATGAAGCCCGTGTTATGGAAGGCCTGCACAGCTTGGGAATTGAGGGAGTTTCCTTACACAATGTCCTGAAGTTGAACATCCAGCCTTCAGATTCTGACTATGCTGTGGACATCAGAAGCCCTGCCATTTCAGTGAGTGTGGTTTTTGATAGAAATACTTGAATTGCTGTTGGGCAGTGCATTCTTAAACTGTCAGGGGAGCTTTTCTCCTTGTCTCACAATCAGCTCTGAAACTGTGGTGATGTAAAAAGGATAATAAGGTTATAATTAACTCTTTTAAAAAGCTTTATTTCTTCATATAGTGTCTGATTTGAAAATGTTTTAGTCTCAGACCAGAGCAGGAGGATTGTGAATCATGTAAGTGCCTTTACTTTTCCTTAGTGGATCAACAATCTGGAGGTTGATAGTCGGTACAATTCCTGGCCTTCCAGTGTGCAGGAACTGCTGCGTCCCACATTTCCTGGTGTGATCAGGCAAATCAGAAAAAACTTCCATAATTTTGTAAGTAATAATCTGACTGGGTGAAATGTGCATTTGTTTTGTCAAGGGCAGGAACATCAGCTTTTGCAGCTTACCTCACATGTATACTAGATTCCTTGTCACTTAAATTGCTTGAGAGAGAGGATGCTTTTCTAAAAGGTTTTGTTCTCCTTGTATTAGTAAGTTATGGCTGAGATTCAGAGATTACTGAGCATGATTCTGTGGCATCTATTAAATGCCAGGAGTTGTTTTGTCAATGGACAAAATTATCATCTGATAAATAACAACTTAGTGTGTTTCAACTTAGTGATAATACCTGAAGTCGGTTAATGAAATCTGTCAAATCTGTTAATTATTGTCTTCTTCAGTTCAGACCAACTTCAGTTGTTTCAGTTAGAAAGCAGTCATGCACCAAGACTTGAATAAATGATCAACAGCCCTCAGCTTAGTCCTGGGTGTCCTTTTAGTCTGTAGGTAAATGACTTAGATCTGATTGAAGAGTTTGCAAATTGTGCACTGTAACTCTTGTCATGTGGCAGAATGGCCCTATGCAAAACAAGAACTCTGATTAGGGGAAAACAGGGACTTGGACCATCTGAAGTTGTGGAAGCTTGGATTACCTTGTGTTACCTTTTTCTCTGGAGTTCAATACTTTTAGCATAGAAATTTTAAAATTCTAAGGCAACAGCTGCATGAATGAAGGGCTCTACATGCAATCTGAATAGTCCAGTTCTGTCTGGGTTGGGACAGAAGAGAATATCTTGGCAGCATTGGCTCTCCAGGGCATGAAAACTTTTCACTTGCTGTTTGTATACAGGTGCTGATAGTAGATCCTACTCATGAGACCACAGCAGAATTACTGAATGTGGCAGAAATGTTCTTCAGTAACCACATCCCGCTGAGGTAATTGCTGTGTTTTAATGTTTGGGGCTTTTTTACAGCAGTTTTTATGCATGTGACTTTTGCAGTTGTAAAATTCTCATTGCTAGGACACTGCAGAAATGTTACCTTCCTTGTGTTCAAGGTATGTGTATATTTTTTGAGTATAACTTCCTCTACTAGCAAAACAGAGTTCTGGTTTTTAACAGTCCAAAAGAAATCCAAAGTTTTGGATAGGAGAGAGGTGAAAAGCAAGATTCTGATGGACTCGTTACAGATTATATGTCTTAAGTTTGATTCCTGGCTGCTCTGCTCAACATCTTCCAGGCTGTTCTAGAAAAAAACCTGTGTTTAAGATGATGATCACAGCCAGCAGCTGTGCAAAGAGTTGATTCTTTATAGAAATGATGACCTGGGGATTTGTGTGATTGCAGGATAGGACTAGTCTTTGTGGTTAATGACTCAGAGGATGTTGATGGACTGCAGGATCCTGGTGTTGCCCTCCTGAGGACATACAATTATGTGGCACAAGAAATGGACAATAATTACGCTTTTCAGACAGTCATGTCTGTAAGTATTAATTAAAAATGGAAATTAATGTTTGAATATTTTCCATGTATGTAAGACTATGTTAATGGACTAATATGTAGCTATTGGAAGGAATTGTTTTTTGGCTGGGGTAGTATGCAGAGCATCTCCAAATACTGGTACCACAGAACATGAGTTCTTGTAATGTGCTTCTTTAACCCAACTTTAACAGGTGAGACTGGGTGTCATTGTGACACAGGTTTCATTGTGACACTTAACACTTTTGGATGTTTTTTTGATCCTGTCCCTTTGCTCATTCAGTCTCTGAGTTCTGAACTGCCCCATCCCTTCAATGTTATAATTGGGTTTGAACCATTCCAGCTGTGTACCTTTGCCACATCAAAGGACAATACAGGCACTGGTAAATGAATTTCACCTGTGGTTTGATAATTGTACAAATTGGCAAGCTGGGGCATACTGTGACATTAAAATGCTGGTTCCTTAAAGACAGTTACTTTAATTCTTTTTATTTTGGGTGTGTATTTGTAGCTCAAAGTAAAATCTTGTGCCTTCAAGAGGGAAAGTGTTACCTCCTTTATCTGTGAGGTTGTATTGTTCATAAGCATATCCCAAGTTCTGAAGGGAAGGTAGCTCCTTGGATATTCTTTATTTGAGGCTTTTTCCCCCAGAGAACTCTTCTCCCTCCTCAAATACCTTTTCTAATTAAAGATGCAAGTTATTATTTAAAGAAGTACATATATCTCACTGGAATGACTGCAAGGTATAACAAGATTCTTATAATGGCTACAAGTGCTTAGGAGCTGTTGCAGCTGATAAATATGAATATAAGTTTTGCAGTCTGGCTGTTAATGCCTTATTATAACTACTGCAATACAGGTGACAGGTCAGTTTACCTTTGGTAAGGACAGAGGCTTTACAGTTGCAGCTGTAATCTTGTATTCCCCTTTCAGATCTATAACAAAGTGAAAACAGGAGACCAGCTGAAAGTGGACCATGTTGTTAGTGTTCTTGAGAAGCAGTATCCTTATGTGGAAATCAACAGCGTGCTGGGAATTGATTCTGCCTATGATCAAAACAGAAAGGTAAGAATTCATGAAATAGAGCTTTGTTTTCCACTTCTTTTGCTGTCACAGTTCTGAATATATAATTACATACAATTTCTTGATCCAGTTCTCTTACTAACCAGGGAACTATTTTGTTACCACCTTGGGGGATTTCTAGTTATACTTTACTCTTTATGTTCAGCACAAGCTTTATCTATTATACATAGTACGTATAATGGAATATATATTTTTTAAAAATCTCTTTGTGAAGAACTAAGATAGCTTTCTTGTGACTTATAATTCATGCTTTCATTACAGAATGCAGACTTCAGTAGAGTTTAAAAGTGTTTGCAAAAAAATCAAAGTGGTGGAATGGCTCATGGAAAAACCAAGAGGATTAATGTTGGGAGGGATCAGTGTGGGACTTCTGAATCAGTATTTGAATACTGAGTGAGATAAAGCCATGATAATGAATTCAAAGTGCCTTTTCTATAGCAAGACATCCAACAAATTTATGCAAATAGTTCTTGAAGTGATTTTTATGCGTGATACTTTCCTGTATGGAGAAAGTTAGGAAGGCAAATCACTAATGAACCAGTTATATGTAAGATGAAGCAGATTTTATTTGAGGTTTTATGGGGGGATGTTTCTTATTCTAAAAGAAATGAAAATACTATCACCAATAGCTCTTAACACACGTGATGCTGCCTACATCTGCAAATGTAAGGAATGCAGTCAGGGTTACAGAAAGTAGGCTCCTATGCATATGACTCTTCCAACGCAGGACAGTGAAGAGAAAAGCATTTTAAGGAAATGAAAATCCATAAAAGTAAGACAGGCATTTTTGTATGAGAGGAGAGGCCTCAACCAGAACCTCTAACCAGCAGAACCTAGTTAACTTTAACTTCTAACAGGGTATCTGTCAATGCTGGTGCACTTTTCAGTGGTTACGTGAAAGAGGGAAATTTGTCTAGACAGAATAACTCCCTGCCTCACAAGTAACTGTTTTCTTACATGTTTAAGAGATGCATTCTTAAAAAAAAGAAAAGTTCCCTACCCTGTCTTACATTACAGCTACCACTGCTTGCATTGCATTTGCTTCCACAGGCAAAGTGATGTTTCCTGTTGTGCATCTTTTGCCACTACCAGAAAGTGCTCATTGGAATTAATGTACAAAATGAACTTAAAGTTTGAGTATTGTGCACTTCTGTATTGTGGAGGAAATGTTTTTGCTTTGAAACTTAGAAAGTTTTAAAGATACATTGTCTAACAGAAGTGATAAGGATCTCATGGTGTGTTTAGACTCGTGGATGTTGCACAGCTTGTTAGGAACCTTTGTGGCAAAGAGCTGATGTGCTAAAGCTGCTTCTCTTCCTGTTTTTAGGCAGCAAGAGCTTACTATGAGCAAACTGGTGTAGGCCCTCTCCCTGTTGTCCTGTTCAATGGGATGCCTTTCCAAAAAGATCAGCTGGATCCTGATGACCTGGAAACCGTGACAATGCACAAAATCCTGGAAACCACGAGCATCTTCCAGCGAGCCGTGTACCTGGTGGGTGCTGAGCTCCTCTGTGGCTTGAGAGAAACCAGATTTGGAAAAGCTGATTCACAAGTCCCTGGCTACATATTATACAAGGGAGCTTGGCTTTCAGAATTGCTTTTTGCCTTTTTTTTTTTTTTTTAAGGTTATGTAAGGCAATTTTATATGTCAAATAAGAAATAATGCTTCTTTCCTCTTTCCTTCAGGGTGAACTATCTAATGACCAAGATGTGGTTGAGTATATCATGAACCAGCCTAATGTTGTTCCAAGAATTAACTCAAGAATCCTAAGGTCTGACAGAGAGTACCTAGATCTGACAGGAATGAGTAAGGGATGCTTTTAATTGTCTTAAACCTGAAATGTCTGAGTTAAAGACTTGCTGTTCCAGTGGAAAGCTCAGGTGGCAAAGCATTAACAGCACCTGAAGTGATGACCCAGCCCTGGTACAGACAGATGTTTATGTTCAACATTAAATGTCTACTGATTTTCAAAATGGGAATTTGTTTTCTTTCTGTACAGACCTTAAGGGAAATATGACTCATGAAGCTGAGAAATTATATAATGCATAAAGCAGCAGTTTCTTTCTTAGTTCTGACCTTCTTTTGAGTAGGGTTGACAGTCATCTCTGGAATTAATTCAGATTTAGCAAAATGTTCCCTTGCTAAATGAACACCCAATACAGTGACTGCAGTACAATGACACTACTCCTGCCTCTTTTGAGTTGCATGAAAAACAGTGACAGAGTGGATTTTTCAATGTATGTTATTTACATACTCTAGTGTCAACTAAGTGAGACTTGGGAAATTCTTTCAACTGACTTCTCCCTATCAAATATGCAATGTAGTTATTAATGTGACTTGTGAGACAGCAAAATTAATTTCTCAGCCTATATATTAACAGTGAAAATGAGACACAAGCAGTATCACAAGGAGCAAAATGGGACATGTTCTTAATGTTCTGGTAATAGCAGTGATTTTATTTTCAGTTGACATGGAATAGTTGCTTTGGCATTTAATACTTGTTCTCTTCCTCAGATAACCATTTTGTGGATGACTTTGCTCGATTTTCCACACTGGAGTCTAAAGATAAGACAGCTGCTGTTGCAAACAGCATGACCTACTTAACAAAGAAAGGTAACATCTGTGGTGGATTCTGAATCCAAGTCTGCTTTTATGTTTGTTTCCAAGCATATGTGCAGGCTTCACACCCTCACTGAGCCTTGCCAGGCCTATGGGTAACAGCATAGTCTGTTAAAGATTTCTTTTTTTTTTTTTAATAAGACATGACATCTGCATGGAACAAGAATGTTCCCCTCTTTAAACCCAGTCCAACCTCTTACTGAATAATAAAGTCTCAACCAAACTGCTCTTGCTGTTCTGCAAGTGACCCTCAGCAATGCAGCAGTGCAAGCAAGTGATGAGAAAAATATAAAAGGGGTTTTAGCTCTCTGTCTCATAATTCAAAATTGCTAGAAGTTACATGGATCCATAAGAAAATTCCAACTGCCCATGATATAAGACATCACCTAATGTGGTCAGTGCTGTTTTTATTACTCCAGTGCATGCACTGCTTTTCCAATGGCAGTGTTGTTACAGTTGCACATAGAAGTGTTCAAACTTGCCTGTACCTCTCAAGTGTAGGAAATGCATGCATAGACATAATACAGAGCCTAACCAGGTCTAACCAGACACCATCAGGTGTTTCCTTTATCCATTTTGGTTAGATTCCAGAAATAAGCTGCTATCAGTTGATCCAAATCCTCCTGTTCTGTCTCCTGTCTTTACTAGACTGTCCCAAATTCCCATGGTCCTGTCTCCAGTCACTGCCATCCATGTGCACTGCCTGAAATGTTCCCATTGCTCTTTCTGTCTCATGCCTGCTCTTCATTCATCAAGTTTCTGGTGTAGAGCACTAATTAAATCCACACCTTGGCATGCTCCTTGGAAAGTGCATTAATTTGCAATTCCATGGCTTGACATTTTTTGGTCACTGCCTCTTCTGCCACTTAAGATATTTAATAACTGCTATCTGATTACAGTAATGCTGTACCACATTTATTTTCTGAAGTAGTAGAGGAGTTCTCTGTGTTGCTGGCTCAGCACCAGCACTGATACAGCACTGCCATGCTGCTTTTTAAAGAGGGAAGATAACAGCACAGTGGCACAGCAGTGTTTGTAAACAATCTTCAGAATGATGTCCTCACCCTGTGGTATGAAACTGGTAATATGTAGTATAATTAATGCTAGCATGAAAATCAAGCATCCATCTGTTTGAGAGGAAGAAAAAGTCAAAGCTTGTTGCAGTAAAATTAGCACAAACTTGTTGCTGTTGGATCTGAACTGTAGTGATTCAGTTATGCCCAGTACAGTGCTGCAGCTTCTTGATACACATTGGGATTACCATCAAGTTATTAATGTGTCTCTCCTTTTCCCCCTTCCTTTCTGCTCTTTGACCAGGAATGTCTTCCAAGGAGATCTATGGTAACTCATGCTTTGGCATTTTTTATGTTGTTCTTGGAATTTTCTGGTTCCTTTGACACTGGCTTTAGAACCAGCAGGCAGTGAAGGAAGCTGTTGGAATGCATGTTTGCTCCACAACTTTTGTCTTTATACATAACTGATTTTGTAAATTAACAGCTTCAATACAAAGAAGTGATATGTCTGCTGGATTCCAACCCCAGTTGGAATCTCCAAGTTGTTTATGTGTTTCTTTATGATTTGTAATTGAAAAAGTAGCAAACAAACAAAAATACTAAAAGAATCTAGCTTAGAGCAATGCATGCTGTCCCACATGGGTTTTCTGAATGACCTAATAAAGACTAATATACCAATGCTATTAATTTTGTCCTGCCAGGCTTCATAGCTTAGGTTCACCCATTGCTTTTCTATGGAATTTTACTTTTTTGAAGTCTTTGCATGTGTGTCATAATTTACCTCCAAATGAGGAAAAAAATTAAGCTTTCCTTCCTTTCACCCTCAAATTTATCTTTTTTTTTATATATAATTACAGATGATTCCTTTGTTAGACCAGTTACTTTTTGGATTGTTGGTGATTTTGATAAACCTTCAGGGAGGCAATTGTTGTATGATGCCATTAAACATCAGGTAGGTAACACGTTCATTGGAATGGGTTAGCAGTGCTAACAAAGCCCTTGTAGAGGCTTGTAAAACACCAGTTGTGTTTTACACAATCTTCCTGTGGTATCACCTGGAGAGACTGCTTCTCCCTGCAGGGTCTCTAATTTCCAGCCTCATCTCTTTTGTAGGGACTGGAACATTGCTGATCTTAACAGCAGGACAGAATACAATAAATGTTCTTGTAAACCTGTGGTGTTAAACTGAAATATCTGTGCTTTGGTTTGGAGATAAACAGAAGCATTGCTCTCTGCTCTGTGCCATTGGTTCTGGGAGGATAACTGAAACACAAATGTGCACAGCTCACAGCTGTGGTTTGGCAGACTGAGTGGTGGCCATGTCCTGGATTTCTTAGGTAGCACAGGGTTCTCTGGAAGATTGCTGTCACAGTGGTGCCTGTACATCAGCTAAATGCTTGATGTTAAATTACTTAATTCATCATTTAACCTTGTGCTGTTCTTTACCCAATTTGGAATCTGATATTCTTGTTAAGAAACACAAAGCTTCTGCTATAGTGTTTATTATATATTTATGGTATCTGAAATGTTAAACTTTTGCATCACCTGTTTTGTTAAACACAGAAATCCAGCAATAACATTCGAATCAGCATGATTAATAATCCTAGTGAAGAACCCAACAGCCAGAATACCATTGTAGCTAAAGCCATATGGGCAGCTTTGCAGACACAAACCTCAAATAATGCCAAGAACTTCATCACTAAGATGGCAAAAGAAGAAACTGTGAAGGCACTGGAGGCAGGAGCTGACATCTTGGAATTTGCTGTTGGGGTAGGCATGTCTGCTGGTGTTTTCATGGGGAGGGTGCTTTGCTTTTTCCTCAAATTCATTTTTTATCATATGCAGAAAGTGCAGTAACAGAGAAAAGTAACACTGTTGGGATTGCTAGTTTGTTTTTTTTAAATCTCTGAAGGGCTTACTTAAATAGAATAATCCATCTAAACATCAAGTAAATCCTCATACACATCAGAGCTATGGAACTTGGAAAAGGCAAAAGGAGCATGGGTGCAGGGATCTATTTAAGTGAGTCAGCTGTTTCTTGGGTGGTTAAGAGAATAATGCTCTTTTAAAAGATGGGAAAAAATACAAGTGCATGTCTCAAAGTAGATTTTAAAAAGTTAGGCAGGAAGTTTGGAACTAAGTAGCTGTGGCCCTTCACAGCAGAAGTTGGGATAGTGTTTGATGGTGACAAGCAAGAACTAGGTTTAAGGCCCCAAAGAAAAGGGGGCCAGAGATCAGTTTTAGCAAGATACAAAGATGTTCTTGAATGGAAACAAAAAGGTTGCTTTTAAAAGTGTGCAGAGGCCTAGTTTACTTCCTATTCCAATGTCAAGTATTCTTTTCTTTTAGGGTATGGATACCAATGTTTTCAAAGAAGCCTTTGAATCTCCCAAGGTGGATTTTATTCTGTCCCATGCTATTTACTGCAGAGATGTTCTAAAGCTGAAGAAGGGGCAGAGGGCTGTGATCAGCAATGGACGGGTGAGATGATCAACAGTGAAAGAGACTTTCCACATTTGGGAGAGGAGCAGATTTGAGCAGCAGAGTCTGGATGGGATCAGACACAGGAGTGCCAGCCTGTTTTAGGTCTCAGCAGTCTTTAGGATCACTTCCAGTTTGATTTATTCACACCTATGTGACCTTTTCTTTTTGCTGTGTGCAGTTAGTTGCTGGCATTTGGTACAAATTCAGGTCTCTCAATAACAAAGTTGCTTTCATGCTGGTAGTGAATTGAGTCCAGGGGTAGAAGGGGATGATAAATTTGCAAGATTATGCTGCTTCAGTTTACTGAGCAAAATGCTGCTGTATTTTGCCCTGACCAAGGCGCCTTGGTCTCTTCTACCATCTGTTTTATTATAGTTTATCTGCAATGAGGTAAATGATGTTACAATAGTATCTCACTGCAAATAATGAAAGACAGCTGTGTACAGCATTGAGCTTTCTTTTGTCATCTGTTTCTAATTAGGAACAAACCCATTCAGGTCCCAGTGGTTGCTGGATATTTCAATGGGTTAAAAATCTCAGGTGTTGAGTTGTTCTGTTCTATTTTTCTCATTAGCAGGATAACAAGACTTGTCTAGGTAGCTTTTAGCTTTTCAGGAGGGAGATTTGCTGGACTATTAGAACTGGCCTGGCTTTCTGCTGCTCCTTCCAGATGTGGTACTTCATGTGTCTGACCCAGTGAAAATTTTAAGTGTGTATTTTCTGCCTTAGTCCAGGGCTCTTAGCTCTAAATACCTGGATTTATCTGTTAAATTCTGCTGCCACTGACATTAATATCAGCCTAAATGGTTGGCTTCCACTGAGACTGGGCTGCAGTATTTATTTAATACATCTTTGAATTTTGTTTCAGTGTAGCCTTTACCTAATAATGTTCATTCTGCTATTCTTTGGTAGATTATTGGCCCATTAGAGGATGGAGAGATGTTCAACCAGGATGATTTTCATCTTCTTGAAAATATAATCCTAAAGACATCGGGACAGAAAATCAAATCTCAGATTCAGCAGCTGGGATTTGAAGAAGATCTGTAAGTAAACAGCTGTCACTAGAAATCTCAGTTAATTCAAGAAAAGCTGACAGACCTGTAGGTTACAGTTTTGCTTCTTGGCAAAGGTGTGATGTACAAATCTATTTTCATTGAACTTTCAAGAGGTTTTACACCTTAAAGATTGAATATGTTCTTAAAATACTAGACTGAAAAATTATGGAAATACTGAAAAAGAAGTCGTGCTCAAAAGTAATTATCTTTTCTGATAGGACCCCTCTCAAAAGTTGCTCCACTTAGAGGATTGCTTCCTAGTGCTCAGAGTTGCAGTGTAAAATGGGAAGAGCAGTGAAACAAGGGTTTGGTCTGAAGGGCTTTCAGGTCTGAGTGGTTGGTGAAGATCACGAATGCAGTTCCTGTAACATGGGTGACCCCTAAAATACAGCTGTTCTATATTTATCAGAGTTATACTCAGTAATAAGGCTGCAACCAGTTTAAATTACTGGTGGATTAACCCTTAAATGTGCTTAATTCTTCAGAGCCTATGTAGAGAGGTAGCAGGAGTGTTTGGGTATCTGGATTCTGTTTGCCTTCTCTTTTGCTGCTGACAGAAATGTGATAACTACAGCCTTTTTTTTTTTTTTTTTTGATATCTGCAAGCCTTTTTCTTTTCCTTCTTTTCAGGGCAAGTGACTTGGTAATGAAAGTGGATGCTCTTCTTTCTGCTCAGCCAAAAGGAGAGGCAAGGATTGAGTATCAGTTTTTTGAAGAACGATACAGGTATAGAATTGCTGAACAAGGCTTTTCTGTGTCTTTTAACTTCCCCATTGTTCTATGTTGCATTTAATTAAAAAAAAAAATCTAAGTAGCAGTAGGAAAGTCCCCAACAGTTTCCAGAAAGATTCCAGAAATTAATTTTATCTCTCCACCTATCTCTATAAGTATACATGTATCTGCCTATTTTTTTCTCTGTTTAGTTTCTGAAGGTGCACAGCATTTAGGAATTCATTTCAGTTCAGGATGAGATAGATGGCAGGGGGTTGTAATGCATTTCAAGTGTTTATCCACGTGTTTGGTGCTTTAAAATTGTATTTTCTTCTGTTTAGTGCAGTTAAACTGAGACCAAAAGAGGGGGAGACATACTTTGATGTTGTGGCTATTGTTGATCCCGTGACCAGAGATGCTCAAAGACTTGCTCCATTACTTTTGGTATGTAGGCAGGGTTGTGAGAACTTCAAATTCCATCATTTTGGAATGTGTGCTTCCTCTTGGACTGTGTGGTGACCAGTGGCTTTCTAATGGTGTGTCTGAGTTTCACAATGCATTTATCAGTGGAACTACTAATTAGTATTAGTATTTAGCACTACAGACTAACAAGATCATGCTCAGATACTGTCCAGAGAGCTTTTAGTTTCACTATTCTAACAGTTTAGTTTGCAGTAACTCTGTTCTTGAGGGTCTCAGCATGCCAAAAGGAATGTCTGAAATATGAGGATCAGGTAATTGTGATGAAAACCACAATGAAAAAGGGGGAAGGGGTGGTAAAGCAAACAACAAGGAGGGGGAATTGGGAATGAGCAGATAACATCCACCCTGAGGTCATGTCTGTAAAACAGCTCTCCTCATTAGCATTTTAAGGGATGTCTCTTTCTCATTACTTTAGGTTTTGAACCAGCTGATAAATATGAACCTGAGAGTGTTTATGAACTGCCAGTCTAAGCTTTCTGACATGCCACTGAAAAGGTGAGCAGTTCCATCATACAAGGTGGGCAGAGAGAGAAACCTGATGGAATGTGCAAGCACAGAAGCATGGTCAGCTGTCCCATGGGAAATCTCAATGACTGCTTTGATCTCATTGATATAATAGCATCATTTCCCACAGAAAATCTGGGAACTTGTAGATGGCATGAAGTAATTCTGCTGTTTTACAAGTTGGGTGCTTTTAATTTTTTTTTTTTTTTTTGTATTTATATAAAATTAAATAGCTTACTAGTCTTAATGGTTGAGTCTTGCACAGTCTGGTTTGGTCCTTTAAGACAGAAATTCTGACCTGTTCTAAGGTTAACACAACCTCCCTTGCTTTGGACAAAGGCTTGGAGACATTAGAGGTCAGGGAAAGCTGATGGCATCTGCAAATGCAGTAAGAGTGAAATATTAGCAAATTTTGACAGGTAGGTTTTCTAACATTTTCTCTCTGAAATTTCAGCTTTTACCGCTATGTTTTGGAGCCAGAGATTTCTTTCACAGCAGAGAATAATTTTGCTCCAGGACCAATTGCCAAGTTTTTAGATATGCCCCAGTCTCCACTGTTCACTCTGAACTTAAACACTCCTGAGAGTTGGATGGTGGAATCTGTTAGAACCCCATATGACCTTGACAATATCTTCTTAGAGGAGGTAAGAGAAATCATCATGTTCCTACTGCATTTAAATGGTGGTGCTTTTCCAGGGCTTGTTTTTTTTTTTTAATGGGAAAGAAATGCTGAATTTTAGAATGCCAATAAACATAGAGCTGTGGATATTGCTGCCTTTGCAGACCTCTAAATAATTTCTAGGATGGGAAGCATAAGCTCCCCAACAGCAGGACTGCTGTTCTCAATTACTTGTGGATACCTGACACCATAGGCTTGGAGCAGGTCCTTCCCCTTGCTCCTAGAAGCCACCAGGCTGGTTTCAGCTAATCTTTATTGTCACAGTCCTTGTTAAGTGGCAAACCCTCCTGTGATCCACAGAAGGATGTGCAGTGTCAATGCAGCAGTAAAACCATGCAGCAGAAATCCACTCAGCTGCTGTAGGTTCAGGAACTTGCTGCTGCTTGAGCAGACCTTGACTCAGACTGTTGGACTGTGGATCTGGGCAATGCTGCCCCACATTCAGAAGGAGAAACAGGGAAAATCCCTGATTTATTTACCTTATTGTAAAGGTATTACACATGTGTGTGTGAGGAGACTGTCAAAGCCTTTACAAAGAGGCCTCTGGAAAAGTGACAGTCTTTGCAGACTTGTGGGCATCACAAATGTGGGTCCCCTTCTCACTGATCACTGTATTATTAGTCCCCTCTTACTTCTGCATCTCTCTGATATTGTATGGGAATATGATGTGGTATTGTGGTGTATCTGGTATTGCTAATCCAGTACTAGATATTCAGAAATCTAGGAAGTTGGGGGTGTGTTTTATGACTTTGGTTTTGGGTTAGTATGTTTTGGTTTAGGAGTTTCATGGTTTTCATCTTTTAACCTAACTGTAAAGGCATAAATGAAGTATTGATATGACATTTCAAGTCTCTTGATTAATTGAAAGCCTGAGAGAGGGATTAAATGCTTCAGGCATTCCAAGTGCATTCCTGAGCTTCCAAATAATTTTGCAGGTGCACCATTTCCAGTTCCCAATGTGCAGTCTCTTGGTGCTGTAGCAATTAATCTGTCATTTTGGATGTGCAGTCAGAGGAGATGCTTGTGGGATTAGACTAACATTCTGCTTATGTACTGTCCTCAGGCTACATCTGAATTTGGCCTGGTAGGGACCCAAGCCTTTTGGGGTTGTGGGGTTTTTTTTTTTTTTTTTTCCCCTCTTCTCTTTCCTTGGCACCTTTGTTCAGTGTAGAAAAAAAAGGAATGAGTGTTTCCTGACAGTGCTCTGTAAGAGCAAAACAAAATGTTTATTTAAGATGGCTGATACCAGGTGAGACTAGCTTTAAACTGATCTACAGTCAAAATTCTGGATCCCATAATATACTTTTTATGAGATACCAACTCCATTCTCCAGTAAATGTTGAAAAAATAAATTGTGGAATAGAGCAACAATCCTTCCCTTTTCCTAGCATAAGCTGAGATTCAAATTCTTTTGGTCTGGGCCACTCTTATGTTTGTGTGAAGTTTGTCACTTGAAGGAGTTGAACTCTGAGGTTTTCTAGGTATTTGTCTAACAATAAAATTACTGTGGTGAAATTGTCTTTTTTTTTTTTAATTACTAAAGCTATTCTAGAGAATAAAAGCTGGCACTTTAGAGCTCGTGCTGCAGTCAGCAGTGTCTGCTCCTTTCAGGTGGAGAGTGTTGTAGCTGCAGAGTATGAGCTGGAGTACCTGCTGCTGGAGGGCCACTGCTATGACATTACAACTGGGCAGCCACCTCGGGGACTCCAGTTCACCCTGGGCACCTCCAGCAGCCCTGTCATCGTGGATACCATCGTCATGGCCAACCTGGTGAGTGTTCTCCTGGAGCTGGCACACCCAGCACAGCCCCTGCCTTCCAGCCCTGGGTATTTCCTAGCATGGGCTCTGGGTTTGGGCTGTAACTTGCACTCCACAGCTGCTTGCAGATGCACCAGAACCCCCCATTCCTCACACTGATGTCTGAAGCCTCACACCTCTCTCTCACCTCTTTCAAGATGAGCTCCTTTCCCTTCTGAGATATTCTGGAATATCTTTAAATGCTGCCAATATTCTCAAGCAGCCCCTTTCCAGGGAAGCTCAGTTGTTTTCCTGGGACAGGGTCCTCCTTGGGCCATCCACTCTGGTGCTGTGAGCCTCAGGCTGTCTTTTTGGGACCCATTTCTTCAGGAGATCTATGGCATAAATGGAGAGAGTCAGCAAGGATAGTTGGCATTGTAGAAAATAAAGGAAGTGTGAAAGAATGGGATTTGCTTATTTTAGGTGAGAAAAGGTGCTGGAAATCCAAGTAGATGATTGTTCCCTGCAGCTGCTTTTGTAATAAAGGATGTGTCTGTTCTCAGTGTCCACACTGGAACAGGAGAGAGGTATGGACTGAAATTAGGGCTAAGGAAGTTTGCCACTGGAATGTTTTCTTGATATGTAATGTTAATGAAAAACTGAAGTAAATTACCTCTTGTGTTAGCTGGGGTTTTTTTAATCTTTAAGTTTTTAAAGTAATTACATTTATTTAAATGAATTAAAATAAAAACAAGGTAAAAATATTCCTTGTTTCTGGTGCTAGTTATTTATTTTAGAATTCTTACTCATTTTCAATTTGTGCCTTTTCTTAGTCAGAGTATATTCTACAGTGATGTAGTATTTCTTATTGTAGAAAGAAAGATGTCCCTTATTTTACATGTGATTTTACATGTGGTGTGTTCATGTTGGGGAGTAAAACCCAGAAGTATCCTTTTTCTAATTAGCTATACCAAAATTTTCAGAAATATTTTTAAATTTTCTTTTTTAAAGCAGCCTGGCTCACATAGGAACTGCAAACATTTGAAGCCACAATACAAAACTGAGTGGGACACTAAAGCATCTCTGCAGTTGCATGTGTCTTCTATAGGTCTAATAATCTAAATCACAGAGGAAAATATTCAGATCTGGAATCTGAAGCTTAACAAGACTTGAACACAATATTTGAATTTCATATTGTAATTTTTTAAGTTCTGTAGAACAGATATCTTGCAACATGTAAATTATGTTACTGCTTCTGCTGTAGGTGAATTACCACTCTGTAGAGCTTCAGAATTCCTATAGATTTTCTTGTATAATCACAAATTAGTGTTTTGAAATTCCCTCACTCCTTCATGAAGGCAGCCTTTTGCAGGAAAAGACTTTGGCTTTGCACTATTCCCATCAGGACAGTGAAGACTTTGATCTAACAAATAGTGCCAGACTTTTTCAAGCTTCTCTCTCTTAGGGAAAACCCAACAATTTTGAATGGAATGATTTCTGGGGCTTTTCTCCCATTCTCTGGGTTTAAAGTCCTTAATCAATGGGCTTGCAAATAACATTTTAGATCTAAAACAGTGAGTCAAAACACATAACTTGAAAGCTAATTTTTCTGCATTTGCATTTTCTGGAAAGTGCCAAATATTCTTTTCACTTTACAGGGCTACTTCCAGTTAAAAGCCAATCCTGGTGCATGGACTCTAAGACTGAGAAAAGGCAGATCTGAAGATATTTACAGGATCTACAGGTAGGCCAGGATAAGAAATATTTCAGTCTTTTTCTTGTAAAATTTCTGAAGTAGGTAGGCATTGTAATATGTGAATCTAATGGTTCCCTTGCCAAAGTGTGGTGGCCTGAACAGTCACCAAGTGTGGTGAAATTGAACAGTAAATTACATTTCATACTGAACATAAGTTATGCAAGGTGAAATTAATTAATTTAAAACCCCATTAAGTGTGTTCAAATAAATGTATTTGTTTCTTTGGCATGTCTGAAACCTGTTTTGCAGTGCTGAGACTTAATACATGTATAAAAATGGCCAGAAGAAATAAAGAACATATTTTTGCTTTGTAGTAAATGTCAGTTTCTTGCTTTGTTTTCAGCCATGATGGCACAGACTCTCCACCTGAAGCTAATGAAGTTATTGTTGTTCTCAATAACTTCAAGAGCAAAATTATTAAAGTGAAGGTGAGTTTAAAAACCAGAGGTGCCCTTAAAGAAGTCTGTTTGACCAACAGTGGGGAGAAACTTGGGTTAAGGCCTGAAGCTCCCTTTCCATGAGCATGCACTTGAGGCAGTCTGCACAAAGCTCACCTCACAGTATCAGGGGTAGAGAGGATCATCTGGAGCCTTGATTTGGGTTTTTAATACAGGAGAGAATGACAAAGTCCTGTTCCTTGTGTATGTCCTTGAGCTAAAATAATACTCACATTTTCCTGACTGCTTGTAACTTCAGGAAAAAGCAGTTTTGTATGCCCTATGTTTAGTAATGTACATATGTACATTATAGATTACATATAGTAATAATAATAGTCTAGTAATAAACATTCAGTATGTCCATTGAGCCAGCATTTTATCTCTCACAGATAAATGATATTCCTTTTTTTCTTTCACTCTGACACAGGCTAGGTGAGAATACATATAAAAAAAAAGAAAAAATAGTAAATTACTAATCTGCTGTCTTGTAGGGTTGCCTGTCAGGTAATGCCATAGCTGAGAAGTTCAAGGAGAATGACTGGTAGATAAGTGATGGCTATAACAGAGCCAGTTCACACCTGGCAACTTGTGCTGGACTGCTTTTGGGATGTTCTCCCCATTCACTGTCTTGTCTGTGTATCTGCTTTGGAGTCTCAGTGACAATTATAACACTTAGAGACTGGTGGAGTTGGTGTGTTGGTTTTTTGAGGGGTAGGGGTTGTTGGTTTCTTTGAAGGTTTTTCTTCATCACTGGCATCCATCTCATTAAACATCTCTTAGTCTGGTTGGTTAAAATACTTTTCTAACATGCCTTTGGTGTCTAAAAGCACCTTTGGAATCTGTTTGGAAAAAGTCACTCATTACTGAGCTGTTTTCCCAGAGAGCTTGGGTTACCTGTCAGCTCATGGGGTGTAATTCAAGTAGGTAAAACCAGAACCAGTGTTAGGATAACACTCCTGACAATATCTACTCAGTATGTGGTTCCAACTCACTAAAGCTGTGTCTTGCTTCACAGGTTCAGAAAAAGTTTGATATGATGAATGAAGATCTGCTAAGTGATGGCACCAATGAGAATGAATCTGGATTTTGGGAATCTCTGAAATGGTAAAACTAATTCAGTGGTAACCTACAAGTTTCTTCAAACTGGAAGAGTATTTGGCAATACCATGGTGTCTGTGAAATTCCACAGCTGTCTGTTAAGTCTGCTTGAATTCAGAGCTGTCACTCATTGGACTCCTCTGTTTCCAGAGACCTGGGCTCCTGCTTTGCACCTGCTTTTACCTTCCCTTACCCTCTCTTCTACTTGGGATCCTGAAAACACTGCTCCTCCCCAGGAGCTGCACCTCAGCCAGAGCTCTCTCAATCAAAGGTGTTCATGTCAGAGCTCCTGGACCTTCCCTGTCCTTGTGCACAGCACTCTGCCTTGGGAAAATGCCCTGGGCAGCAGGGAATGGCACCCAAAGCCCACAGACCAACTGAATTAAAGCAAAAATGGAGCCATTTTCTGTATTTGCAGCCTTTCCTATAGAGCTGGCCCTTCCTAGCTTGTCCTTCACAGAACCATGTTTTTCCTTTCAGGGGATTCACAGGAGGACAAAAGAATGAAGATGTGAAACAGGATAAAGATGATGTACTAAATATATTCTCTGTGGCTTCAGGACACCTCTATGAGAGATTCCTACGGTTAGTTGAGAATTTATAACCCCAATGTGCCAAAGGGTGGTGGCCTTGCACAAGATAAAAGGTTACAGTCTGCAAGAGTATATAAAACCCACTTTTTCAAGGCTTCAGAAGTCCACTAGAATCTGCATCTCCTGGTCATAGGAAGTTTTGTCTGCACAGCATTCATGAGTTAAAAATAGACTTAGTTTAATAGATGGTGTCTTGCTCTCCTGAATTTTCTCACTACAGAATTAGAAGTTACAGAATAAGCCACAGTTGCTTTGGAAAGAATCTGAGTTTCTGTTCTCAAAGGACTGTAAAAGCCAACAGTTGTATATTCTCTGCCTAGTTAAAGTATAGAGATGTTGGGGGTTTAGTAATTTTGTAGATAAAATTAAGCAATTTACAATAGGCTGAAGCTGCCCACTTTTTCTTTATGCATGAGGTTAAGTTACCTGACACACAACTGCAAATAATTTAATCATGTAGCCCAGCCATTTGTAATCTATTACACAGCTCATCTTTTGTGGGTGCCACTTGTTCCTGTAACTGCTTTATTTTTTTTTTCCTTTTGATAGCATAATGATGTTGTCTGTGCTGAAACACACCAAGACTCCTTTAAAGTTTTGGTTTCTGAAGAACTACTTATCACCTACATTCAAGGTTTGTTGCTAATTAGAAATTTATTTGGTGGTGGGGGAAAGGTGCCACAAGCTGCTTCCCCCTCTCTTTCCCAGTGCTGCACCAGCATCACTTGGCTAAACCTGAACTCACCCAAAGCTGCAGGAAGCCTCACAGATGGGAATGTCAGCTGATGTGACAGTGGGGCCAAGTTTTTCTAGTAAAAAAATTCTCCCAATGTTCTTCTCTCATTTTACATGCTCCCACTTACACTGCTTTGTACACCCCTAAATAATTGTCCCATCTGTGAATTTTTATGATTTGAGTAATGCATTCTCATCTGTGGATCACTGTGAAATGGCTCATAAGGAACTGTGTGGACAGAAATGCTGAAATAGTTAGTAATTGCCTTTACAATGTGTTTTGATTGTTCAGCTTGGGCCTCAGTGTTTTGTGTGAATTAAAAATGAAAGTAATTTTCTTTGTGGTATTTCATTTTTTGATGTTCTGTGCCTTCGACTGAAGTCTGTCTCTTGTAATGTGCTTTTCTTTTTCCTGCAGAGGAACAAAGAACTGAGATAAGCTGCTTTTTTCCCCTCCCTCTGCAGGAGTTCATCCCATACATGGCCAAGAAGTACAATTTCCAGTATGAGCTTGTCCAGTATAAATGGCCACGCTGGCTGCACCAGCAAACAGAGAAGCAGCGAATCATCTGGGGTTACAAGATCCTCTTTCTAGATGTGCTCTTCCCATTAGCTGTTGATAAAATCCTCTTTGTGGATGCTGATCAGGTAACACAGAGGCTGCAGTTATTTGATATTTTCTTTTTTTTTCCCTTTTTTTTTTTATTAATAAATTCTAGAATACAATTTCCATCTTGTTGGAAGGGTTGCAAGTTTGAGCCCTTCATAGGCATGTCTGGAGGTTGATTCTGTAATTATGGCATGCTTCACTGAGGGCTGGGTTTTGTGCCTGTTTCCACAAGATTGGTTTTGTTGGCCTGTCTTTTACTGTTATCTGGTTCCTCATTCCCTCACTGTGATTCCAGCTAGCTTGCCAAGCAGATTCTCATTTCACCCTTCCATTTTTGCCGTTCAGTCTGTTCTCCCAGCCTGCAGATCACTTACCACAGACAGTATTTTCCTAACTCACCAACCACTCTGCCCTCCCAGGCCCTTGCTTTTAACTTTCCCAGGCCCTTGCTTTCAACTTGGCCACATCTGAGTGGCTTTCAGAGGAGGAGAAGGCAAATCCCTTGTGCACAAGGCCATGGGAGGCTTTGTGTGTGCCCACTCCTCAGCTCCTGGGTGGGAAGGGCAGGAAATGTGCACAGTGACAACTGCCAAAAGTACTCTCAAAGGTACATGTGAAATGACAAGTACAGAGCATCAACAAGTGAGTGTGAACTGCCTGGGGGGTTTGGCACATGTACAGTGTGAAGCCATGCCAGGTCAAACTGAGGCTGAAGGATCAGTTAGGAGAGATTTCCAGCTCCCCAGCTGTCATTTTAGACAGTTTGTTTCTCTGCTTGTGAGAGATACTAAGGCTTTTTTTTTCCCATTAGAGTGGTATTTTTAAAGTAGTGCTAGTGCCACATCTGTGTCAAAAAGACATTAAAAGCTTTCATCCCTGAAGGGTCTGCAAACACTGAATAGGAGGGGATACCAAGAATCCCAGTTCATGTATAGTGAGAATTCTTGCTGCTTTTTAAGAAACAGATTTGCACTTCAGCTGTCAAAACCCATCAGGTTATTTGAAGCTCTATTTTACTTTCTCCAGCTCTAAGGGCAGGGGAGACAACACCTTTTGTGCTGTATTTTTCTGCTGTATTTTTGTACTACATACATATAATGCAAAAAACTGCCATGTATATCAGGTAATTCTTCCTTTATCTGTTTGCTCAGTTTGAATTCAATCCTGTACAGCATTTGCAAACAACCCTAGAAGGGCAGGCTCCTAGAAATGAAAATAAAATGTCCTTTCCCTTCAGATTGTGCGCACAGATCTGAAGGAATTGAGGGATTTTAATCTGGATGGTGCTCCTTATGGATACACCCCCTTCTGTGACAGCCGAAGGGAGATGGATGGCTACAGGTTCTGGAAATCAGGATACTGGGCAAGTCATTTAGCTGGAAGAAAATACCACATCAGGTATGAAGAGTTCTTTTTTTTTTCCCTAAAATAGAGGGGTAAAGTTTTTGGTGCTGTTTAGACTTAGCAGAAAACTAGCTGAGGGATGCAGCACTGCATGAACCACTTGTTGCTTCCTGTTACCTCTTTTTAATGTTCTGTGGCCAATGAAGCACTAGAGACACTGAAGTTATTTTCAGTATGCTACAGCTTTTAGAGATGAAGAACTGAAGTGTTGACTAACAAACATCTTCCTTTGTTAATTACAAATGTTGGAACAGGGACTGCATGACAGCAAAGCTAAGACAGATTAGTTGAGAATTCTTTTTTGTACATGCCATGACTTTACTAGAACTGCTTTCCTGCCTTGGAATAGATCATAGATGTGCTGCCACCCTGAGATAGTTTTGGGGTATTGTGTCTCAGGGGTCTAGTGGGGCTGCAGTGTTACTCCTCAGTGAAATGACTAACTGCAGTCATTACTAATTGCATCATCTCCACGTAGTGCTCTGTACGTTGTGGATCTGAAGAAGTTCAGGAAGATAGCAGCTGGAGATCGACTCAGAGGACAGTACCAGGGTCTGAGTCAGGATCCAAACAGTCTGTCCAACCTCGATCAGGTGTGCTTTATTGTGTTTTTGTTTCACTGGGCTATAGTGGCAGGATGGGACTTGGGATTTTCCCAGAGGTCTTTGTTTGGAATGGGATAAGTGTGGATTCATCACTTTATTTGCATTGGGGAAAAAGAAAACTCTTACAGAAGTTAACCCTTACAATCCTGTTGGTTTGGGAGGGGGATTGCTCCTCCCATCCTGCACTCTGTGGAAACAGCTACTAACTCTTCCTCTGCACAACAGGATTTGCCAAACAACATGATCCACCAAGTACCAATTAAGTCCCTCCCCCAGGAGTGGCTGTGGTGTGAAACATGGTGTGATGATTCCTCAAAGAAGAGAGCAAAAACCATTGATCTGGTGAGTGCAGGATGATTCCCTTACTCTCACAGCACATAAAAATACAGCAACCCCCAGTCCTAGAGGCACTTCCCTCCCTCAGCCTGTACCAGTACTTGCACATTTTCAGCACTTGAGTTTTTTCCACTAGCTTCTGTGTTTCTCTTACCTGGAGCAGTGGCATTGTTATGAATTTGGAAAGACACTTTGCAGGTGTTGTTCACCACCAGCAGATTGATCTCTGCAGAGGGGAGCACACCTCTGTTGAGTGCAGAAACCTTTTGTAGCCTGTCTGTTCTGTTTGCAGTGTAACAACCCAATGACCAAAGAGCCCAAGCTGCAGGCAGCCATGAGGATAGTTCCAGAATGGCAGGACTATGATCAAGAAATCAAACTGCTCCAGAGTCATTTCCAGAAGGAAAAAGAAATGGGAACACCAGCTGAGATGCCAGGACAACACACACAGGGTAATTCTTCTTTCTGTACTGCTGTGACTTTCTCTGTGCCTTTTGGTCTTGTGCTGTGTCCTCCCTCACTTGTACCATGCACAGGGCTGAGTGAGGGCTGAGTGAAATCATCAGGGAGTGTCATGGGATGGAAGGAACTTGCTGAGCAAGTCTGGTGTAATTTAACCTAATTCTGAAAGCCAGAGAACAGATTTGTTCCAGTTCTATAAAAGACCCTCGCTGTTCCTGCAATTTTATGAGCCTGGCCTTTTCTTAACCCTTAAAGAAGTTCTGCTACACACTGTGGGTGAGAATTGTTCTTCGGGCACTGGTACCTTGCAAAGAACAAGTCTTGGGAGGCTTTACTGATTCTCAAACCAATCTGCCAATTTAGGCAGCTCAAACTGAGTGCTCATTTTTCTCTCCTCTTCTACAGATCCAGCAGCACATGTGGAATTATGATCCATGGAGACAAATTCAAGTTAGACTCTTTCATAGACAATTTTTATATTGAAAGCTAGTTTTTTTTCCGGTGTGTCTGCAAAACTGCTGAATAATTGAATGGGATGATGTATGCATTTCTATTCCTTGCCTTTGGGTTAATTTCTGCATATGAAATAGGATCTGGATTGCTGGAATTAGCATTACTGGTGTTTTGTGGAGATGAAAGACCCCATGATGGAATTTAGTGTTTCAGAAACAAAACTTCACAATCCACCAGAAGAGCCACAGCCTGTTCCTTCAGCTGTTGCTGCCTCCACCACTGCTGAAGCTCCAGTTTAGCCTCAGATCTAACCTGAGAGTCTGGGAATTGCAGACATACATCCTAACCTCATCTGATGGACATATTTTTTCCAGGTAACATTATAAAGCTCGAAATTATGCCTTGAATTTGGGACACTGTTTCATCTTCAGGTTTTCAAACAATTGAAAAATACTTCTCGGATTTGTTCAGTCTGCCCTTGATTTTGTAACAAAATCAGTATTATTTTGATTTCCTATTTTCTGTCTTCTTTTATTGCCCAACTTTTGATGGTTTGGCTTAATGTAAAGCTACCAGAATCTCTTTAAATGCCCATCCAAATGCAAATGCCTGAGCTCACAAAGTGAGCAGAACACAGAATTTGGCAGATGAGTTTGTCCTAGCCTTTATGACTTGAATCAAAGTGCCCTCCCTTCCTCCTCCTCCAAGTATAAATCAGTCTGCAAAACTGGCAGGGCCTTACTCTTGCTGTGGTTCACTGATTCATGAATGTTTTTTTGTTTATGAAAAATCTGTGGAACTTGGAAGTTTATCATCATGTAAATTTCATTAACTTTATTTTTCCTCAAACAGAGATGTTGTCACATCAATAAAAACTTCAGAGTTCTTAGGTCTTGAGCCTTAGTTCCCACTTTGCTCATCCTTTTTCCTTGCACACATTACAGTCCTAATCTGATTTTGGGGTTTCTGGATATTTCACTTGCATTTGCTTTCATTCTGTGCATAGACAAGGAAGTCTCTTGCAATGATTAATTACCCTGGGCTAATTTTATCAATCATGTTCATGTCTTCATTTTGAAAGATGCTGATGCTGCCATAGTTCTGTACTATGAACATACCAATTAAAGAAAACCCTCAAACCCAGTTTCTCCCATTCTGTAGGGTTAGAAGTCTGCTCCCTGTAAATCTGAAGAGTTGAAATGTAAGAACTAAAAGAAGTAGTACAAAATACAGTCACCTATGCAGCTTGAGAAATCCAAACTTTTTTGGTTTTTGTGATTCTCCTGTTTTCATACAGATAAATGTTTTGTGCTGTAAGACCTTCAACCCAATAATCATATCTCAGTACAAGAATATTGAAATATTCTTCAGGAATTGCTGTGTTATAAATCTTACCATGTTTTGGAGGAATCTGAAAGAAGACAGCAGTAGTATTTGAATGGTTCAGTAGTGTGACTTAAGAGAAAAAGCAGCTCTTCTCCAGCCAGCTGAAGGAAGGGCCCAAACTCTTAAAAAAAAAAGCACATTAAGAGCAACTTACAGAATTTATCAGCTTAAGTATTTCCCACTTTGTGGGGTTTTAAATTCAGGTAGTCTGTCTGGTGTCTCTGGAAATTACAGGTGAGGTGCCTTATGCTTCCCATCAAAACTGCTCCAATTAAGGATAGGCAGACTTACAGTAGCAGGACTTTTTTCTAGTGTAAAAAACAACACACCTGCCAACAAATTAATTACAGGTGATGCCAGTTAGCCTCTTTTAAACAGCTAAGACAGCACAGGTAAGGTTGTCCTTTCTGTGTTCAGCTACAAATCACTTCAGCCTTGCTGGAGCACAGGGAGAAGAGGGCAGGAGCTGTACACCACTTATTCCTTCTAGAGATGGATGGAGCAAGACTGTGCTCAGGCCCTCAGAACAGGAGCAGCTTTCTGTGAAACAAGGCCCTTTCCTCTCTAGAACTGTATTTGACTTCTTTTTTCCTCCCAAATTATATTAGGAGCCCCAAGACTGAGAAGAAAGCCACCTCTTAAATTCAGCACATTTTCAATGCTTTGTTGGATAAGAAAATACTTCTAAATTAAATGTCAGTTACAATTAAAAATATTAAAAAAAATATGTTAATGTATGTACTTGAACACCCACACTGCATCCTATTTTTTTAAATTATAAGATCTCTCTGGCTATGGAGGGTATTTTTGTTGTCTCCAGTTAACAGAGACCATGCTCTTCATTTTTTTATGAAGAAATAAAAGTCATCTAACTCACAACTGATACAGAAAGAAACCAGAAGCATACTGTGAGATTCTATACCTTTGCAGTACTTGTAAGGTGTTCTCAAGTACAGGATAAAATGCACATGGTATTGATCATTCTGAATGTGAATTATTCCCATTTCTCCTGAGAAGCTGCTATTCATTTCCACCTAAAAATGACAATTGAAAAGAGAATAATCACTTCTTTTGGCTCTGTGCATGTGTTTTGCTCTTAGATGCTCAGTGGGGCCTTGAAAGACAAATTGTTTTGTCACTCCCATGTAGAAAGCATCTTGGAGAGAGATGCTTATAGAAATAGAGCAGCTGCTGCTGCTATCACTGATGGCCTGGTCCTGGGACTAGTAAGAGTGATGATAATTAGAAAATGGGGATTGCAGAGGTCACAGTGGGGTTTTGCATCCCTCAGAGTAGAAAAACCACGTCTGGGGTGAGGTAATGACATTGTTCCCATCTCTGGCTTCAAGCAGCTTGACCTCTTGGTGAGGAGTTCACACTTGAGAAATGCTCTCTATGTTTATTTTAAAAGGAAACAAAACTTTAGGATTTCTCTTTCATTTAGCCATAAAGAAAAAGAAAGGGACATGTAAAAGCAGTAAATACCCAGTAACAGTCTTAGGAATCAGAACATTTTTAAATTATGACCTGGTTTTACCCAAATCTTCTGTAATCTGTTCAAGAATATTCCTTAACTCTGTGTGGCAAGTGACCAAGGTGTGGGGAGTTCTCTTTACTGAATGGCACTGAGATCACAGTGAGCTTCCCTGAAGATCCAACACAATAAAACCTCTGCTGTTCTTCACCCTTGTTTCTCCTGTCAGTTGCTTTGGGGCAGATAACTGAGGTTTTGATGGTGTTCCTTGGAGACATTTTTCACTTCTCATGCAGGTGTTGGGATGCTGTTGAAAAGCCAGAAGGGAAAAAGAGGAAAGAGTTCCTCCTCCCAGCCAGTCTTGTTAATCATGGTATTTTAGTGACCCCTAAACTTCTGTTAAACAATAGGAATATTTTATATAAATCTACCTTTTAGGTTTTTATTTTTTTAAATTCTACCTACTGCTACTTTAAAAGAATGTTTCTATGTCAGCTTTTTGTCATTTCTTCATTTGATTTGGTTTTACACTGATACTTCACAGTAAGCACTGGGAAAGTGATTCCCCCGAAATGCTTCCAAGTACAGAGATGTGTCTGAAGTTCTTTCAGAGTTGGGAATGAATTCCAAACTCCTATGGGACTCTCAAGGCCTCTTTTCCAGAGCATCTTTATTAATCAAAGAGCTATAAAATGGACAGCTTGACACAGGAAGCCCAGCTGAATGCTACAGAGACCTGCACTTGACTCTTTGAACTTGCTCAGGTTTGGAAAATGAGACCAAATCCTAGGAGACAACTAAAAGAGGAAAAGGAAGCAGCCAGAAAGAATAAATACACATCATCTGCCTATGACCTCAACAGGATTTTGCACTCCTCCCCTTTTGCTTTTTGAAGTACCTATTGAAGCATGTAACTGTGTATACTTAATGCTGAAGAACTGATCACCCTCCACCCCAAAAGAGCTGCAGAAGTGAGAAAAATTCTGATGGGGGAGTGGGGAGAGAGGATGCAAAAAGTAGTTTTGAATCCTTTTTTTTAAATAAAATTTTAAAAAATTGTATTAACCTGGATACAACAGGTTTCTTTGTTGGGCAAACTGTTCCATTCCTTGCTGGTTTGCTGTGTACCATTTAGGCTCTTTCTGGGGAAGTTACAAAGCCAAATGAGGGCAGGCAGCACGTGGTCTACAGGTGAGCAAATCATCAGGCCACGAGCTGCTCTTGCTGCCCATTTCCATGTATTTTATTTTATTTTAAAAGGAAAATTTCACTGCCTTACTAAAAAGCAAATAACAAAGAAAGGAGACTTTAAGATTTCTCTTTCATTTAGCTGTGTGGGGATATAAAGAAAATGAATACTTGCACTGATTTAAACAGTGCAAGTATTATTTAACAAAATGAAAAGCCATCATTTAACAAGATGAAAAGTCACAAAAATGCACTTCAGAGTCAGACAACACCAGTTGTGCTGCCCTTATCCCCAGGGCTTAGTGGGACAGGGATAACCCATGCCATTGTCCTATGCACACTGTGCTAATCCTGAAGGGGTCCTCCTCCCAAATTGCTGCTTTGGCCCATCCAAGGCACACCTGGCAGTTCCTGTGCATACAAAACTGTCCTGAGTTCAGCACTCAGCACACACCAGCACTCCCAGCTGTGCTCTGGGTGCAGCAGCCCTTCCTGCCCCATCCCCAGGCACTCCTTGCCTGCAGCCAGCTCTGTGCTGTGCTAAGGCCCAGCCAGCACTGCCTGGAGAGCCCAGGCCACTGGATTTAATGCTGTGCCCAGCAAACAGCTGCAGTTTTCAAGGGAAACCCCTTGATCCATACAGGGACTTCTGGCTGGAAGTTCTCTGCAGGCTCTGCCCAGTTTGCCAGGTCAGCCCTCCCACCACTCCTCAGGGAAGGTGCCCAGATTGAGAGGCAAACCTCAGTGAGGATCCAGAGCCAGCCCTCAGCAGTCCTGGAACTGCTCTGCAGAGCTGCACTGGCCTCTGGCACACATCTGCCCCTGCTGTGGCCAACAAGTGCAGCCTGATCTGCAGCCTCTGCAGAAATGCATCCCAGGGAAGGAGTTAAACCTGCACCCTCTGCAACCAAACCTCTCGAGCCTGCCATCCCTAACTTAGCAATGGCCAGTGGGACACAAAGCACAAGGTTCCTCCAGGAACTGACCTTCCCAAAGCTGGCCACTCCCCCAGAGCAGCCTTGCAAGGAAGGCACCACAGAAAAATTCCTTCTGACACGGGATTTTACACTTCATGCTTCCACCTTGGCTAGGAGTGACAGCGTAAATATTCCAACATTTAAAGCTACCCACAAGGAAATTCCTCTCCATTTACTCTACCCATCTCCTCTTTGTCACATAACTAAGGGTCTTAGGTTGGAAATGGGGGTGTGTGTTCTATCCCCATCTGTCAGAGCTGGGGCAGTTCTCTGCTGTTCATGGGGCAGTTTTTTCTTTATCTCTCCCACAGCCAGCCCTCCCTCCAGGAGATCTCTGCTGTCCATGGCCACTGAGTGTCCCTGCAGGGCTGATCAAATCCCACCATCCCATGGGGAGAGGCTCCGCCCAGGGGAGGAGCCAAGCATTCCTACCTGGATCCAATCTGCCCTGGGAACAGCACAGCAGCCTTTGCCCACTGCATTCCCAGAGGAGCAGCTTTCTCCTGCCCTGCATTCCCAGAGGGAGAGCAGGCCCATCTCCAGCAGCCCTGGAGCTGCAGAGGAAAACTCCCCCCTTGTGCAGGATCCCTGCTCCAGCAGAACCACAGCTGGCACTGCAGGAGGGCTGAGCCCCCTGGGATGGGACTGTGCCACCACCCTGAGCCACCCTGGGATGGGACTGTGCCACCACCCTGAGCCCCCCTGGGATGGGACTGTGCCACCACCCTGAGCCCCCCTGGGATGGGACTGTGCCACCACCCTGAGCCCCCCTGGGATGGGACTGTGCCACCACCCTGAGCCCCCTGGGATGGGACTGTGCCACCAGCCTGAGCCCCCCTGGGATGGGACTGTGCCCCCAGCCTGAGCCACAGGGGAACAGGCCCTAACTCTGTCAGGAGGTTTTTTGGGTTTTTTTAAAATGTATTATTGCATTTGTATTTTTAATTTTCCTAGTAAAGAACTGTTATTCCTACTCCCATATCTGCCTGAGAGCCTCTTAATTTCAAAATCATAATAATTCAGAGGGAGGGGGTTTGCATTTTCCATTTCAGGGGAGGCTCCTGCCTTCCTTAGCAGACACCTGTCTGTTCAAAGTGAGACCTATATTTACCCAACTATGAGTACTGCTTATGGATTACATCATACAAATAGATTATAGATCCATCTGTTGGAGTCAACAAACTTCACTACCTTGGAGATAAAGGCCTCTCCCCCAGGCCCTTTCTGACTGCAGCATGTATGTTGGCTGCTCCTTGGTATTGTAAACACGGGATGCCCCAACAAAGGCAGGAATGATGCATCTGACTCCATGTTCTAAGAGGCTAATTTATTACTTTATCATCCTATATTATATTAAAGAATACTCTACTAAAGAATCCAAAAAGGATACTTACAGAATGCTAAAAAGATAATAATGAAAACTCCTGACTCTCTCCAGAGCCCTGACACAACTTGGCCCTGGTTGGCCAAAGAGTGAAAACAACTCCCAGCAGAATGCAATGGAACAATCACCTGTGGGTGAACAATCTCCAAACACATTCCACATGAGCACAGCACAGGAGAAGCAAATGAGATAAGAATTGTTTTCCTTTTCTCTGAGGCTTCTCAGCTTCCCAGGAGAAAAATCCTGGGTGAAGGGATTTTATCTGAGAATGTGAATGCCACACTTGGAACCCAGGTAATTGAGCAGCATTCCCTAAGTGGGACACTGGGAAAATCACTTTGGACTGCCAGGGTTTATTGCAATACCAGCTATTGAATTGTCCCTTTAGAAAAATCTTAAAATACCAGCTACTCATCATCTACTGCACCAGATTGCTAGAAGGTATCCCAGTAGAGGTGATATTTTAAAGATTTTTAAATATCCTGCTTTTATTAAAACAATTTTGCCATCTTCACCTCATGAAGCTTAATGAGTTAGGGACACTTTCCCAAATGTTCTGCTGCTTGTCCTTAAATTGAACTGTATTTAAGATGTGTTCAGGATTGTGAGTTTTTCTTCTCTTGGGGAAATAAGGCCTTATTTTATTATTATTATTTTATTTATTTAACATGATTATTAAATAATAATGATGATGATTATTATTGGCTGCTGGCAGCCCCCATGGCCACTCATGGCCACAGGCCCCTGAAGACCAATGCCAGCCTTTTCCCTGGGAAACAAAACTCCCCAGCCCAGGTTCCTGGTGTCACTTTGCAGGAGGCACTTGGCACTGCCAAACCAGCCTGAGTTTCTGGTGGTGCCAGCCTGGGCCTAGGAGGCATCCTGCCCTGTGCAGAACTTCAGCAGGCAGCCCTTTTTACTGAATCCTTGCTGCTCCCACTCCAGGAATGTGCCTCTGACTCTGGATGGAGCCCCACTGGTGGGATTTTTGGGAAATGGTGCTGCTGCTGCTTTGTTGAGATCTCTTTAAAAACTCATGACTGTGTTTTCACACCCAATCCCTCCGGGGTCTTTCAAAAAAGCCTCAAAGGTGAGGCTGCTTTTGTCCTGCTGAATTTTGTGGTTGTTTGTCCCACCCTGCCTGACTGCTGCTTTGAAAGGTGTCACTTGGGTCCCCAAGGCCAGTACCTTGATACCTGAACCACTTTTGCTCAGTCTCATTCCCAAGTGGATCCAAATTCCATTAAAGGAGCTGGGTTTTCACTCTCCCACCCTGCCTGCTGGGAAGCTGTTCAAACCTCCCCACGGTGAGTGTTGCAGGTCACCATCCATTTGCCCACCTCAGCTTATATGTAGAATATTATTTTGGAGCATCACATCAACATTTCCCCTCCCATCAAAATCTGAATTCAAATTTACAGCTTTTTTTTTTTTTTTTCTCCTCTCTCTAACTCCACCCCTTTCTGACTGAATAAACCAGCCAATTTCTTAAAAAAAAGAGAGAAAAAAGGGGGCTTTATAGTAGGTGACACAAGTTCCTGTTGGAAGCTGGCTACTCAGAGTCACACTGGTGGGCTCACTGAGGGAGATTTTAGCAGTGTGCTTTTGTCTTTAATTAAGATTCTAAAGAAAAGGATTCTGAGTGTACTGCACAATGATCTCAGGAGATGCTCTGAGCTGTAGATGGAGCACTTGCACTGCTTTGAAAAGCCACAAGTGCCCGCTGACCCCTTCCTGCAATTTCCAGCAATTTTGGAAGTGGGAATTTTTTCCCATGTGGTTTTCTGTGGCCTTCCATGAAAAAAAAAAAAAATTAAAATACCACAAATGTGCCCCACTGCTGCACTGACATTAACACAAGCAATGAGCAGCAGCTCTGTGGAGTGCTGGCCACTCACTACAGTTGCTGCCATAAATATTTCAAATAAATTTAAATATAGTTACCTTGAAAAGGTCTCAGTGCTTCCAGGAAAAGGAGCAGCCAAACAGATCAAATTCCTGACCTATTGTGGCTGGGTTTTTCTCTGTTTTGCTGCTTTGGTGATTGGTTGAGGTTTTTTTTACTGTTTATTAATAATAAAATAAAGTTCAACTGGTATTTTACCAACTTTCTAGGGAATTCATGGGCCAACACAGAGACCTTTGCACTATGTTGAGGTTTATGTGGTCCCCTGCCTGGTACCACAACTATCACAAGGCTCTTCAAAAAATCTTGTAGGAGGTAATTCAGAAACACCTGCATAGTTCAAGAATCATCTCCCTGCCTCCTCCTCTGCTGGCAGAAAGGACTCAGAGTGACCTTCTCACAGGAAAATCCTATTTCCAAGAGAAGCTCTTGCCTCACATCCCACTCACAGAAACACTTCTGCCTGCATAACATTAACACCTGAGAACTAACAGAAGGTTTGAAATCAAATGTGTACTTTTCAGACTTTTATTCTCTTCACTGACACAACCAATACATTTGATTTCTTTAAAGGCTGAGCACTGGATGTACAGAGAGTGTTGTGAATGTGTGTCCCCCCCCTTTCTGTGTTTGCAGAGCAGCTGGGAGCACGCAGTGATTGAGCCACAAAATCACCTGTTACCATCAGAGGGCTGAAGAGATGCTCTGTCTACACTCTGAAGCACTGAATTTCCACACTTCTGCCTGAGTTTCCAAGCCTTTCTCCTTACTTTTTTGGGACAAACCCACTGGGGAGCAAGATGTAATCCTCTTCCTCATTGTCACAGTTCCTGCCCTGCCTGTTTTCCCTGCACCAGAGCTGATGCATGAAAAAAATCTGCCAGCTCATATCTGTGGAAAAATAAATGTACCTGATCACTCTGTGTTGCTGATCAAAGCAAGAGCTGAATTCTAAAAGCAGAAATGTGACCTGACAACAGTCAGCCCCATCAAGCATAAACTGAATATTTGAACATCTGGAAGTTGATTTTGAAAGCTCTTCAGCAAAGGCCAGGAATTTTATCAAGGAATGAGGTATTAAAAAGCTCTTACTACAGGGACCCAACCTTGCCACCACCTAAATGCTGTCCAGCTCCTTTGCTCACTCATTCATTTACATTCTTTACCAATCTGTAAAGATTTCAGCTCTGTGCAGCAGAGAACAGGAGAGAAGCTGCTCCTGTAAAGCAGCAGCTGCTCCGAGCAGTATCCACAGCTCTGACCTGTGCACCTGCACCAGGGCCAGCCTCAAAAATTCATCTGCTGCCAGAAATGGCACACACTTGGAGGGAGAAATTAATTGCTTTAGGCAACAAATCCCCCAGTCACTACCCTACAGCAGCCACAGAGAATCAGGACTGAGAAGAAATACTTGTTATACTTCCTTTTCTTACTTTCTTCATGCTTGAGTCCAATACAGAGATGACTCTGAGATACAACATTTCATGTCATGGTATCCAGTTCACACTCAGAGCCAAACTTCCCTCTGTTTGGATCTACAGCTCCCCAGGGTGGGGAGGGAGGGGACAAGGAGTCACAGGCCTGGAATGCTGCAGGAACCTGCACCTCAAAATGTCTTTCCAGGACACAGAATCCTTGGTCACCAACATGTTCTATGAAAAATCCTTTCCTTAGGATTTTTTCCTCCTGAGAAGCTGAGAGGCCTCAGGAACAAAGTGTGAACAATTCTTATCTGCTGCTGTGGAATGCACCAGGTGGATCTGGGATTGGTCTCATCTGGTTGTTTCTCATTAATGGCCAATCCCAGTCCACCTGTCTGGACTGTCTTGGTCACAGACAAACCTTTGTCATTCATTCCTTTTCCATTCTTAGCCAGCCTTCTGCTGAAATCCTTTCTTCTATTCTTTTAGTATAGTTTTAATATAATATATATAATAAAATAATAAATCAGCCTTCTGAACATGGAGTCAACTTTCTCATCTCTTCCCTCACCCTGGGACCCCTGTGAACACTGTCACAGCCCACCTGTGCCCACCAAGAAGAGGGGAGTGGTTCCTCAAGCTGTCTCCTAAGCTTTGTCCAGCAAGAGTTCAGAGGTGTCAGACACCCAAAACCACCAAAAAAAGGCTCTGCATGCTGCCAGCTTGTGTCACAGGTAAATAATTGAAGAATTACTGAAATCAGTAGCCAGGCTACTCTGATAATCGAAATCCAAAACACAGCCAGAAGGAAGGGAAAGAATTAATTCATCATCTAATTATACAAGCAGCACACAGCCTTCTCTAATTAATCTAGTAGCAGAAGGCAAGTGATCAAATAAAAACAAGCAGTACTGAGCTACAAAGACAGAAAAACAAACCAAAGAAACCCACTACTGCTGAAATGATGGACTCATGACCTGAAAGCAGATACATTATTTATTTCAACTATTTATGTCCTTTTTTATTCCCTTCTGGCTCTGATTTGCTGTCACTGGTGTGTTACAAGGTCATTAATAATGCACAGCAATAAATAATATATCCACAGTCACACCAACTGAATTTTGTTTGTAACTATGGCCCTGTGAGCATCCTGAATTTATCACACTTGGGGCTTTTTCTGAATGGTGGCTGAGACCTGTACACACAGTCTAGTTCAAACCAATAAAACAACATTTTGAGCTGAATTCTGGAGAAAAAGTAGCCATGGAAGTAGTCAGTTGTTGGTTTCAGCCCAGACAGCTGCCAGGAGGCAGGAACTGAGGCACCAGAACCTTGGCTGGACAGTTCCATACAAAACACCTCCTCTGTCCTTCAAACAGCCTTTTGGATCCACAACCTGCAAGGACATTTTCAACTATTTGTCACCAAAGAAATGCCCACAGCCATAAAATCCAGCAGCTTGCATCTCCTCCTGCACTTGGGATGGAGCTCCATGGGGTGGGAGAGGGGCTCTGGAAGGGCCATTCCTTCAGAGCCTTACCCCACACAGCACCCTGCAGCTTCCTTGTGCTGCCTGGGGGAAAAGAACCAGCCCAGAGCAGCACAGGGTGAGCTCCTGAGCAGCTCAGGACTCCTCAGCATTTTTGTAGGTAAAGCCTATGTGGGGAACACCATTTCCATGGAGGTTAAAGCATTTTATAGTCTTTTTTATAGGTAAAGCCAACGTGGGGAATACCATTTCCATTCAGGTAAAAGCAGCAAGTGACCATATTTATGTGTCCAGAACCAAAAGAGAAGCTCAGTGTATAACAGGAATACAAAATAGAGCCATCCTAGCTTTAAAATTTGGATTTTAAAACAAACAAACAAACCCCCCCTCAAAAAACTACCAACCCCACACTGTACTAGTGCTTTTTACTGTTGTTAGTAAAGTAGTAAAATATAAATCAATGCTTTCTGAACATCTCCCTGTGAGTAAACTGCACAGTGGAGTAACACAGGTACAATCTGAGCTGCATCTACTTCAAGTATAGTCCCAGGGAGAGCTTGTCCCAGCCCTGTTTCTTTCACCCACTGCATTAACTCCACACCTGGAAAGCAAATAGGTTCAGCAAGCTGCTCTGATGAGAATAAATGTTTGGAGCTTTTTTTTTTTTTTTTTTTTGGTGGGGCTGTTTCTGCCAGTGCAACTTTCCAAAGGTGCTGATTCCAAGGCCACATCATCACTGAGTGCAAAAAAAAAATGGGAGCACATGAATTTAAAAAGAAAAAAAAAAATCAACAAACAAAAAAAACCAACCAAACAAGCCTATCTAGTGGAAGGGCAGAGATGGGACTAAGCTCAATTTTCACAGCTGCTAAAAATTACACAAAATTAGGTGCAATGTAGAAGCAAACTTTTAAAGTAAAAGCAAGGAATTAAATGAAGCAATCCTGTAGTTGTTAGTGAGAATACAAATGAACTTTCTGATGCCTGATTCAAGTCACTGCATTAACAATTCATACTTCTATTGAAACTGAAAACAAGCAGCCTAGAAAATCTCCCTTTATGTGTTTTCCTCTGGTGCCATGCAATATATTCACATTCTAAGTATTTACCTAGCAGTCCCCACCTATTCTTTAAACACATTTGAATATAGTACAGCAAAGTATGATCACAATCCAGATCTGCATCAAATCTCTGATGGGAAATGCAGAAAGACTCCCAGGCTGTCACTGGACTCTGAGTTAATCAACAAGGAGGTGAGAAATGGTGACACCAAGCACGAGACTGCCAACAAACCTCAAACTTGACAATTGTGACACAGCTGCACCAGTGTGCACAAACAATATTTATCTGGGCAGTTACAAAGCCAAGTAGCTGAACAGAAATCCTGACCCTGCTTTAAGGTCAACAGAAAAAGAATTCTGACTGAGATAACCATTGCTTATCTGTAAGGAGCTGAGTGCTACATCAGCAGGCATCTGCTTTTCAAGCCTCTCCTGACAGCAGATGCAGAACAGGTGTCCATTTTCTGTTATCACAGAGCCTGTGGCAAAAACCAGAGCTCAGTCTAATCAGCAGCTCCAAGGTAATAATTTCACACCACTTGGCTGAAGCAGAACTTCACAGCTCATCAGGTAACAAGTGGGAAAATCACTTTTGTCCTAAATTAGTTTCTTTTCCCCTAGTGAAGATAGCATCAACCCCCCTGTCAGAAGGCATTATTGGAGGCCTGTTCAGTGTAGAGGCCATGCACAGGAAGAGATTTCATCACAGAGCTCAACCCTCACACTGACCAGAGACCACAAATTCTCACTTTCACTCCCCAGGGCTCGCTGAGATTTGGATACACAACATTATGTGCAAAGCCTGTCCTTAATGCAGGCCACAGCCATGGTCTGTGTGCAATAAATGGAGAATGGGTTCAGTTTGACACAGCAAACACAGCCCAGGTCACCTGTGGCAGCCTGGAGCTCACCCTGCAGGCCCAGGGACACCTCTGGGTCTGCCTGAGCCCTTCCCATCCTGGGGGGCTCTTTACAGTCCAACCAACAGCCAGGTGCTCCCATAAAACATTCCAGACAAAGCCTGTCTGCTTTGGAGGCTTGAATCCCTCTGTTAGGGCAGGGCCAGGCCAGGAAACTCCAGGCAAACCTCCCTGAGCTCTAGGGACAACATTCCTCCCTGAGCTCTAGGGATACCAGCTCCCCTCTCCCTGAGCTCTAGGGATACCAGCTCCCCTCTCCCTGAGCTCTAGGGATACCAGCTCCCCTCTCCCTGAGCTCTAGGGATACCAGCTCCCCTCTCCCTGAGCTCTAGGGATACCAGCTCCCCTCTCCCTGAGCTCCAGGGATACCAGCTCCCCTCTCCCTGAGCTCTAGGGATACCAGCTCCCCTCTCCCTGAGCTCCAGGGATACCAGCTCCCCTCTCCCTGAGCTCTAGGGATACCAGCTCCCCTCTCCCTGAGCTCCAGGGATACCAGCTCCCCTCTCCCTGAGCTCTAGGGATACCAGCTCCTGCAATCCCTCCCTTGGCAGACTCCAGGAGGAAGTGCAGCCTGTTGTGAGCACACCTCTGGCAGCCAGTCTTCAATAAAGCCATTGCCCCTCTGGGATCTCTGCAACTCTCAGCAATGATCTGGTTTTTATGTTTTTCAACCCAAACCACTCACATTGAAAGTGACAGCCTCGCCCATGAAGGTGCAAATTGTAAGTACAATCCTGCAAGGAGCTGTGTCCCAGCAAAGCCACCCAGCCCATCAGCAGCTGTGCTGACATCCAAACACCCCACCCTGGTTGTTCTGACACCCCAGTCTGGTGAGAATTCCACACATTCCAAGATGCACAGAGTTACTTTACACAAGGCTGCTCCCTCTGCAGTTAAAGCATGCCATATGGTGGCACCCAGTGATCCTGAAAAACCTGAATTATTAGCCTTCAAAAATAAAAATTGAATCCTGCTGCTCTGGACTGTTTCCATACCAAAGGCAGTAGCCAAGCAGTGGTGTGACATTCACATTCTCTGGAATAATCCCTTCACCCAGGATTTTTCTCCTGGGAAGCTGAGAAGCCTCAGAGAAAAGGAAACCAATTCTTATCTCATTTGCTTCTCCTGTGCTGTGCTCATGTGGAATGTGTTTGGGGATTGTTCACCCACAGGTGATTGTTCCATTGCATTCTGCTGGGAGTTGTTTTCACTCTTTGGCCAATCAGGGCCAAGCTGTGTCAGGGCTCTGGAGAGAGTCAGGAGTTTTCATTATTATCTTTTTAGCATTCAGTAAGGATCCTTTAGGACAGTTTAGTATTCTTTAATATAATATAGTATAATAAAGTAATAAATGAGCCTTCTGAGAACATGGAGTCAGATCCATCATTCCTGCCTTTGTCAGGACATTTCCCAGCAAATCCAATACAGTGGCTTTTCTTGTATTCATATCCAAAACCAGCAGAGAAAAAAAGGATGCACAGTAAATTCCCTGAAAACTGGCTGCAGTTCTGGCTTGTCTCTGTAACACTGGCACCTCTATCACCTCCAAGTGTGGAGCAGGAAGTCCAAAGCCACATGTCTGGCCAGGCTCCTGGGGGAAGCCAGGGCATTGTGGGCACCAGAAATGACCCCAGACTCCAGCTAAGAGAGAGGATTTGCTAATTCAGCCTCTTCCCACCATCAAAGATGGGCAAATTTCTTGCAATTGCTACAATCTCAATCTGAGGTTTGGCTCCAGTGGCAGAAAAAGTGAATATAAGGGGGAAGTTTTCAAACCTAGCCTGGAATATGGAACATCCTGGAGATCTGCATCCCCTGCCTTGGGTGGTGCTCAAAGAGCTGCTCCTGCCAGCCCAGGAAGGAATGTCTGTGACCTGCCCTGTTCCATCCAGAGCTATGGAGATGAAGCTTTTGCACAGAGTGAAACCATTTCTGAAAATTTAAACAGCTTTTGGGTCAGGACCCTGAATTCTAGGGAACATAAATGCTTGCCTCAGACTGGGGAGGAGAGCAGAACTCAGGATGACAAATTGGTGAGGAGAAAAAAAACCTTCCTAAACCCTGGTCTGTGAGACCTGACAAGGCTCATGTGGTGTGCAGAGACAGAAACTTTCCCAAGAGAGGTGCAGAGACACCCCCTCATCCTGCAGTGTCCTGTGCACAGGATCTGAGGCTCCTTCATGGAACTGACCAAAGCTGAGCTGTATCTTCCTGTGCAGACCAGGAAACCCAAATGCTTCACTCAGGCTTTGTGCTCTGCTCTATAATAAACATCAGACAGCACTGACCAAGTTTTTCAGGCAGCCTCAATACAGAGATGGATTTGGGATACAGAGATGGATTTAGGATCTCCTCCTCAGCTCTGACCTGCTCTCTCATCCCTCCCTGGTGGGCCAGGTTCCCATGGCTCTGTGCACTTCAGCTGATGCCTTAGGAATTTTAGCTTTTCTATTTTCCATCTATTTGTAATCCTGCAGTTCTTTAGTGTATAACTCTACACTCCACACACACTGTGAGCTGCTGCTTTCCCATTTTGGGCAGACACAACAATTCCTCTCCAGGCCTGGCAATCAAGGACACTTCACTGCCTCAGGTTCTGAGAAATGGAAACAAAAGTGAGCTGGGGGAGAGCAAACTGGGGGTACATGGCTTCATTACCTGAAGCTGTAATTGGAAGATGAACCCCCAATATGCAAAGGCCCAAACTTATAAAAGTGTGAGAACCCATGACCCATTATTCATTTTTGGGTGTAGCCCCTTTGTCTGCCCTAAATGCACCTGAAGGCCCTTCAATAAATAGAACTGCTTTTTATTCCTTTAATTCTGCCTGGCCTCTGTTTTTAGGTAGTCCCCAAAAGACATCACAGGAGCAGTGTCACAGCAGCTCAGGGATGGGCAGACAGGCTGCCAGACAGGTCACTTACCCAGCTCCCTTTAAACACACTTTTCCTTCTGCCTGCTCCCTGTTTTCCCAGAGCAGAGCTGTTCTGCTGCCCCTGGGGCTGAAGGGCAGGAGGCAGCCAGGCATGCACACATCCAGCACTGACTGGGTGTGATTCCCTCTGGCAGTCCTGGCAGGACTCTGGTGTTTGGAGCCATGAGATGCCACTCTGGGAAAGGTTCTTACACCTGTTCCAAGCCCCTTCAGAATTCACAGAATTCACAAGAAATACTCATTACAACCCTAAAGTCTTTTTGTTTCAATTCTCATTCCTGGCAGATTTTTTTTTTCTTTTTTTGATAAAAGTTGTCAGTGGTTTTCCACAACAACACATGCATGTTTACTGGAAAAATGAAAAAAATTGAAAGTCCTGCAGCAAAGTGCATCATGTCTCACTGGGCTTAGAAAACTCAGATTTTACCACAATGCTCTTTCAGAGCAGCAGCCTACAAACTGCTCCCGTGGGAAATTCCCTGACCTGGAAAGGAGATTACTCCTTGGAGCCCCAACCAGAGCAGATCACTTTCTTTCTCACCAGCACACAGAGAAGCACGAGCAATTTCTCATCTCTTTTGCTTTTTAAGCATTGCAGCTGAGCAGAATGCTTTGAGGACTGAACACAAGCCTCTGTGCTTTCAAGTCTGCCACAAGCAGCAGGCACAAACTCCTCCTTGGCCCTTCCAGGGAGAAGCCCTGAGTGACATTTGTGAGCCTTCAGCAGGAACAGCCTCACATGAAGCTGGTGGAAATGCTCTCCACATGATGGTTACCTGATCTGCAGAGCAGGCAATGAGCCATAATTGAATATTCCACAAAGCTCAGGAGCACTTGCTCATCACTGTGTGTGGAAGGAGTAGTTCCTACTCAGCTGTCACTTCTGAAAGCAGGAACTGTCTTAATCCTCACTTAAACCCTGACTCCCTTTCTCTCCCACAAGAGAGGCTCACTCTGCTTTTCAGAAACTTCACTTATTTCCCTGATTTCTGTGTGAATTTTTTCCAGGAGAGTCAATCTGGACTGGAAATTCCTTCAATACTGCATGCTGTGCCAAGTCTCAAACATGAGAGCAGGGGGGAATTAAAAGGAGCAGATAATTTTGACTGAAAGGCAACAAATACAAGCTTTGAAAGGCGTGGGGAAGGATCCATTTGCAAGAAGCTGTGCTGTGCTAAAAAACTCAAACCAAGCAGGTAGCCTGCAGCAGGGTAACGTGCAGCTGAGTACAGTGGTTACATGGTAGCAGCTGCAAAGTTTGTGTATCAGCAGCCTCATGGCCAATCTCTCCATTTGCAATGCAAAAGCAATCCAGGTCTGGCTCCCCAAACCTTCTGACAGCAGCCAGGAATGAACAGGACTACTGAGAACAGTCCATACCTGCACATGGGCTTGAATTCTCCAACAAAAACGTGGAAAAAAAAATCTATTTTCCTGCAGTTTCACAATTAAAACTCTTGCTGCTGGGGCTGTCCCAGTTTCTCAGTTTGATTTCTAGAGCCTCTCTGTTGGAGTTCTGCATGTTGAGAATTTCAGGCTTTGTGTGCTGACAGACTGACCCCCAGGAGAGCCCTGCATTTGACCTGAGGCTGTGGAGAAGGCTTCCAAAAGTGATTGATAGCACTGAAATTATGGGTGTGTAATTTGATTAGAAGTGTGTAATAGAAAAAACTTGGTAGAAAACTTGGAGTTTGGGGTTGTAGAATATAGTGATATCTATGAAACACCTTTCCCCTCCAGCTTTCCCACAGCCAGGCTCCCCTCTCACACCCACAGGCAGAGCTGCAGCTTCCTCAGGCTCCCACCTTCTCCTTCCTCCCTTTCCCCAACTCCTCCTCCTGTCCTGCATGGTATTCCAGCTTGTTTCCCTCAGACTGTCCCCTCTCACATCCCACCCCCTGCCCAGCTAACAACATTCACCTTCCTGGAGTCACTCAGGGCTCTTCCTGCCTTGCAGAAAATCAACCCAAATTCACTTTTTAAAGAGCTGTTTCCTTCTACCAACTTAACTAAAATCACACCAATTGATGTTTATAAAACAGATAGCTGGATTTGGGGTAATTGTCCAACTATGCTGTATCTGTTACCTTCAATTTCAGGGTTGCAAAATTATGTAAAAATAAGAAATTTAAATACCCACATTCTTCACCAGCCTTATAAGCTTTCAATCCTTAGGATATAGGAAATGCTCTGCTACCTAAGGATATAAAAAAACCCCAAACCAAACCATCAACCCCCTCCTCCCCCCAAAATGAGAAAACCTCTGGCCAAACTGTTGCCAGCAGCAAAGTGAGAGGCAATATGAACTTTTTACACCATTCTTGTGCTCATTCCTCAAGCCTGGCTTGCCATAGCAGGGTTAAGAGGTGTGGAGATGCAAACCAAGAAAATGTTTTGGTTGTTTTGGTGGGTCAGTGTTTCTGAACTACACACAGGACAGGGAGATGAGGCATTTGCAGACTTGGAAGCAAAATTTCTCTGTGGAGAGCAGCTGCTACACAAAGCTGATTTCCAGTTCCCTCAGACATGCCACCTTTTAGCAAATACTCCATCTATAGTATACAAATTTAGCAAATACTCCATCTATAATATAAAAATTTAGCAAATACTCCATCTATAATATAAAAATTTAGCAAATACTCCATCTATAATATAAAAATCCCCCTCCAATCCTACCAGAGCAAGCAGTGGACAGCCCCACAGACAGAGCAGTGAATCTGCTTGTTGGAACCCTGGATGCTGAGAGTTTTAAACTTACTGTGCTGAAAGGCACTGACCCCGAAGAGAACACTGCATTGATCTGAGGCTGTGGAGAAGCTTCCAGAATGGAATGATAACACTGGGATTGTGGGTGTGGAGTTTGAATAGAAGTGTGTGATATCACAGGGTGGGAAACTCAGAGTTTAAGGGTTTAGAATATAGTAATAATATATATAAAGCAAGATGGAGGTTTTAGAGTGGAGGCTGGTCCTTCTCCACCTTCTCCATGGGTTTGGGTGGTTTTGTGTAATTGGATTAAAAAGTCCACACTGTGGGACACGAGGGATTGGTTATAGGGTTAAAAGTGAAAATAATTTAGGTATCATTTCTTAATTGCATAATTTAGCTTTAAAAGGCCTTGTAGAGAAAGGTAATATTGGATATGATTTCCAGTACTTCAGCCCAGCTCTCCCAACAACATCCAAGGGAAGTCCAGGCCATCCTCCCCCAGATTCTCCTGTGACCTGGCAGCACAGAGAGCCCAACCTGTGCCCACACCCTTAGCATGGAGGAGTTTTTCCAAGTGGAAACTCCCAAATGTATTTTTGGGGCAGCTCTGTGGCTGGAGAAGTGACCCTAACATCTTCTATCTAGAGTGCCAATCAGACCTCAATTTTCTGGGTTTAATTGCCCATGAAACTCTGTAGGAGTAAAAACTCCTGAAGATGCAGTTTCAACTCTTTACCTGTGTGGAATAAAGCATAACCTTGGAAAGTTTTTACTCAAAGAAAAGAAACTAGTGCTTTGCAAACTTAAAAACCATCAAAACCCATAAAAACTTCACCTCATAACATGAGAAAGTTTTGAGGGAAGAGGCAGAACAGCCCATCAGGAGATAATAATAAATCTGACAAGGAATTGTAGGATTAAAGATAGAACTTCACTCTATTAGGAGAAATGCCTAATTAACTTGTGATTCATGCATCCTAATGGAGTTTGAGAGCCCCATCAGTGTCATCAAATCATTGTCCCCTCCAAATCATGGCTCACTGCCTGCTCTGTAGAAAAGGAAAGCATGATGGGGTAACTGGACATTGAAACAGGATGACAATAATATTATGGAGGAATTCTGTGTTTTTACATGCCCCTAATAGGGGCAAATACTTTAAGGAGAATCTTTTGAAGTTAGTAACATTCACTTTTTGGGTGGACTAAATGTAAATCTGACAAGAGGCAGCTTTTATTTATTCCCAAGAGACAAGGCTGCAGGTCCTGACAGTGCTGACACTGAGGAGCTCCTGTCTTACCTTCTCATTAAAATCACAGATGATGCCAGAGCCCAGGGGGGAGGCAAAACCCATTCTCCTTCCTCAGGACCTGTGTCCCAGGGCCCCGAGGCAGGGGCTCACTGTGCTCTGTGGTTTTACAACACAACCAGGGCACACTTGAGGAACCAGGACACAAATGCTACAACACTTCAAGATAACATCATGAATGAAAACCTGCAGCATTTATTATGTATCAAAACCCCAGACAAGGAAGGTCTTTTTGTGTTTTTTTTTTTTTTTTCTGTAGCGAGGGGAAACAACAGAGTTCTGACACAAATGAAAAAAAGCCCACTGACCTCCCAGGTCAGTGCTTGAAGCACATTTCCATGCAATTCTTTTTTCCTCCACACCACCACTTAACAATATGAAGGGCCTTAAATATGACAGGAAGAATAATTTGGCTCATGCTCAACAATTCAATGGAAGCTGCCCGACGGGTCAGACATGCCTGTGGTTATCAAGGTGGCAGAGAGCTCAAGACAGAGCAAGAGAGGGGAGAGATGGACAGTTAATCCTTCCATAAAGTGATCTTTCCATTTGTTTTATCCTGGAGCATCATCTCTGCCAGCACAACAGCTTTGGGTGGTCCCACCCTACCCTTAAAAAATGTGACACAGTTTGGTGACTACCAGCTCATCTGTCTTCAACCCCTTATGCTCATCCTCTCCAGCACTCACCTTCCAGTTTTCCACACATTTCAGAATCATTTCAGTCACAGAAAACTGTGGCATTGTGTGTTTTTAGAATCGGTTATTCCTTTTGTAACTCAATAATGGTTCGGTCCGCGGTTCCCCCCATGTGCTTCCCTCACAATGGTTTCTCCCTATTGGAGCTGCCCCCCCCCCCGCCTGTCATGGTGACCACCCCCCTTACCTCGAGCATTCTCTGTGTCAGTCATTCCTTAATTTGATGTATGATTTGCCCCTGGGGTTTTTCCCCTCCCCTGTGTGATCCTCAGTGGCTTAGCTGTAACCCACGCTCCTCCCTGGGTCCTTGCTATTGGTAAGCTTTGTGTCTCCTCCTATCACACCCACTCCCTTCATCAGCGCCCCCTCTCTGGACCCCCGTTTGTCGCCTGTCCCTGAACCCACCGGGGGAGAGCATTAAAAGATCCTTGGTACTTATACAGGCGTCCCTCCTCCTTCCTTTGCTTCGGTCCCTCGTAGCCGAGATCCGCCCGCGCCACCCACGCCGCAGACGGTGACCACTGCCAGGGCTCCGGAGGGGATCCGGGAGTGGCGCTCGGTGTGGCCATCTTGGGCCGGGCCGGGGGCGCCCAGCCGGGCACCCGCACGGCCCCGCGGCCCCGGGACAGAGGCTCCAGAAAACTCTGCCTTAATTACTAGGAGTATGTAAGTGAATTTATGGAAGTGTAGAAAGCACCAGACACCTTACAGGCAAAGCTGGTCCCATGAGGTGTCTGTGCTGGTAAAAAAGAAATTGAACATCAGTAGGAGAAGAAGGCTTGAGGGGAAAACACCACAGACAAGTCAAAAACAGATTTTTCAAGGTGAGAAACACACCTAAGTGCTTTCAATGCACTAGAGGCTGTTCTGGACTACCTGAGAAAGGAATGCTAGGGGCTGGAAAGAACACACCACCTTCCCATCCAAGGAGAAGCTGCCTCACATCCTTCCACTGGCTTTGGCCAGCCCAGACCTGCCGGCCACCTTTACAAAGAATGAGGAAGGATGATAAACAAATGGTTTTCACAAAGAAGCCATGGGAGAGCAGGGGAAAAAAATAACCCACAACCAAAAATGTGAGGCAGCTAATGAAATTCCCAAACAGAGAGAAACCAACCAACCAAAAGAAATATGCTGATGTGGTTTGTAATTCTAGTCCTGCCACAGATGTTACAGGCACTGTGAATTGCCAGTGCCTCTACTAATAGAGTTCTTTCCTCTTGTCAGGATGAGTAAAAAATACACAACGCAGCAAGAGCAGGCCTAGAGCAGAAAAGCCCTAACAAGCAATGCTAACAAACGCCGGATCACTTGGTGGGGAGACAGTAAAGCCTGTTGGGTTGACATGCCAGCAGAAATCTTCATTTATTGCTGTAATTGTTCCTCCCCACACTGTCCCTGTGGGTGCATGGTTTGATTTTCTTGGGAAAGTCCTTAAATGTAGATCTGAAAAATCCAGACAGCATGCACACATGTCCAGAGCTTGGCTGGCATTGCCAGCAGCCAGCCCTGCTGTCCCCAAAATAACCCACAGCACAAAGCCCAGCTTGGCCCGAGCTCTGTCCCCTGAGGCTTGTCCTGTCCTGGCAGTCAGTCCTGGATTTGTCCCTCCCTGGAGAGGACACCAAGCTCAGACCCTTCGCTGCTGTGACATGGCACAGCCACCCCACTCACCAGGACAGGGCGCACAGACAGCAAAACCACCCCAAATCACCGAGACACTGCCAAGAAAAGCCTGGCTGTGGCCTCAGGTTAAACACACTTCCCAAAGGGTTAGGGGTGTCCTTCTCCAAGGGCAGCATGAGCAGCTGGAGATGAGGGCCAGGACTTCATGTCTGCACTTTAACAAGCTTTGCCAGGGGAGAGAAAACAACAGAACTCAGAATAAACACATGAAAAAAACCCAGAATTCAGAACAAGTACATAAAAACACCCAGAATTCAGAAAAAACACATGAAAAAACCCACAGAATTCAGAATAAACACATGAGAAAAAAACCAGAATTCAGAATAAACACGTGAAAAGCTCTGCAGAACAGTTGAGAACATCAGCTAGGCTGCTCCTATCAGAAGGTTGCTCCTCCAACAGGACCCCTGTCTCCATTTTCACCTCCAAACCAGCTGAATTTGGTCATTTTAGCTGCTTCAGAAGGCCAGTGCCCTCAAAACAGAGCACCACACACCCTTAATTCTTTGCATGGCTTGGCACTTGAGCAAAAACCTAACAAGCAGCAGATCCCCGAGGCCAGGAGGCTGCACACCTCTGCCAGCAGCAGTTTTCCAGGCCCCAGGTTCTCCAGCCAGGGAGCAAAGCCCCCACTGATGGGCTCCAGCAGCAGCATGGCTTTAGCATTTCCAGTGACACAGAGGAATGATCACTCACTAACCCAGGAAAATGTAAAAACCCACAGGAAGTTGTGGCTAGTTTGGTTCACTTCATAAATTCTCACTTAGCACCAAAATATTTGATGTGAAGGAAAGAAAAGAACATAGGATGAGTAGAAACCAGGCCTGATGGGCTGCTGTAGTGTGCAGAACATCTGGGCATTCACCAGTGTGGCTGTGAGCTCTTGCTCAGACAACAATGTCTGGCACTAATAACCCAATCCCACAGAAAGGGCTCTACAGGAAAGTTATTTACCATCTCGCAGAGGCTGTGTGATTTATCTGTGTTGTCACTGCCTGTGCCAGGAAACTGATGAGTGATTACCACATTTTCATGTGAGGATCAGGTATCCAGCCTGAATTAACTAGATTAGACCATGTGGAATTTCTTTTCCATTTACAGCACAGCTGAGTATAACATTTGGTTTAAGTCAATAAGGAACTTTTAAATGGAATCCAGTAATAACCAGAGACTGTTAAAGCCACTTGGATTAAATGCTTATTATTTATCACAATGCACAAACATCTGGATTCCAATCTCATAGAATATGTTAGTGGGGAAGGACAAAGCAAATAAATAAATTAGATCTGGTTCATGAAACATTTGCAAAGCACTGCTACCCCTCATCCATTCCCAGCTCCTAGGGGATAGGTATTCAACCTTTCCCTTGTGTTGTTGGCTGGATGTTGATTTAAAAGCATCTCAGATTTGCAGCTCCTCATGCAAAGGTCACAAGAACCCTGTTTGAGACCCTGCATGCCCTCCCTCTCTGGGGACAAACCCTCTGTGGAGCAGGAACAGCAGAGGGCCAGAGTGGGGCAGGGACATGAAAGCACTCAGGAGTAAAAAAGCCTATGAGGAGAGAGCATCACCAAAAGACAGAAATGAGTAAATTCACGCCGGACAAAGAATTTCTAAGCCCTAACAAACAGCATCACATATAAAAGCTGCTGCTTGTGCTACAGTGTTGTCTGCCCAATAAATAGAGACTTATTTTGGGCTTAGAGATGCTTGCAAAATCTGAACATGCATGGTTTCCTTTCCAAGCCACTTAATTCCCAGATTAATTAAAGCAGACAGGGCCTTGCTAGAGCAGTTTTCCCCACTTGAACCTCTGATTGCTTGATCTATTAAATACTGCTCAATTAGTGAATATTTCATTGGCTACACCCCCTTTATCTGAAGTTTAGGAAACAACTGCTACAGTAAAACCCAAACTGCTTTACTGTTAAGTCCACAACATATTTGGAATTTATATATGGACGTGCCTTGGTTTCCCCCTGCAGCAGAGAGGGGAGCTGGGCCCAAATCAGCCATGAACATTTCCAACTGCAGAAAGCCCCTGATTTCATTTTATCTGTGTATAAATTTATTTACATCCCTACTCTAAGTGCCACTGAAGTGCTGCATCACAAAGTGTCACAAACTGCAAGGCCTGGGACTCTGCTAAGATCTGTCCCCTTCTGCAAAACCCCCAGAAACACACAGTCACCACTGGATACCCATTTAACTGTGCCAGGACCTAGGTCCCTCTTTCTGCTCTGTGACAACAAAGAAGTCCAAGGACCCACACATGGATCCTCAGAAAGGCAAAAAGGGAACCTGGATGACCCAAAGATGAATGTGGAAAAGCTTTGGCACTACAGTGTTAAAGCAGATTTGCTTTGCTTTTCCTTGTCCTCTAGACAAGGGTTATTAAAAGGGTTATTGAGGAGTTAAAGTAGCTCTGTGTGAGTTTGTGAGGCAGAGAAACAAAACAAAACCTCTGACAAGAGCTCAGCACCACCTCCTCTGAGACAGTCGAGTCAGGATCAGCTTTTCCATGCAGGAAGAGCAGGCTGTCACCTGGGGCAGCAGAACAGCCAGGGGCTGTTTATTGTTAGGCTAACAAGAAATCCTATTCTGCAGGAGGCAAAGGAGGGCACTTGCCAACTAACCTCAGGCAGCACATCCCCCAGAGGCAGTGCTGGAGAGTGTAAAATCACCAGACAGAACAGAAACAGCAACATTTTGGACACATGAATAAAGAAACTGAGTAGTCATCAGTGTAACCAAGAAAAAACCCCAAAACTCTGGAGGTTATTCCCTCAGTAATGTCTCTGCTTCTTTTAGCCCTCCTTCAAGCATCCATTCTGCTCCTTTCCCCTCCTGCAATAGCAGGAGCCTCCCTTCCACCTGCAAACCATCCTCCCTCTCCTCCCTCCTCTCCTTTTCCTGGAGGCTCCTGCATGGAGAGCCAGAACCATTTCAAAACTGCTGCAGGAACACCACATGCAAATTAAAACATTTTACTTGGCCAGACTTCTTGTGACAGAGCATCCTCATGGCTTTTGGAGAGGTCAAAGAGGAGACAAAAAGAGCCCTGGAGCAGGAACAGCAGGGCTCCCACCCAGCAGGACGAGCCATGCCTTGGTCCAGTGAAATTCCTCCTACAGCCTAGCAGGACATGATTGCTCCTGGGCAGGGGCACCAACACAGCCAGAGGGGCTGACCCAAGGTCTCTGTCTGTCTGTCCCCTCCCCTCACAGCTGAGCCCCATTAGGACCTCAGGTGTTCCCCTTGAGTCAAGGGCTTGAGCTAGAAATGCAGTTAGCAAAGATACCTACTGTGATTAGAGCCTAACTGAAACCAGGTGGGATCAATGGCACCTGATGTCAGTTAGGGGATAACTGAAACAAGGCTGGCAATGACAGCTGACACACGACGTATGGAAGAGTGCAGGAGCCATAAACACCACTGGGCTCTAAGAACGAGAGGAGGTCAGGACTGGCACCAGAGGCCAGCTTGACACAGGTGAGGAGTTTACCATGAGGAAGAGGTCTTGCTTCCTCCCTAGCAGCCCAATTAAAAGAACAATTGTGCAGGTGTAATGGACATTCAGCTAATTGTGACACTTGGTGAGAGCTAATGTTTGTGTAATTGCATCATAGAAACCATCCTGGAAACCAGGTGAGTATAAACAGAGAGCAGGAGTTTGGGACTTTTTTACACATGTCTTTAGGAGGTTACTCCACATGTGTGCAGTGCTGTAATAACTTTAATTATCATGCTTGAAGAGTTGTCTGTGTGTGCTTCACTCTCACACCATCCCTTACCTGAGTCCTCCAGCAGCACCTGCACAGCCCCTCCCTCCCTCCAAGAGGGAGCTCTAGGGATGCTTAAATAAACCTCCATAAATATCTTGCTGCTCTCACTTGGGATGCTGTGAAACACTTTTATCACCACCCTCTTACCCCCAACTCACTTCCACTGTGCAAAACAGGACATGGCTCAGCCCAGTAGCTGCAGAAATGTTTTCACACAACAAAGTACTTCTGAGCATGAAACAAACAAAACATTCTGTTAATTATTCCACAGTATTTGGTATAGCAACCTCTATTTACTGCCTGCAAATTTGTTCATTGCAGAGCCTCTGAAAAATCCTCCTGTATAGTATCAAAGGTAATTTTTAAGAGATGACAGGTTCCATGAGGTTTAAGGTTTTTTTTGCAATGTTGGCTCAAATGTAGCAATAGGAACCAACAGACTGCAGTTCCTGCTTGAATGTTTCTTGTCCAGGAGTCTGTTTTTGTAGCAGAAAACAAATATTCTCCATCAACTGCACTGGCAGCTTTATCTCTCTGTAATAAACAGGCAAGACATATTACACTGAAACAGCAGCAAAGGCCAGTGCAAGGACAACACACACCACAGATGCTCAATTTTAGGGTTTATTTCGTCTGCTAACATTCATCCTTGATCTAGACAAAAACAATTAGATGATTTTTTAAAACTTTATTTTTCTTGTGGAAGAAAAAACCTTTTAACACTTTCTGTAAGATGCTATAAATAAATATATAAAGCTTTAAGTGTTACTCGGCTCAAGTTAAAACAGTTGCCTTTTATTTTTTTTGTTGGTTTTAAGTTCCTGAAGTGGGGGGAAAGTGCAAACCATACACATTCAGCCCAATGGAATGAGTCCAGCCACAGTCACTTTCAGAGAAGCTGAATCTGTTTGATCTACAACATGGGGGATGGAAGGCAGGTGGGGGACAGGTGTATTTTTCTACCCTCAGTCACACACCTCCAAGAGGAACTGAGTTCCTTGGTAAGTAAAGCCCACAAGAAAGGGGAGAGGAAGAAGAAAATAATCCTGCCTGCACTGACCTTTCCCTGCTCTGTGCAGACTGTGCAGCAGAGAGGAAAGAAGAGACAATCTAAGCAAGGTCCCAGATGAATGGAAATGACAATGCAAACCAAAATCAGATAGCTGTAGGGATGGTGAGAAATCCTCTGCCTCTTGTGTGTTTGACTGGCAGACTGCACATAAACACACAGGAACTTCACATTGAGAGAGGATGGGGATTTTTGTCTTCTCCTTATGGGAAAAAAATGATTAAAAGGGGCAATAAAAATAAGTTAAATCATATTCCAATATGTACAAAACAAATCATGCTCAGTAAACCTTTTGAATATAAAATTATTCATTATAGTACAACTCTCTCAATCCAGTCTCCAGAACTGACACATGGGGGAACTGAACAGGGAGGGGGAATTGTGGAGACAGACTCATTTGCAAATGAAGTTTTTTTTCAGCTTGCATGGCTAAGAATTACAGAGCTGGGACAACACAGGCTTTAACACCCGTGTGCTCATCAGGGCTGCATTCACCTTGGCAGAATTCCTGTGAATGGGGTAAAACAAGCAGCCATGGATAGCTGGGGTTGTGTGCCCTCCTCTCCTGAGCTGCTGCTCACTGACCTGTGCTGCAAAGGCTTGGAACTCTCCAGACCAGGCAGTGAATGCCAGGCTCCCTTTGCCTCTGGTACATGAGCTGCTACCTTTAGTGGAAGTGAAAAGAGGAATGAAAAGAGAACACAGCCAGCCCTGGGGTTTGTGTCCAGCAGACAGTGTCAGCTGCATGCCAGGGTACAGCTCTGAGCACTCAGCACAGGTTGGGGATGGATTCCTGCAGTGCCACCCCTTTTTTTTGTGATGACTGGAGAAGTCACAGGTTGGGGATGGATTCCTGCAGTGCCACCCCTTTTCTGTGATGACTGGAGAAGTCACAGGTTGGGGATGGATTCCTGCAGTGCCACCTCTTTTTTGTGATGACTGGAGAAGTCACAGGTTGGGGATGGATTCCTGCAGTGCCACCCTTTTTTTGTGATGACTGGAGAAGTCACAGGTTGGGGATGGATTCCTGCAGTGCCACCCTTTTTTTGTGGTTACTGAAGAAGTCTCTGGGGTCTGGGTAACTCTGAACACCAGTGAGACACCAGAGATGCTTTTTGCCCCAAGGTTTGCACCTTGGCCAGGCCCTGTGCTGTGATGCCATCATCACCTTCTGGAGCTGCCCACTGCTCTCTGAAGTGGCTTGGCTGGCTCAGAGGGAAGACTCCCTAATTCTGCTGCCATGGGGAGTCCTCCTGCCTCGGTCACACCCTCAGCAACTGCACTGCTCTTTTCTGCTCTAACAGGAAGCCCTGGGAGGGAGGATTCAAAACCTTATTGGGATCTTTCTTATGCTGCTTTCATTGTCATCCCAGTTCTGTAAGCAAGTAAGGGACTGGGGGGTGCAAAAACATCAACTGAAGTGCTCCTCATTTATTCCAAAACGTTGGGCATAAAGGGAGAAATTCAGACAAGCCAGAAATTCACACTGACCCTTTTCTGACTTTTTTTTTGTTTATGACTTTGACCCCTGTGACAGCCTGGGCTGGCAACCTGACCAGTCAATCCTGCATTTTGTGACCTGGACAGGGTACAAGGTGGCACCTGACTGTCTGGAAAACCTTGGATGAGGCAAACTCCTTCAGCAGAGCTAACTAGGATGAGACCAACCAGCAAGCAAATGTTCTCTTCAGCAAGAACACCCAGCAAGCAGTGATGTTTACACTGTTTAGGGAACTAAAAGCAAATTGACTTCTTAGCCCCAAGAAGTCACAAAGTTCCTAAGGGACAAGTGCAATCTTGCACCTGCCTGCACTGCTCCCAGCACTCTCTGAGCTGACCTGGATCATGATGCACTGACAGACCCCCTGAAGAAACACTTCATGCCCTGAAGAAGCTTTTGGTGTGTCTGGAAGTCACAGGAAAAACATTTTGGAAGAAAGGGGCAGACATTGAACAAGAATCTACTATCTGGCCACTACTTCTGCCAGAGTGCCTTAAAGCTGGTGGTCTCCATTCATTTTAAAACTACACACACACACTTTCCATGTTATTGTAGCATCAAAACATCAGTCCTACAAAGAAAAGAAACAGTACCACTTCCAAGTGTGGTACATATAAATCACAAAAAACTACATTCACATTATGTTAAAGAAGTTCCCTTGCACCCACTAAAGGAAGAAGACAGTGCCAGGTATGTCCTGCAGCCCTGTTCTGGTACACAGCACTTAAAATCAATTAACAGCCAGAAGCAGAGCAGCACAGCAGCCAAGGTGAGGGATGGCTTTGGGGTGACTCTGTTCATTCCCATGACTCAGAATCTGTTTCAAAGTGCCCTATACTTCTCATACCTTGGAGAGTCCCTAAATTTGTTACTCCCAGTGTAGAGGTGGAAAAACTGAGGCATTGGCATGGGTGCAGGATTTAAATCCTTTAAATCTAGAAACTTCTGCCTCAGTACTGAGGTCAGCCCTCCTTTTGTGGTTGAAACTGTTCACCAAAGACAGTTTTCAATATAATTTCATTTCTTTTGCTTGTTCCTGCAATACATTACAAAAAAAAAAAAAAAAAGTTGGAGCAAGGTCTTCTACTGACATGCTTCTAAGGTCAGAGGCTGCTCCTGATTTAGACAGCCCTGCAGACAGATTCATTAGCATCCAGCTGGTTCCTCAGAGCCTGGGACTCAGGAACAGCTCAGGCAGACACAGCCTAATCACAATCCTGCTCTGAACCCCACACAGCCCCAGCAGTGAGACACAAACAGGGATTAGCTGCAGGAACCCCTTGTGCCTTATGGATCCACCACCCAGGACACACCTGAAAAGCTTTTGGGGAAAGGTGGGAGCTGTGCACGTGCAACAACTGCTTTTTATGTCTCATGTGCTGCTTTTGTGGGTAAACAGCCTCCAAAGTTGCATTTTTTAAATACCAATGTGCTCTGTAGTTACAGCAAAATGTAAAAGTGCTGGCAACTAGCAGACATAGCTTCTGCCAGTCTTGGGATTCAGAGAGGAGCAAATGGACTTGTGATGCCTTCTTCTTGTGATACCTTCTCTTGTAGTGCCTTCTTTTGTAATACCTTCTCTTGCAATGCCTTCTCTTGTGATACCTTCTCTTGTAATGCCTTCTCTTGTGATACCTTCTCTTGTAATGCCTTCTCTTGTGATACCTTCTCTTGTAGTGCCTTCTCTTGTAATGCCTTCTCTTCCCCCAAGCCAGCCACCAAATACTGCTTCATTTTTCTCCCCAGTTTTCACCCAGGAGGAAATGCTTATGGGCAGGCTACACGTTTCTGGGAACAGGAGCCATCCTGTGGCAGAGGCACTGGCACAGCCTTAAAGACATGGACAGCACTAGCACCTACTGGTACCAGCCAGATGTGTGGCTGGCAATGTCCAGCTGTGCCTGCAGGCAGGTGAGTGTGTGCTTGTGCACTCTGCAGCAGCAGAGTCAGACCTGACCAAAATCCACCTGAAATCCACAGGAAAGACATCCTCTGACTCTGGCTGTAACAGAATTGTCTCTGAGCCCTAAGTGCTCTTTGTGTTTTCTCTAAAGTTTTTTAGCTGTCTTTGCTCTTCAGGAGAAAAATGTCTCCCAAAGCAAGGTGTATCTCCCCCCCAGAAACCCCTCCTTTGCAAACTCAGTCTGAACTTGAAACTGCTGGACACAGTGCACAGAGGCAGAGAAGGAATGAAAATCCCAACCAAGCAGCACATCAGTGGGTCTGTGTGATGGGGAAGGGGTGCTGTGAAAATGACATGCTAAAGTTGAGTGCATCAGCTCTCTGCCTCTCCTCCAGTGGTTTCAATGCCATATTTGATTTGTAGTTAATGTGGCCTTTGAACATCAAACCCTATTCCATTTGGTTCAGAGTTTACCCTAAACAATGGCTGGTTCAGGTCTTGCAGGCTGAGTAATAACAGAGTGAGACATGAACCAGGCACAAACTGCTTCATTTCCATGCTTCCAGCCAAACAAAGAAGTGCTTGCAACTGCAAAAAAATAAGCCATATTTTAATTTGGTGAGTGGAAAGAGGAATTAGAGAAGTCACTGTTGTTCTATGACTCAAAAGTCAGTAAGCAGAACCTGGTTAGACTGTCCCCACACTGGAGGATTAAACTTCCATGAGGCCCTAAAAAACAGCATTGAAAGAGTTCTGCTTTGAGAGTGGTCTGAGACTAAAAAAACACCATCCATGATTCCCCTTTCCAGCTTTATGAACACAGCTTGTTCTTTTAAAGTAAGGGCTGCAGAACAGGCACCCTGCCAAAAGACAATGTGCACTGTCTCATAATTAATTTAGACCCACAGTCAGAAATTTTCACAGCTCTGGAAGAGAGCCCCATCCTGTCCCCACTTAAATCACTTCTAGTGACTTCACTGGAAGCAGGCTGATGCCCATTACCTCTTGATAAAAGCAAGTAAAAATAACTGAAATAATACAGCTAGGCAAGGTCTGTATGCTTATTCTGGGTCAGTATTTCACATAGCAACAAACAAAACAAAATCACCCCCTGGTCACGTTCCCATTAGTGACTTATCATCTGCAGGGTCCGAATTTTGTGCGGATTTATGAAGGAGTTGTTAAATTTTTCTTCTTTTTTTTTTTTTTTTTGGTAGTATGTAGGATAGGGTTTTTGTGTGCTGTTAACACACAATATACTGATAGTGGCTTGAGTGCTAGTGGTGTAAGCTGACAGGACAACATGTGAATGCAGGTTTGAGTCTATGGTTGGCTTTAACTTGTTTTGGGATCAGTCGGGGAAACAAATCTGGGATTTTTGGGGTATGAATTCCCCATTATTTTGTGATGAAGCTGTGTATGTATATGTGATACCAGTGCAATGAATCAGAACCACTGTGCTAAGTACATTTCCCAGGCCACAGTCAATTTGCTTTAATGTTTCTCATCCTCTGACTGGTTTTCTTCTTTTTTTTTTTTATGGTGGTCTACTTTCTGGCAGTGGCTGCCAGCTGAAATGCTGTGTGCTCAGATCCCAGCCTGACAGGATGGCCCATCCTCAACTCAGTCACCATTATCAGCTACTGACAAACAGTGCAATTCCCATCCCACCTCCCCCACCAAAGAAAACCTCTGTTTCCTTGGTTTTTAATTATGTATCTTTAGATCATTAGGGGATAAACAGATTTTTAAAAAATCCCACTTCTGCCATTTGTGTTAAAATCGTGAGGATAAGAAACATTCTTCTGTATTTGGCCTTACTGCATTTGTGCATTTTTTATCTCTGCATTAGAATGTTGACCCTTTTTTTATTTTTATGTATTTATTGATTTTTTTAAGAATCTCATCGGTCTTGTAAGAAACAGTAAAAAGACCCTATGCTTAAGGAAGCAATCTACCTTCTGTTTTACAGACTTGTTTTTAAATAAAATATTTTTTTGTTGTTTTTGTTTTTGTTTTTTTTTGTCATTTTTACTTCCACCATCTCTTATATGGAAACCCTAGAATATCATTAATATAAAAGTCTGCCTAGGCTACCACTTCTCTATAATATGGCTCATGTAGTCCTCAGTGGGCAAACGTCCTTGCTCCTCGGTCTCTTCCTTGGGAAGCGCTTCGTTGGAGCGGTGCAGGAGCCTCTCCTCCCGGTTCCTGATCCTCTGCTCCATCCTCTCCAGCTGCCTCTTGTACTGGTAGCGCTGCTGGAAGAGGTCCTTTGCATAGTCATAGAGCTGCATGTCCAGGTCGTTGAGCTCCTCGATCCTGCGGATGGTGTCGTTGTCCACCTCCACCCCGCCCGCCCGCGTGCTGTTGTACTGCATGAAGGGCCGGATGAACTTCAGGTTGAAAGTCCTCTCAAACAGGTACTGAGTCTTTCTCTGGAACTCTGTCAGGCCGAAGAAGGCCATGTCTTTGAGGTTTTTTTTGGCGCTCTCCAGCAGGATCTGCGCTCGCTTGTTCTCCGGGATGAAGGACATGTTGTAGCAGCCCACCAGGCTCAAGTCGGCCAACATCCTCACCTGGCGGTTGTTGGCCAGGTTGTAGGGGCAGTCCATGAACTCCTGCAGCGTGCAGCCCGACCAGTCCGTGCCCTCGTAGCACGAGGGCAGCTCTTCAGGAGTGGGTGTCCTGCCATCACACATGTGCAAGGAGGTCTTCCAGGTAGCTCCTCGCTGGACGTGACGCCACTCGCTGAGGTAACGGGATACGGGGTCTCTCAGCAGAGTGATGTAGTAAAACTTTCTACAAGGGGAAGAGAAAACAGAATAAATGCTCTGCTAGTGCAGACAGCAAAACACTGAGAGCAAGTCAACATCACATCATCCATCCCACTGAACTTGTGGGTTGTTTTTTCCCTGCAGTATCTCATGCAAAGCCCTCTGTGCAACATTAAACCCGTCTTTCTCATTTCAGCCTTGCCAAGTAGTAGCACCTCTCCAGGATGTCCACTGCCAGACTACCAAGTCAGAACAAATCACCAGCACTGAACCTGCTCCTTGACTTCAGAGAGCGACTGTGGCTCCTGGCACTGCCTGGCCTTTCTCTCCAAGCACTGGGTGCCTGCAGTGGCAGCCAGGACCTGCTCCAAAGGACAGCCCAGCAGCCCCTCTGTCTGTGAGCTGGGCCCATCACCTCCACTCCATGCAGATGCTGACCAGGACACCCACTGCTTGATTGATCTGGCTGCCGAGCTGAAATCTGGGGGTCTGCAGCGAGTAGCAGGATAAAACCACAGGAACATAAATGAAAAACAATGGGAAATCAGCAATGCAATATGCTCTGCAGAAAGAGAAGGCTGAGCTGACAACCAGCAACAGCAGCAATAATTTATTCCCATTTCAGTCAACCTGGTATTAAATCAAACAAACTTCAGACACACTTTTGACACGAGACTAAATAGAAGGGAAAAGCAAGACAACCAGGAAGAGCCCACATAATGACATGGGGCGTTCTTGCTGTTCCAAGTACAATGAAGTCCTCAACAATAGAAGCTGTCCCTAGAACTGAAAACATGACAGCTGTCTCTAGCAGAGACCCTCTGGCTTCAGCCCATCAAGTTCTGGGATCGACAGAGATGGCAACAGAGAGGGAAAAAGGCTTTTCCTCCCTAACTGCCAGCAGCGTGGGACTGAGGTGTCTTTGTGTTTCCAGGAGGAGGAAATGCCTTCTCTAGCTCCTAAAGCTGGCACGTGCTTGCAGGGCATGGGGCTGTGACACTGAGCACACAGGGAAGCACCTGGCTCTGGCAGGAACACACACAGATGCAGCTGGGAGTGTTTCACACAAGGGTGGTGGAGGATCCATGTCCCCATCAGAAATGCATCTTCAGAATGCACTGCCTTGCCAGCACTGTTCAGGAACATCAAGTGGAATGGCCACTGAGATGGCAGTGGACAGTTTTTTGAGGAAAAAAATACAAAAGTATTCTGTTCTATCCAATTTTAACAGACCCATGTTTTCCTAGCACCTTCAGTATTATTCTTCCTAGCAGTAACTTAAATTTCTGCAATGAGAGCAATTTAGTTTTAAAATAATACCTCAGAGCCATTGCCCAGGAAGTCTCATATTAAGTAATGTTGGCTTTCCTAATTCATTATAAACCTGCTGAAGGGCTGATCCAAAGCAGTCAGTTTTGGTCTTTCCAACAATGGCAGTGAGTGTCCACCCCAGCTCCAGTTCCTCTCCTGCTTTCTGCCTTCATCACGAGGGCTGGCACAGGGATTTGTTAATTTTGGAAACCATTCCATCTCTCTTCAATAGCAAGAGTATCTCACAGTAATTCTGTCCAGTACTGTTTGTGTACAAGGACAGGGAGAAAAAGGGGAGCAGATATTTTCTTACAAAGACTTTAAAAAGCCTACCTCTTTTTCCTTCCTTTACCTTGCAGCCTGCAGTGATTCCACTGCCCTGCCTGAGAGGCAGCCATAATTCACACAGACTGAGCCAAGAAACCTCCAATAGATGGGATAAAATACAGCAGTGGGAAGAAAAGGAGAGCAGTGATGAATGCCAGATGTTCAATGACAGACAGTGGTGCTAAACACTATCAGCAGTTTTTGACTTGTGAACTGCAGTGGATTTTTATTTTCACTGATGTAATCCAAAGGTTGCATTTTTCACTGAGCAGGTCGAAGCCATTTATTATTTTGTGGCTACAGAAGCAACTAGAAGGGTTGCTTCTCCCTGATCCCCAAGATCAGGGACTCATTTGTGTGTGAGGTAACCACAGACAAAGGAGGAGCTGATTCCTGTCCCAACATGCCACCTATACAAGTGTGGATAGGGAAAGAAAAGAGGAATTGGTATCTGCATTTGGCAGACAGGGGAACCACAAACATTAAATGATGTGCATGAAGTCAAAGAGAAGTGGCAGAGTTGGCATGAATCTGATTCCTGCAAGGCTGACTCCAGCTTATCTTCTCTCTGTGTCTCTGCTTAAACTTTAGGAGACTGTAAGTAAATCAGATGAATAAATATCATGCAAAGCTTCTGGAGTCCACTGAAACAGAGACACTGAACAGGACATGGACTGGAGAAAGTTTAAGGAGCAGGAAATTCTTTCTTCACACCTGCACTATAAGAGCTATTGCCTTAGTCAATGTAGTACCCTGGTAAATATTTTACCATGAGGGATCTTTCTCAAAGATTCATCTCAATGAATGGAAAGCACAGGAAATAGGTTACAATTTCAGAAATTCTACTTTGAATTCAATTTGCCCCTTTCTAGGTCTGTCACATAGAAAAGTGCTTGAAGGACAGAGCTTGCCTCCTAACACAGAAATCAGATTTATCTTTGGAAACTGGAACCAGGCTCCTGGAAGTAACTTAAGGAAGCTGCCCCAATGGGGCATAAATAAAATAAAATAAAATTTAAAAAACCCCAAAACCCCAAACAAACAAAAAAGCCCCCAACAACAACAACAACAACAAAAAAAAAAAACCAAAACAAAATTAAAAAAACCCAAACCAACCAACCAACAACCCTAACACACAAAACTAAACAGACACTTTAAAACAATAGTTTTAACTGCCTAAGTGGAGATGCACCATTGATACAGGGGAAGTTATGCTCCCAAATTTGTATTTAGCTTTCTGGAAAGGTATTGGTTTCTGAGGAGCAGATTCCCTCAGCCCTCAGCCACTTGGGAATTAGAGGGATGACAGTGCAAGTGTTCACTCAAGGAACTTAGGATAATGACCTTTCTGTTCTTGAAGTATAACTTGGGATTGCCTTTAAGTTCAGAGAAAAATTAGGTAACTAAATCATTGTCCATGAGCAAGCTGGGGGAACTTCCAGCATGGCTGAGGGCACAGGCAGTGCCACTTTTTAACAGTGGCTTGCAATTCATGAGGAACCACATGATTAGTGCTTTTTTTTGTCATCAGAGATAAAATAAACCCATAAACCCCGTGCAGCTGTGAGTGCCCTTCATTCAGCATGGTGTCCCAGACAGCCACTTCACTTCAGTGCTCCTAAAGGCTCATTTCAGAATTGTGGTCTTCTCCTAGCCCAGATGGTTCCACTCAATAGTGCCTCATAAAAAAGCCCCACTTTGGCCATGCAGTGTCATATCTCACTGGCCTTTCTGTACTTACAAGCTTGAGCAAGACAAATGGACACTGGAGTTAGTAAGATTTGTTCTCCCACATGAAGCTGAGCAGAGCAGCACCAGTGCTCTTGGAGCTCCCCTTCTCCACACCCATGGGGCTGTGATCCCCAGGGGCACAGGGACAAGCACAGCACAGTCACACCTCTGCCTTTCCTTGCATTGCTGCTCCTGGCAGTCCCAACATGGAAATCCAGCTGCAAATCCACCTCTGAGGCATTTGCAGAGCTCACCTCAGACCTGCATGCAAGCTGAGCAGTGCCCAAGGCAAGAATCCCTGGCATATTTATTAACCAGAACAGAACACAAAGAATGGTTTTGATCAACAACCCTGCACCTGAACTGAAGTTTCAGGAAGAAGAAAATCCAGCATTAGAAAGGAAGGCCAACCTTGTGGTCATAATACACAAATGAATTCAGGAAACTTCAAGTGCCCATTCTGTCAAAATCAGCCGCCAAAATTAGCCCAGACAAAGCTCTCTCTCCCTGCCTCTGTTTCCCATGTGTGAAGGGCTGACAATGTCTCCTTTGTCTGTTTTGGAAATTCAAAACATAACATCTTTTGGAGCAGGAGCTGTCTCCTTGCAGGATTATGCAAAGCCCCTGTTTCAGCATGGATTGAGGTCAGAGGACAATGGTTAACTGCAGGCATATTTTCGTGACACGGGTGTCAGGGGCACCACTGCCCTACAGGATTCCCACCCAGACCTCTCCTTCCCATTCTCACACAGCAGCACAAAGCAGCCTTAGTCTTGCCAGCAGAGTTTTGGGGTTTTTTTTTTAAGCAGGGCCATGCTGCAAATGCAGTCACTGAGCAGCTTGGGGTTAAAAATAACCCTTTGTTGTGTGGCTGAAGCTGCCATATTCTGTCTTCATTCCTGTCAGCAGGTTCCTCAGCTAATGAAGGGGAAATGAAATCCTTCTTCCTCTAAAAACTCAATTCCTTCTCTTTTGCTAATAACCAGTCAAGATAATTCTGATAAAGTGACAGATTCTAAATATGATGCTACCATTTCTCTTCAGTTAATTTCCACTCATTTTTACATGCCAATGCATCCTTCTTACTGCTGCTGGTCTATAATTCTGCCAAGAACTGCTTGTTTGACTGTGCAATTCCCTATTCTTTCCTGTGCTTAAATGCTTCCTTCCCACTTGGCCATTTTTCTTTCTTTTTTTTTTTTTTTAATTTTTTAATTTTTACAGGATCTTTACTGAGCTTTCAAGCATTCCTCCCAGGAAAAGCAAAGTATGTAACAAGTCCTTTTTGATTACTGTGGTGGCCTTCCATCAGATAAAGAACAAAATACAGCTATAGCCACTTGCAGTCACAAATGCTTCATCTGCCTGCCAGGAGGGGGAAGGGGAAGGAAGCTGCATGGGTCAGCTTCAGCCATATAACCCCAATCTGTCAAAGCAACATTCCCCCAGGCTACAATTTTTCTACAGCTAAAAGAAAAAAAAAAAAAAATTAAAACATCATTCTATATCTTTGCTGAATTAACTGAGCAGGGGGTCTGCCATCCTGCAGTAATGAGAGACACTGTGTTTTGTTTAAAGGTGCAGTAATGTCAAATTTGGGGCTGATTTAAGGCATCCCTGTAGTTATTGCACACTCCACAAATCCCTGGTGAGAGTCCTTATTCCATTTCCACTGGCTCTCACTGTAAGCAGTTTTTTCACTGAAACCACCACTGATTTTGCCTCCCAGCAGTGAAATGCACTGGTGCAGCTGCCCTGCTGTTAGTCTGCAGGGAGCAAGGGAAGAAGAAGCAGCAGAGCACTCAGCACCCTCCCTGCCATCACCTAAACCCTCACTTGGCTGGAGCACCCGAGGGGATTGCCAGGTAAGGGTTATCTCCACTGGAAATGAGCAGAGCATCCTTAAGGAACAGGTAAGTCATAAATGAGCCAGGTGTCTCTGATGATGGATGAGCTGAGAATGTGGCAGGTGAAAGTCCATAAAGAGTTTGTATTGCCATTATAAAGTCACACTAAATGTTACCTCCAAATAGCAGGTGTATGAAGAACAGTCTCCCCCTTCTGCACAGAAAATAACCTTCTGCTATGATGGGAAACTCTGGGTGACTCTCCAGCCACCTCTTACTCCAGTAAAAGCTGCCTCCTGCCTTATTTACCCAGCCCATACTCACCACTTTTAAAGCCCAACCTTGCAAAGACTCCACCTATTTCCCTGTTTTCCTCTACCCTGTTTTTCCTCTTGCATAACAAGCACATTCTCAGTTAGAGATTGGAATTTAATATATGTACAATCATTACTTCCTTTGGTAGCAAATAGCCCTAATTTTCCTCAGTCTATTTCCTCTCATCTGTTGTTCATTTAGACTCTTCCTGCATTTCACACACAATAAACTCTTCATTCCTTTAAAAGTCATAGGAACAGAAAGAAACCCCAAACAAACAAACAAAACAAACTGTCTTTTCTGTCCTCTATGTTTAAATAAAGATTGCAACACAAAACCCCAAATGCCAAGAGGCTGAATAGCAAACCCAATCCTCCAGCTCTCAGTTTGGGTAAACACCTACAGCAGTGATTTCCTTTGCCAGGAAAGGAGGGGCTCACAGGGCTTGCTTTGGGAACCAGGTTTGTTTTGCATAATTGTGTTTGTTTTGCCTGATGGTCTCTGCTCTTGGGACTTGGCTGTATTAAAAGACAGGACATTTGGAAATGTAACAACAGCCAGCGCTCTGCTCACCCTCCAGATCCTCGCTCAGGGAGGATCATCCTGGGGGCTGAAATCATCCTGGGGGCTGGTTTCACCATGGGCCAACTCAGAGCCAGCCCAAAGCAATGCTCAGGCTGCTCCAGGAGGCTGAGGCAGATGAGAAGAGCCACACCTCTCTCTTTGCACCCATGCATTTTATAAAATGTGGGCAATTTGGGATGGTTTGCAGTCCTGGTGATGCAGCCTGTGATGATCCCCTTGCAGAGCTCCTGTGTGCACCCAAACCATGGCTGTGTGCCAGTAGAACAGAGTCTGACAGCAAGAAAGGAGACAGAAGAGCAAGCAGCAGCTCAGGCATTTCACAGGAGAAACACCCACCCCTCCATCCACTCCACACAACCCTAAACAAAATCTCCCTTTTGGTGTCCCAAGCCATGCATGGGCTGGCTTGAAAACACCAGAGACAGCCAAACACAACTGCAAGGCTCCTCCAGACTGGTGGGGAAGAGAGCTGGAGACATGAGACCCAGGAGAAGGTCAGTCTGTGTGCTCGATGCAGCCACATGCAGCACCACAGACCAAAATTTTGGGATCTGCAGGAGCAGTGATGCCCTGTGCCTGCACACAGGGTGAGGTGTCTCTGTTCCAAGCTGACCTACAATGAAAGGCAGGTCTGCAAAGCAATAGTTAGAACAGTGCTGTGCTCCTGTAACTCAGGTATTCCTCCTGGAATACACTGGCAAAGGCAGCAGAGCTGGAGTGGAGGCACAAAGGATGTAAGTCAGCACCAAGGGCACAGGGTTTGTTTGAGAGCTGGTTTGTCACAAAGTTGGGAGCCTTGACACCCAAGCTGGGAGTGGCAGAAAGACACAGGCTGTTCCATCCTGACTGATATGTGTGGTAACACAAGGGAGCAGTTTATGTCTGGGATCAAAAGGAGCATCAAGGTAGCTGTGGCTGGGCATTCATTTCTCTGAAACCCTCAGAAATGGACACTTTCAGGACCACCATCTCCATTTATCTCCATAAGTGAAACGAGGTGCACTTTTTCCTCAGCTCTCAGTGCTCACTGTGCTCATACCACACTGTTACACACTCAGCCCCAGGTCAGATTTGTTAGCAGTGTACTAACAGGCTTTCCCCAGGAAGCAAGTGTGCTCCTATCACCCTCGTGTCTCACGACTTTTTTATATCCAATTAGCAGAATAGACACAGATAATGAGTTTTAACAACATCTCTGCTTTTCATAAAAATTGCACTGCTGTGTAAGCACAAGAATTTCCTGCTGAACTGTCTCTCTGCAAACAAGTTAATCTAAAAAAAGATACATGGCATGCTATGAACCTTAGGAGCGAACCGCCAGCTCATTTTTCAAAATGACAGATATGATGAAAATTGGACAAAGGCTTGGAAAAAAACTGTGGGGGTCAGGGTGAGGGGAGCAAATGGGGGTGGAGAGAAAGGCATTCCAGAGCTCTCTGGAGCCTTGGACTCCTCTAGGGCCCATTAAAAGCTTATGTTACTTGCACCATTTATAAACAAGAGCTTTCTTTTGCCATAACTTTCCTCATGTGAGGAGCAGCTTAGGAAGTGGTGACTGCTGTCTTCTACTGCAGCAAGGCACCAAAACTGACAGCAAGCTACAAATCAAATTCCTTTGCTTTAGCAGCTTTCTGAGTTTGGGGAGGGTTGCTGTGATTCCTAAGTGACCCCAGGAACCCCCCCAGTCGACAGCAGGTCGGAATGCCGACAGATGGCACAGGGAAGTTTCAGTGCCAGAGGGATTACAGCAGTGCTGCCAGGGAACAGATGGCAGAAAGGTGGACTGCAACCTGTGCTTAATTCTTTGCATTCCTCTGCTTCTATTACTGCCCCTGCTGTCAGCAAGGCAGGAAGTTTCAGGTGGGAAAAACATGAAAGAAAAATTTTCTCTCCCTTCACTTAGTGGTTCTGTCACAGAGACTTTCAGTTACATTGATTTTGGCATTACAAAACACAGAGAAGTCAGTGACACACAGCACCCATATTAACCATGAAATGTTTGCTAGAAGGGTTCTACACCCTTTTTTTAATATCTTCCTCTGTGTGGCCACATTAGAACCAAGCAAGTAGCAAATCAATCCCTGAAGAGTAATGATGCATTTGCAATGAGACACTGAACTTTTCATCTCTGTGCCAGAGATCAATGCCCACTGCACATGCAGCATAGGACAGCAGTTTTCACCCCACCACGAGGTAAGTGGAAAGCACTTGGGGCCTCATTCCAGCTCCAGGGAATAAGTGCTGTCCCCTAACACAGTGCCAGTGCAGCTGCCAAGTCTGTGTCATCGGGGCTGAGCTGCACTGGTTCTGCACAGAAATCTCTGGAGCTTCATGCTTTGTCCTGGGAAGAGAGAGAATGCCAGGGATTTAGCCTTCCCAGGTGCCAAGATGGATGCAATGAATAAAACAAAGTGAACACTTTAACTAATAAAGCATTATTTCTGCATCTGATGCCTGCACACTTCAGGATGCAGAAGAAAGAATGACCAGGATATTGCCAACCAGAAAAAAGAAAACCAGAAGCAAGATGATCTACAGCAAAGACAAAGCTGAAGTAACTATGCACCATGGAAAGATATTTATTTGGAGCAGCTGTAAATAAAGCAGATAGGCTAGAATTTGCATTTTCTTTTGAACTGCAAGTCAGCTTCTCTTCTGTGAATCACAGAGCTCCACTGGCTGTGAGATTCAAAAGAGATTCAAGGAAAATGCACCAGCATGATAGACAGGAAATATGGCTCCTTGGGGAAGATGAAATGATAAAGAAACTGCAGAGGAAGATGAAGGGAGCAAGAGTAGTCAGAGGAGCAGCTATTGATTGCTTGTGCAGGACAATTGGATTCCTTGGCAAAGGGAGGCAATATCTGTGTCAGGCAGCTGCAACACTGCACCCCTGAGCTGCTCATTGATCAGTCCTGCTCCAGCCAAAAACTGATGGACAGCCACTCTTATTGATCTGAGTAGGAAGACTCTGGAATGGAGATGCAGAGCATTTTTAAACTGGGCTGACACGTCCTGAACAAGCAAACACTGTGACTTTCAGCCAGCCAGTGAACATCCAGAACCAAGACATTCCAGGGAAGAAAACACAAACAGCAGCAGAACCCACCCCTGAAAGCAGGCCCAGTGCAAGGACTGGATTCCAAGGAGCCCTGCAAGCCACACAGGGCTGCCAGGAAAAGGGAACAAGTGCTGCCCTGCAAAGCAGCCAGCGTGAGCTGCATCCTGCCACACACCTCACAGCATCTCCTGGGGGCTGCTCCTGATCCCATTCACCCAGCTCCTTCTTAACAGCAGTGCTGGGGGAGGTTCCCACATGGATTTTCTTGTGAACAGTCACACTAGTGGCTTACAAGGAGCACCAAAGCTCCCTCTCCTCAATTAACTGACTCTCCTTGCTCAGGAACAGCAGATGTTGTTAAGCAGCAAAAGATAATCCTCAAGAAAGCAGAGCTACTAATCAGTCACTTTTACATTTAAGATCACTTGGAGCTGCCACTGTCTTATACTGTTTTCCTAATTAATTGCACTGGAATGCACTTAAGTCAGCCCCAGATCAAAGAATCATATGCAGAGATTGAAATAAATCCTGTCTGTGTTGCTAATGCCTCGGAAATGGATGACTTGCTAAGCATCCAAAATCCTGGGTTCCATGGCTCAAAACTACAGATAGTGTGAGATGCTTTCAAAGGAACAGATCTGAGGATGAAAAGGGAAAAGCTCCCTTCATTTGCTGGTAAAAGACAATTAAACAAAGACAATTGTTCAACTAATTTAGTGTGAAGTTTGTGTATTTTAAGTTCCTTGTTCTTCACTTTCTTATCACCAGAAATCACAGTTCAGGAGTGTCAATTTTCATTACAGCAAAACTTTATCATCATAACAGATTTTTTTAAATGTGCTTTAATGAAGGGTTGAAATCTTTTCAAAGTAATGATAAATAAAAATGACTGGGGCTGAATGTGTTACCAGTTGGTGCAATAAATCACTGTCTCTTGCTGCATGAGTCTCTTTCTCATGATCTAGAATATCATCTAAGTGCTTTGACTGATTTACAGTTTAGTAACCCAGCCATCATCATCCATAATTCTACAATAAACCACACCACTTAATGTAGCTGTTACAGATGTTCAGAAGTTCACTCCCTGCCTTTCAGGAGGAGATACTGACACAGCAGCTGCAGGCACCAAGATTAGCTGGGGAAGAAAAATTTGTCTTGGGCACAAGAAAACATCCCATTTTCCTCTAACAATACCCTGACTTTAAAGCTGAAAGACATGCTGCCAACCTTGATACATCCAGTTTCAATTATTAAACACCAAATATCTATATGCACACAGCCACCCCCCTGCCAGCTGGCAGGAGTAACAAGCTGCCTGGCTTCTGTCTGAAACACATCATTTCCTGGGAAATCAAGACATTACTGAAAGCTCTATGCCACAAATCCATCAAAGGGTGTGCAGTGCAATCTCAGGCCTTGCCAGCATCAAGAACCCCAAATTCTGCAGGTGGCACTGCCTCCAGTCAGCCCCAAGGACAACAACTGCTGGGATTTGGCTCTTAAAATCACCCCCAGAGCCAGGCTGGGCAGGAGGGCTCAGCCCCACCAAGAGACAGAGGGCAGCAGGGCCATCACCATTCCTTTTTCCCAAATTATTGATCTGAAAGCAGTGGGTTGATTCTGGGTTTGAACTCATTTTGCCTGAGCCTGGAAACAATGCAGCGTTCGCTGGCCTGCAATTAACACTTAGGTTAATTTCTCCTTTAGAGAAAAGGAGAGTATGCAAGAAGCAGAGCACAAAGTGTGGGTATTTTACCCCAAACAGCTCGAGTGCTCCCTGCCAGCCTCAGCAGCCACTGCTCATTTGGAGCAGGCACACAGACAGACCCACCAGGAGCTGTCAGAGTGATGCTCCAGCTCACAGAAACAATTCCTCTCCCAAGTGAATCCCCGTGCTGAGGAAGCTAACAAAGCCTGCAAAATTCATTAACTGAGCAGTGCTGGAAAGGGCTGCTCCAAATCCATCACTGATGTGTCCTGGCCAGCCAGCATCCTGTCTCTGACACTGACCTGTCCCTGGCTCTGCCCAGAGAGCTGCAAGGAGCAGCAAAGCTATTTCCAACCACAGGAACCCTCTTGCTTCCCCTCAGCTGCACCCACAGGAAGCACAAATCAGCCTTGTGGTTTGGGACTTCACAGGGACATTGGAGGCTACAAAACTTCAGCATCCTCAGGATTTCTCTGCTGGGTGATGCCTCAGAGCTGTGCAATGTGAGGCTGAGAAGATTATGAAATATCAGGTGGGTATTTAACAAACAGCACCCCTGCACTGTGAAGAAGGGATATTTTGCCCTGACAAACCTTGGGTTCTTCTAAGTGTGCTTAATGGGATTCTCTGCCCTGTGGTTAGCAGGAGCATTTGTGAATACCAGAAAAGCAGCAATGTGTGGAATGTGATCTCAAAAATCTGGTTTTTCATTTTCAGATCCTTGAAAGACTTTTTAAATTTTAAATACAGGCCAACATTATTCCCTCACCTCCCACCTGAAGGACTCCAGAGGTGTTCCAGCTGGCAGCAAGGCTGCCAAATTCCTCTGCTGGTAGCCCTAATTATGTGCTTAAAAGCATCTCCCAAAGTGCTGCTTTCTACTTGGAAAAGCCTCCTGCCCACAGAAACCCACAGAAAGTGCTCAGTGGCTCCTGCTGCAGCCTGGGAATGCCCCTGGGAATGCCCAGCACAGGGGACAAGGCTGTGCCCCGTTCCCACTAGATGGCACCTGCCTGCCATGGACCGGCTCCGGCAGGGAGGGACAGCTGCTCCCGCCAGCATCTCCTCCCTTCTGCCGGGATTTCCCGTGTCTTACACTGTAAATCCCGTTTAATTGCCGGGAATGGGTAAGTGGGGCTGTTTCCCTCTCCACTGGAGGCAGCGATGCCACCCTGGAGTCCCGTGAAGTCACCGGCCGGGTACCACCCGCACCTGTGCGGGATGAGCCGGCACGGAGCATCCTCCCACGGCATCCTCCCAGGGCATCCTCCCAGAGCATCCTCCCAGAGCATCCTCCTAAAGCATCCTCCCAGGGCATCCTCCCAGAGCATCCTCCTAAAGCATCCTCCCAGGGCATCCTCCTAAAGCATCCTCCTAAAGCATCCTCCCACGGCATCCTCCCAGAGCATCCTCCTAAAGCATCCTCCCAGGGCATCCTCCTAAAGCATCCTCCTAAAGCATCCTCCCACGGCATCCTCCCAGAGCATCCTCCTAAAGCATCCTCCCAGAGCATCCTCCCACGGCATCCTCCCAGAGCATCCTCCCACGGCATCCTCCCAGAGCATCCTCCCAGGGCATCCTCCCAGAGCATCCTCCTAAAGCATCCTCCCAGAGCATCCTCCTAAAGCATCCTCCTAAAGCATCCTCCCAGGGCATCCTCCTAAAGCATCCTCCCAGAGCATCCTCCCAGAGCATCCTCCTAAAGCATCCTCCCAGAGCATCCTCCCACGGCATCCTCCCAGAGCATCCTCCCAGGGCATCCTCCCAGGGCATCCTCCTAAAGCATCCTCCCAGGGCATCCTCCCAGAGCATCCTCCCAGGGCATCCTCCCAGAGCATCCTCCTAAAGCATCCTCCCAGGGCATCCTCCTAAAGCATCCTCCCAGGGCATCCTCCCAGAGCATCCTCCTAAAGCATCCTCCCAGAGCATCCTCCCAGGGCAGCCCTCTGCTCGCCCAGCCTTCCTCCCGAGGCTCAGAGAGCCCTGCCCCGGCAGATGTTTCACTCTGAGTGTCCCAGCCATTCCCCGCTGCCCTGGAGTGCCCTCTGCCTGCGGGGATGCGGCACCAGAGCACACAGCACCGGGGTTTGCCTCGGGAGGTTGGAACTCTGCACCTACTGAGCCTTTTGCTTAAGTCTCTGCTTCAGGCTTGACTGAGAAACATCCCCTTTAAAAGATGTACACGGGTGTTTTCTCCCCCATAAGCTTAGGTAGCATGGAAGAGTTTTGCTGGCCTAGCTGTGCTGTGAGAAGTAAATGATAAAAGAATTAGAGCAAGGCCAGCAAAAAGTTGTGGGTATATGTGGTGGTGGGCATGGCTTATTCTGTCTGGGGAAATGGGTTAAATTATGGAGCAGAGGATCCTTGCAGTGTGAGTTCCTTCCCAAAAGGGTTTATCAGCACAGCTCCACTGAAAGAACACAGTTTGAGAGCAGGCATGAGCTCGGTCTCCCTGTAAAAACAATTATCACGGGGAAAAACCTTCTTGTGTTTGGTAAATTTTGAAGTAGGTGTGTGGCAGTCCACATCCCTGGAGCATGCTGTGCTAAGTCTCTGCCCACTGGGATCTGCTGGGCTGGGGCCATTAGCTCTTTCAGACACTCTGGCAAACTGCTGAGCTTGGAGAGGCTTTCAGGCACCACCAGCCTGGGGTGAATAAGAGCTGGTGATCTTGTTCTATGAGGCTCCATATCCCACAGCTTTGAGTCATTCCATCTCCTGCCTGTCTCTTCACATAATAATTTATCTTCTCTTTGAATATTTTGCCAATGGGAGCTGGAAGGTAGCAGGGCCATTGCAATCTGTTTCTTTCAATACTCTGGGGGATCTCAGCTTGGTGTATTGCATTTTTTTCTTCATCCTAAAGAGAGGATGTGAGCAAAAGCAAGAGATCTGGAAAGCTTTCAGCATCACAGAGCTGCCAGCACTGCTTCCTTTGTCTGCTCCATTTAACCTGGTGATGTTTTTTATTACCAGTTAGCTCAAACACTAGAAACACTCTCAGTCACTGGTGGGACACGAATATTGGGCTTCAAACTTCCCTTGTTAATCTTTCTGAAAGCTGGGCTGGTGCTTGTGCATCCTGTTATTCCAGTCAGCCTGGAGACAAGTGGCAGAGCTGGCACGAAAGGTATGTATGCATCAGAGGTGAATTCCAGAGGTAAATCCCTCCCACTCCATGCTCAGGCTTGGTGTACCTGTCACTACATGTGTGTGCTCCTTCTGCCAGACACTAAAAAGGCAGAAGCAACTGTGGAGAGGGACAGAAAATGAATAGTGAAATAATTAATACAGTAGAGATTCACAGAGCTCACTCTGGGTAGACAAGGTGCTCCTTCTGGACAATCCCACACAGGGAGGAACAGCAGTGACAGATTTGAAAATTATAAAAAAAAAAAGGAAAAAGAAATCCAATCACATCCTCTATATTTAAAAATTAAAAGGACTACCAGATGCAATTACATTAATGATTACAAGATCTAACAGAAGCATATTTAAATTCATTAACTTAGTCCACACTTTCCTACCTCAGGAGACCAGCTGCTCCTGGAACACAGGGCACCAAAACACAAACTACATCTTGCTTGTATTTGATCAAAACCTTTTCCAAGTTCCAATGATCTGGCTGTTAACATCTCTTAGGTGATAATTAGGCTCTTGGGGCAGCAAACATTGTTTGGGAAAGAAAATGCACAGTGGAAACATCAGTAATGGAGCCTGCTGCCTGCTGAGGCATCAGTTACTCCACTGCACAAAGCAAGGCACCAAGGGCAAAGTGAGGCCATTCTCAAACAGAGCCTCATTTTGCCTGTGTACAGCAGCAATCAGCAGATGCTTTACCTCTCTGTAAACTGTTTACTTTAGGTTTTGCTCATTTCTTGCCACATATGTTTTAACCAAGAGATTCCAGCCCTTGCACGCTGTGGCTCACAAGTACAGCTCTCCTCTGGAAAGCAGATGTTGCAAGGATTTTCCATCACTGCTTGACAGACCTTAGGTAGCAGGTACCAGCTGGGGCTGAGCAGGGACTTCTCCCAGTTCCTGCCCTCTCAAGTCCTGGTCTCTGGATGGGCCTCAGGAGGAGGCTCAGGGCATTTTCAGAGATCCTGTGAAGAGCCAGAACCTCCTCGTGGGATGATGCCTGTTACCAAACCATGCACAGTGATATTCTCTCTCTGTCCCAGGAGGACAATAAATTAACAGCAGAGGCACTGCCTTACTTCCCTCCTGGTACTGCCATGGGACCCATTTCCCTCTGATGGGACAGGAAGAGCTTAATTAAAGACAACTGGGAATTTCTCTTTAGGGCTGCATCCGACAGGTATCTGCCCTCCTCCAGTCTCCCTCCAGGTGCTATGCCTGGTTTTGGTCTCCTCCATCCTGCAAAGCTCACCTCTGGATAATGACCCTTCCTTCTCAGGAGATCTTTAACTATTCCTGACAGCTGGAGCTCTGCTGTCCTTCCTGCACAGTGCTCTGTGATCCAGCCCAGGAACATCAAAGGACAGAATTGCTCTTTCAGACAAGACAGCTATGCCTGACTCTCACCTGTGAGCTCAGACATCTTCAGGACCCACTTCAGGATTTTCCTCCTGGCAGTTAGTTCTGATCCATGGCAGAGACCTCTGCACTATGGAAGGGCCTGCTCCCCTTCCTCTGGGAAGCAGGGAGTGCCCCTGGGAAGCTGCAGCACTGCAACTGCTGTAATTCAGCTTGAACCTGCTGTAACTCAGCTTGAACCTGCTGTAATTCAGCTTGAACCTGCTGTAATTCAGCTTGAACCTGCTGTAATTCAGCTTGAAACCAGCAGATTCAGACTGCAGCCTTTGATGTCATGTGGAAGTCAGTTCCTCACTGTCTGCAAACACACCTGAAGTGCCCAGCATCTCCCCACCTGGCCAAGGCAGCCCTGGCCATGTGCACAGGAGCAGGAACACTTTCCTGCTGTCTGTGTCTCTTCATTCCAATCAAGGATGTGGAGATGTGGCTGCACCAGCACTGCAATGTCCCCCTCAACTTTAGTCCTCCTTTGCCACTGAAGGACTGGAGAGGTCTATTTTATTTTGCTTCAAAAGCCAATAGAAGGCAGCTGACCTGCCTTGAAAAAAGTCTGGAACCCAAGGATGATTCAGGTTTCAAAATCAGAGCTTCAGAATGTTCCCTTTTGGAGCACTAGCCTGGGAATAGCTCACAGGTGGAGCATGGAGGGGAAGCTCCTGAGGGGCTGGAGAAAGACTCTCCTGCAAGGCTGATCCCACCCCTCTGGTGAACAAGCACATTGATAAAGAAAGTTTAACTGTAACCAAAAGCAAGGAAATAGTGGGGAAAAAATAGAGAAAAGCATGGAAAACGTCAGACACTCAAACTCAACTTTAAATTCTACAACTCTTTCTAGTAATTCAACCCCAGGCATGTGATTCTGGATGTGTTTCCATCTCCTAAGTCTCATATCTTTGTTCTGACTCAGAAGAACTCCATTTTTTCTTGTTATTTATGGGAACATGCATCATATATTACACTGTGTTTCAAATGCAAAGGAAGATTCCCCTTCTTGCTGTATTTTTGGGACAAGCCTTCATTCTGCTCCACAAGTCCAAAAAGCACAGGCTCAAGTCCATCACAATGTGAGATCACTTTCCTGGAATTCAGCCAGGAATTGAAGTTACTTACAGCAAAACTCCAACATATTTCATGCAATACCTGTGCTGGGCACGGAACCTTGAAAATAATGATATTTATTTTGTGAGGAGTTTACATGAAATCATGAGTGTTTGCTCCTCTTTCTAGAGCATTTGGTCTCAGAGAAAATGGAGATGATTTCTGAAGTGCCCCTTATCACCATGAACACACAGAACTTTACAGATGAGGCTTCTGATGGCACTGACAGAATTTGGGTGCCAAAGCCCCATACCCAGCCCTGAGTCCTGACCTCATCATCAAGGAGCCTCTAAAGGCTGCTGGGAGCCTTGGGACAGGGAACTGAAGATGATGGATGGCAGATTTATGAATCACATTCCAATTATTTTAATGTAAAGAGTCCTTAATACCTTTTGCTACCCTTTCCCCTCACAAGAATGTTACCAGTTATCCTTGACAACTGAGAGCTCCATTTAGGCTTTCATCTATCCCCAGTGAATACATGGAATTTCTTTAACCACAAACTCTCATCTCTCTGAGCCTTTAGGAGCAGCAAAATACTCTGGGAGAAAAAGTTCAGAATGATCCAGATGACAGGATAGGGAGGACAAGGAAGGAAGACAAGAACAGAGGAGCTTGAGATGAATTGTGATTACATTTGTTAAGTTTAAATTTGATTAGATTTGTTAGATTAAATTTGTAAAATTACTTAAGACATATCAGCCTGGAGTACAGCATCAGGTCACCCTGGTGGTAAAACAAAGGGCTTCCCTTTTGAAGAGGGAAATTAAAAATGTCTGTAATTTAATATAGACATATTCATATATCTAATATATTAATATCAGACATATGAATATGTGTAATATATTGATATTAGACATATGAATATGTCTATATTAAAATATAGATATTTTCTCTTTGAACACTGGTTTGTGTAGGAGGGGATAGGTTGGGCTGCAAATGACATGATTGCTTCTTTTGGGGGTGAATATTTGGGTGAAGTTAGCTACACACATCATCATCCAAAAGCTTGGTTTGTAAAAATGTATTTACCATCATCTGACCTTTTCTTTTTCTTTCTGTGGATAAGGTTTTCACAGGTCTTACTTAAAAGCTGCATTGATTCCAAGGTGAGAAAGTGTGAGGGTGAACTTTTCAGATGATCCCCGTGAGCAGAGGTGAACTACAAACACACCCAGCCCTGTTGCAGGCTGAAAGCTGAACACCTCAGAGATGGATTGTCACTTTTAATTGACTGAACCAGCCCATAACTCTGACAGAGAACTCCTGTCATTGCCAGGGTTTTTCTGGGCACCAGTGCTGACCTCTCTGTTCCTTCCTGTGCTTGGCCTCCTGCACCCAGCTCAAGCTTTCCCAGCCACACCACTGGTTTGCTGAAATCTTTTTCCCTGACTCAAGTCACAGCTAGTCTGTTCATTCCTCTGCCAGGTTTTCATTCCATCAGGGCACAATCCAAGCTCAGAGGAAAGATCTGCACTGGCTCTCAGGGATTTTGGATCACACTCCACCTGCCTGTCTGCCAAAGGCTCTCCCTGAAGACAAAGCAAATGCTGGGCATGAGTTCTCCTAGGGAAGAGTGACAACTGCTAGGGGAGGACACAGGTGGGGGGAGAAGCCTGTGAGGAAATGCAGCCTGCTGCTGACCCTTGCTGGGGAGCAGCAGTGACAAGGGCAGGCTAAAAATCAAAACCAGTAGAATCTGTGGGAGAGGGGCAGACAAAAATGATTTCACCACTACACATTATAAATTGATCCTACAATTGTAACACTTGATCCTGCCTTTTATGCCCAAACCCTTATTTAGATGAACAATCTCTAGGTAAAGGAGGAAATTGGATCTCCATGTTGTTTTAGTGCCTTTCTCAGAAAGGGCCAGCTAGGACCCCAGCAGGATCCACCTTCCTGCAAAAATATGTTTAACTGAGTGTGAGAAATGGATTTGTAAAGAATTCTTAAAACCTGACAGAAAGATCACACACTCTTGTACAGGTGAATGTAAACACTGAGATCAGGTGAGCTGATTTAGGAAAGCCATGGGATAGAGATGATGTTGTTGAGAGAGAGACTGAACTAGAAAGAAGTTTCAACAAGTTTTAAAATGTGGTCTTGTAAAAAGACTTATAGATATTTTAGAGAATTAGAATTGTGAAAGATGCATTTGGGGAAAAATCTAAGTGATTTGTGTTAGAAATAATAGCAGTATTGTGTGGCAGCAGCTAATGGGCTGAAAAACATTTATAAGGTATTGTAACCAGGAGATAGGTTGAAATAGGTTGAAAATAGTTGAATAGGTTGAAAACCAACCACTGAGGACATGTGGACCCTTCCCAACCCATGTTGAAAGGAATCTTTTGAAAATCAGCAGGAGCTACTTTGCCTTCTGTATCCCCATGAGTTCCCTGAGGCTGTGTCTAAGGGATCAGCAGATCTAAGGGACCAGCAGATGCAGGAACTCCAGCCCAGGTGGGATAACCAGTTTGTCCAGAGGTGCCCCAGCCACCCTGGGCTGTGTTTTCAGTGGGCTGGAGGAGAGCTGTGGGCTGCTCCAGGCAGCACCTGTTAGCAGGACAAAGGGATCAGGGTATAGAGAAGTGCCACAAAACACACACATCTCATCCAAGGACAGAAGCAGCATCAAACATCCTTTGGAAGGACAATTTGAGGGGAAAAAAAAAATACTGCCAAGCCTTGTTTAGGGAGCCAACCACTGTTTCCTCCCCAGAATGATGTCTTGTTTGCCTTTACCACAATGTCAACCTTCTGTGCCCAGTTTGCCCTGGTGATGATCTCATCAGGGACTCTGCTGATCTCACTGCCTTTGGCAGCAGCACTGGGGTCTCCCAGCTGTTCAGCAGCACCAGGAAAACCAAACTTCTCCCTTGCTAACTCACTAAGAAGCTAGAAGGTAGAAAATAAAAGCCTTAGCAGAAACTTCTCTCAGTTCAGTCCGTGCCCTCCCATGCAAGCACCAGTCTGTCAGTCCACCTCGTGGCATTCCCAGGCTGGGATCCCCCCCTGTCCACATGCAAAGTGGGTTCTACACTGCTTGTGGCTGATGGTTATAAAGGCCAAAAAAATTTCCATGAATTGCCAGAGTCATGCTTTCAGAAAATTTGACTCAGGCCCTTGGAAAACCACTGGACTGGCTGAAAAATCCCAGCAGATTAAGCTGACCTCATTCTGCTTAACTCCAAGCACTCTGGCAGGGGAGGCCAGGATCCTTCCAAGAAGCCCAAAAGCCAAATCATTCCCTCCAGGAAAGCTGTGGGAGGAGTCCTCTGCCAAAGCTCCTTCCCTCCAACAGCCATGCCTCTGTTCCTCAGAGAGCACTCTCCTTTTCTCTTAGTTGTGGCCCACTTCTGCTCTATTTTAGGACTTCCAGAAGCTGTTAAAAACTAATATCCTCTCACTGCCTCCTTCTAGAAACTCATTTATCACTCTGCCTCCTGCACAGCTACAGTTCTCTGTCTCTTAGCTGGCAATTTCTCTCCTGTAGGATGAATTTTGGATGACCCAAAGGGCTTGCAAGCACATGGGTGCAGTGGACCAGACTACACAGTGGAAGGAAAGACTTAAGGAACTGGGACTGCCAGGCAGGGGGAAATTGTGCAAATTACAAGGAAAAGGGACAGTAAATAGCTACAAACAAAAATGCAGAAATTCTCAAGGAGAACCCCACCCACCCAGCAGCAGCAGCAGCAGAGCTCCCTGTGGTCCCTGACCCTTTAAACAGAGTTGAAAATGCAACAATGTAGTGATAAATTCACTCTCAGAGTATTCACTGTCATGTCTGCTGACTTGCAGATGTGTCTCATGGTAAGTATTTTTAAAGATAAGCAAGTGCTAACTACAAGTATGATGTGGAACTAAGAACAGGCACCTGGAGAGGGAGTTAGTACAGAACTAAAGGAAAAGTTAGTACAGAACTGAAGGAAAAGTTAGTACAGAACTAAAGGAAAAGTTAGTACAGAACTAAAGGAAAAGTTAGCACAGGACTAAAGGAAAAGTTAGTACAGGACTAAAGGAAAAGTTAGTACAGAACTAAAGGAAAAGTTAGTACAGGACTGAAGGAAAAGTTAGTACAGAACTAAAGGAAAAGTTAGTACAGAACTGAAGGAAAAGTTAGTACAGAACCAAAGGAAAAGTTAGTACAGGACTGAAGGAAAAGTTAGCACAGGACTGAAGGAAAAGTTAGTACAGGACTGAAGGAAAAGTTAGTACAGGACTGAAGGAAAAGTTAGTACAGGACTGAAGGAAAAGTTAGTACAGGACTAAAGGAAAAGTTAGTACAGGACTGAAGGAAAAGTTAGTACAGAACTAAAGGAAAAGTTAGTACAGAACTAAAGGAAAAGTTAGTACAGGACTGAAGGAAAAGTTAGCACAGGACTGAAGGAAAAGTTAGTACAGGACTGAAGGAAAAGTTAGTACAGGACTGAAGGAAAAGTTAGTACAGGACTGAAGGAAAAGTTAGTACAGGACTAAAGGAAAAGTTAGTACAGGACTGAAGGAAAAGTTAGTACAGAACTAAAGGAAAAGTTAGTACAGGACTGAAGGAAAAGTTAGCACAGGACTGAAGGAAGCTTTCCAAAACCATGGAACTAATGAGGCTAGGTTATTTCTACATGTCAGCTGAAGTGACTGAGCTCTTCCATAAACAGCTCAACCCAAAACCACCTATTTACCTGTGTGCATGAGCACCAGGAGGAACTCAGAGCCTCTTCCAGGGCAACTGCTTTCTCAGGTTGGATTCCAGGGAAGAAAATTGATCTCCCTCCAAATCTAACAAGGCTTTTTCTCACCTCCAGCACGAGTCTTCATTCCCTGATAACCCAGTGGCTCAAAGTGTCACAGAAACAAGAGCTCAGGGGACTGAGCATTTCCATTTGGTACAGAACATTTGTATGCCTGAAACTCAGTCATCACCAGCCTGCTCTGCCCCCAAGCACTCTGGCAAGGAATGTGTGGTACAGGTCCAGAAAGGGCTAGAGGAGCTCCTGAATGCCTCTGAACCCAAATCTGCCTTCTGCCAGTAGAAATTAGCAGTAGTACAAAGCCTGGCTTAGGTTTACAGGCTGTCAGGGGCTCCTGTGGGCCAATAAAGCACCAGGGGAAACCAACTCCAGCTCCCTCCAACCACCACAACACCAATCCAGGACAGAGCAGGGCTCCCCTCTGCTGGGATGGCAATTCTGGGATCTGCCCTGCTGTAAATCCCTGCCCCAGCACCAGTGAGAGCCACAGGGTGTCTGCACCTGGACTGGCACTGGAGGGGAAATACCCTACAGCCCACCATGGCATGATGGAGAACACACTGGCCACACCACAGACAGCTCTGAGCTCCATTCACTGCTTGCTTTCAGACTATCAATATTCCTTCTGCTTCTTCTTTTTTTTCCCCCCCACATTCTCACACACAAAAAGCAAACAAAGCCAAATTTTCCCTGCTTCTCATCTCATTACTGAAATTTTCCTTGCAGCTCACTAATTTTGCTCCCTCTCAGGTATGAGCACTCCCAGAAGCAGGTTTCCAGCAGCAAATTAGACAAGCTAAATTACTGGAAGTTTACCAAAGGAAAAGGAAATAAAGACCTCAAACACCTTCTAGACTTTTCTCTCCCTCAAATCAGTAGCCTGTTTATCCAAATAATAACAAAGCAGGCAGAAGGAGGTAATTAATGTCAAGCACAATTCTTTCCTGTTACTTTGAGGTACTAAAATCAAAACCAGAAATCCTGACCTTGAAACAACGTACACACAAGAACACAAGAATACTTTTATGTGTATGATTTTCCAATTTAGGAATGTCCATGTGCTATGTGAGCTGCTCAGCAAATTGAGCCAGGAAATACATTAACTGAAAGCTAATTCAGGGCAGACCTATTTTACCTCACGTTTGAAACTCTTCCACAAGGTGATTTCTCTGAAGCAAGGCAGAACATTTGGGAGAGGAGGATGAGTGCAACAAGGAGGAGAGAGAAGGGAGGAGATTTGCACTGTGGCTTTTGGGCTAAAATGGAAAAGGAGCTATTTCTGGTGAAGTGGACTCTCCCACACACATGGTTAATGGATAAATTGTGTAAGAAAAATGTCTCCATCCCAAAGCAGACCCAATTATGTCCTGCACTAACTGAAACATATGGGAGCATTTCAGTATAAACAAAACCTGCACTGTATGAGCTTTTTTCTATGAGCTTTCCAGTTCATTTAACCCTTGATATGGTGCACATTAAGAACAGCCTTAGATTGCTGGTGTAACGCTCTAGTAAACTATTTTTTGGCTCAGAAAATGCAGCAGAATCTCCCACTGATAAATTGAAGGCCTGCTTGGGGGTTTCAATCCCCTTCTTGGTGCCAGTTTTGCAGCTGAAGGAGGTGGATGTTACAGTGAGAGCACCAGGTTGAACAAAAGGCAATCTTTTGAATAGAAAGATGGCAACACCATAAAACCATCTATGAGAAAAGTGTCCCTCACACCAGCTTGGTCTCCCAAGTTACTTGTCTGCTTCTTAAAATGCTGCCACTGTGTAATTCCTAGATTCTCCTTCCCCTTCCTGTTTGGATTCCAGAAACACTTTCTGCTGGTCACAAGAGTCAACAGCAGGAGTCGTGGGGAATCAAGAGGACTCAAACCTGGGCTGAAGTTCTGCCCCTCTGGGGTTCCAGAACACTGAGTCATTTATTTGCCTTTTCATCTCTTTGCCTTCCTTGCCAAGACCTGCCCTGCTGAAATGATCAGCTGCCCCATCACTTTTTTCATCAGGTAAATGAGGAGCTATCAAGATTTGGGCCATTTTCTTATGTTAACTGGCCTGCTTGTACTTCAGTGCTAATGTTTACTCTGTCAACTAGTTTACTTTTGTTTTTGAGAGCTCACTGACATTAAATCAGTAAATGCAGGTCCAATCTCTCATATCCTCCTGACTGCTAAACCCAGCAAACACCAGCAGCTTGGGGAGAGCTCAATGAAAAGCTTTGGGTTTATATTTTCATTTATTTTATATTTTCATACCATGTGTGTGGCAGGGAAGAGAACTCACCAATCAAAGCAAAAAGGTCCTTCTGCCATGGAAAATCAGGGGAGAAAGCTCTTCAGTATCAAGTGACACACTGATTTTCATTTTCTGACCAAATCACTGTGAAAGCAGGAACCTGTCCATCTCACTGTCATTCACAGAAAGTAAAACCACAAAAGATTATTGCAATTTTGACTTCTGAACTTCAGGGGCCATTGGGTTCCTAAGGCTTTGCTTTTCCTTGAATTCAGCATGTGTTCTTGAAATAATCTTACTTCAACTGAACAGCTGCCAGCAGTGCTCAGCCCAGTACAATCAGTGAGTTTTCTGCAATCTTCAGCCCACGTTTGTCCAGCTTCATCTGTCTTAATCTATTAGTCCACTGCCAGCCTGCTGTTCTCCTTCCAGACTGCCAATCAATGGCCCTTTAGACTTTGGGTTGAACCCAACAAATTGTGCTCTCTCCTGCAGGCCTGGCTTCCAGTCTTTTTCTTCCACATAATTTCCCAAGGAATCCTCCCCAGTTTATTTTCTCCAGCTGTGGGTACCAGAGCTGGAGAGGGTGAGTGAGTGCTACACTCAGAGCTGCAGGGGGTGCAGTCACAATTCTGGTGGACACTTGCTGTGTACCTGTAGCACCTCTCAAGAGGAGACCCATGGCCCCAGACCCCATCAATATCCCCTGGCCCCCTTCAAATGCTGTTAGGATGAGTGTCATGCTGCTGCTTGGGTAGAAAAAGTGCTCATAAACTGATCCCATCTCAGCAAACAGGCTGACCTTCTCAAAAAAGAGTACAAATGAAGCAACCATAATGGTGGAAGTACTGACAGGGATATTCTGGACAAATTTCACATTCTGCTCCGCAGAGAAACAAGGACCTGAAATTGCTCAGGGCTGAAAATGAGATGTTGCAGCATTTGGCTTCTGGATCAGGCATTCTAATCAGATGGAGGAGGGTAATGAACAAAACCTCATTATCATCCAGCAGCCACTGATGTGTCAGGAACGAGATGAATGCAGGACTTTGCTGACTAGCAGTGGCAGCTCCTATTTTAGCAAAGCTATGTTTGTGAGAAGGTCTGGGAAAACGAGCCAAAATTCTGAAACCAAGCACTCCTTGGGTACAAAATTCTTGCAAGATGGCAAGTGTGGGGCAGTGACTTTATTTTTAGGTCACTTGTTTATAAACCAGACTAGAAAAAACCAGTACAGGGAAGGAGTTAATGCTCAGTTGTCTGGGTGTAAATCATTTACTCTCCAGCTCAGAGGGCAAACTCAGCCTGGAGACCACGAGCAGCATTTCCCCAAAAGCCATGGAGGGGTAGACATGCCCAGCTGGCACACTGAGTCACCTGGGAGGTACCTTCTGAGGGAACCTGGGCCACAGCTCCTGCTCCAAGTCAGGGAGCTCAGCAGCCCACAGGCATCTGCAAAGATCAGCTTTGATGATTTTAATTTGGCTGGCTGGGAGGAGGGGAGGTCAGTCTGCAGCTGTCCCCCAAGCTACAATCTCATAAAGATAATTGCACTCTCACTTTTACAGAGGACCTTTGCTCCATAAACAAATGTTTTTCTCAGAGCTCTGTGACACAAACGAGTGTGCCCATTGTCCCTCCAAGTGTGGACTGCTCTGGCAGTGCTGTGACACAGGCCAAGCCCCCCCCTCACTGTTTTACTGCCTGAGAGGTTTCCACTCTTTTTTCCTAAATGTGTTTTCCTCTTTGGCTATTTTTTCTTTTCCACATGAAGTGCAAACCCATAATACTGAAGAAGATGACAAGTGTCAGACCTAGAGTGTTCAAGTCAGCGAAAATGCTGATGAAATTATTTTCCTTGTCCCTGATCTCCACTGCTGTCAGCTGTGGTGCTTTTCACACAGTTTGAGCTCACTTTCAGATGTCTCATCCTGGCTAGGGCAGGCTCTTTGGGCTCAGAGTCACAGGCAGACACCTCAAACCCCTGCATGCCAGAGCAGACTGCTGCTATGGAGAAGCCTTGTGGGTTTACAGGCAGAATTCCCCAACTCCCACAGATACCCTCTGCACAGGGACAGGCTTGGGAAGAGGAGCAGAACTTTTTGTAGGCATCAAAAATGTTGTAAGAATATTCTCATAACCTTTTCTCCATAGCCATTAGTTAAACTTCCCTTGATGACCTCCTCCACTCTGTCTGGAGCGTGGTGTAAATCACAGACATAAAATCACCCAGAGTTCTGCATGAGCAAGCATTTCCACCACGAGCACAGCTCACTCCCTAGGTAACTGGGGATATTAAGAAGTTAAATCCTTCAAACTACTGTTGCAAGCAGCAGCACTTGACATGGTAACCCCAGACTGGAATAATCCTGGACTCTGATCTAGTCAAGCATCCTCGTCTAATAACTGCCTCAGGCTGTCAGGCTGCAAACCTTGGAAAATAAAGCAGCATCACAACACACACACACACACAAAAAAGCCCTTACTCGTGTCATTCCTGGCTGAGAACCTGCTCACCTTGAGCTGCTAGGTCAAAGAGGCAGGGCTGAAGGGCTGGGGGTATGGATAGGCAGGCCAGCAACAGACAAACCAGGGTGCAGCTTGTCTCTGAATGAAAACAATTCCTGCTCTCTTGTTTCACACCTGCCCTGTGAGCTGGGCTCTGCTGGAGTCTGGCTCTGCTGGCATTCACATCTACAGCCAGGTCCTGAGGAAAATGGGGAGCATTCTTTCCTGGGGTATGCCCAGGAAGTCCCTGGATGGTGACATTTGGGAGTGGGTCAGGAAAGGCTGTTCTCTGCAGGTCTTGGAGCTCACAGCCCTTTCTGGAAGCCAGCATGCTCGTGGAGACAAGTGCAGGACAAGCAAGAGCCTCCAAAGCAGAGTGATGCCACACATCACACGGTCCCTAGAGAGCAGAGCAAAACCTCAGAGCTGCAGCTCAGAAATAAACAATGAAAATGAGGGTTTTGGAGTAAATTAATAAATAAACTGAGGCCATGCTCAAGGACAGACAAGAACTCATGACAACTGGCCCTACCTCCTCTTGGTGGCGAGCACATTTCCCTGATTGCACTCTTCCTCTTGAAAACACACCATCAGCAATGAAAACACCCTTTGAGAGCATCCCCAGCCTGCCAGCCTGGGGAGGATGTGCCTTGCTGTCAGACAGGGACTGAGTGGGAAAGCTGGGCAAGACCAGGCCCAGGGCACAGCCCCAGGGATCCTCAGAGAGAGAGAGAGAGAGACTCCAGGACAGCCCTTTGTGCCTTCATCCTGCCTCATCCTCATGCTGAGTCCAGGACAGCACAGAAATATTGGAGCCCTTGAGGGTCATTTACCACGTGACAGGTGTGACATTCAGAGCTGCTCAGAGACCTTTCCTTCTGCTTTCCAGATCAAGGAGAGCCTCACAAATCCTTTTTTGTGCTCAAGCATGCACCCCGTTCCTGGATGGCAGCTAGAAGTGTCAGCAACACTCCCAGGGTTAAATCCCTTCCCTTCCTGCTGCCAACAACAGCCTAAAGCTCCCCAGGAAATTCTTTGTTCCCTCCCCTCTACAATGGAGCCCAAAGAGATCCCAGGGCATCCCACAGTGATAATCCAGCCACATGCAAATTGTCTGAGGGCCTGTCAATTAACATTTGCAGTGGCTGGGGAAGGAAAAAGTTTCCTCTCAGCCATTTTTTGGCACTGCAACACTCCTCAGAGCCTGCAACACATCTCCAGTAGCACCACTGGGTAATGTTTTCAGTGGCCTTTTATTCTGTGCACAGGCTTTGGTAAAGATCCAGCACATGATCCCTCTACTCCAAACCATATTTTTCTGGTCTTCTATCAGTTAACTTTCTTATAAACACATATCCCACCTCAAAGCCCATTTTAATGGAGAAACCCCAACATTCTTAACAAGTTTTTAGTCTCTACTGGGCACGAAGAACCATCTCCTCAACAAAACCCAGGAACCTTCATGTAGTTAATTGAATTTCTTGTGACACACTTGCAGTTTCTGTCATTTTGCCTCTGGCGCTGGCATCCAGCCACAGTGGTGAGTCACTCAAAATTCCATTTCAAGGGTTAAATTTACATGTTTTACATAATGAGTACACACATTTTCCAGTTCCTACTAATTAAATTCATTGAGTCTTCTGTGACTCCACTGTCACTATGCAAATGAAGGCAACCTGACATTGTTGAGAGAGGCACAAGGCTGCTGGGTCCAACCCTCTGTCAGTCAGGCTCTGGAACACTGCCAGGCTTTTGCAGGGCTGTGGAGATGGCCCACACACAACAGCACCTACTTCTGGACCTCTGGGAAGTGGGGGAATGATAAAGTTTGGAAAAATAATAGTCTTTTCCAGATCTGTCATAGACCAGGACTGTCTCTGCACAAGCTGGGAAGCATCAGGACTTCAGCATTTGCCACTTGCTGGTTGCATATAAAAGTGCTCTTTAAAATACAATTTCTTACTGCAGTTTCTGTTGCTTGTCTTCAGTGGAATTCTGTGCTTGGAAGTTGTCAGAAAATACAGGGTCCTGCCTCCCAGCATCTGCACATTGCTAAATTTCTCCTGCAAAACATTCTTTTTCCTGAGTGCCCCTGGTTCTGGAGGAACACTGAAAAGGCATGAAAAGGCAGCAAGCTCTGGGAAGGACAGGCTTGGAGATATTTCACCTCAGACTGTGGCAGACTCCCAAGTGGCAGAAAATGCAGAATGAACCAAAGACATACTTGTAACAGAGCAATAGACAGAAAACAGAGCCAGCTTTCAGGGCCAGACAATGTCCCTGCCTGTCTCTGGACACCTCTCTGTCTCTATTCTGTTCTTGACTGGCATCTCCCTCTCTTTTGTCATTTAAACAGGCTGAGAGATGTGATCTTTAAATTACTGAGCCACCTCTGACAGCCCCAGCACCCTGGAACTCCTGCAAAAGGGTGTCACCTTCACATTCTCTGAAAAATCCCTTCACCAGGATTTCTTCTCCTGGGAAGCTGAGAAACCTCAGAGAAAAATGAAGACAAAAATTATCTGATTGCTTCTCCTGGGCTTTGGAATGTGGTTTGGACATTGTTTACCAATGGGTCATTGTTTGATTGGTTTCATGGGGATTGTTTTAACTTAATGACCAATCACCATCAGCTGTATCAGACTATGAGGAGAGTCATGAGTTTTTCTTTATTATCTTTTAGCCTTCTGTCTGTATCCTTTCTCTATCCTTTAGTATAGTTTTAGTATAGCATAACATAACATAATAAAATATTTCATATCATAATAAATTAGCCTTCTGAGAACAAGGAGTCAGATTCATTCCTCCCTGCCACAGGGGACCCCAGAAAATACCACAGAGGGAAACACCAGGTGACATCAAAGGGAAACACCAGGTGGCTGTGTCCTGCTCCTGCAGGCACTCCTGGGCAGATGTGCTGTTTCTGGCTGCTCTGGTGCCCCCTCAGAGCTGGGTGGCAGCAGGACACAAAGCCCAGCTGGCACAGTGACACCGTGTCCAGGTGCTGGTGGGTGCCCAGGAAATCCCAGCCTCCTCTGCTGGGAGCATCCCCACTTCAGACAATGGTTAGTGAAGACAAAATAGAAAATGCTCTTCTTAACTGGAGTTCTTGCACTCCAAATAGCCTCCTTACCAACCTCCTCCCCAAAGAGCTTTCAAGTTTAATTTCTGTACCTCTGAAACATGTATAATGCTGACTGAGGAAATCATAATCTTACCTTTAAAGTAATGAAGCAGACAGGATCACACAGAGATATCAAAGCCACCAAAAGACAAATCCAGGTCAAATGGGAAAAGGAAAAGAGAGAGAAAAATACACAGTTACATTTGTACTTCACTATGAGCACATCAGCTAAGCAGGAAAAAAAGAGACATTTTAATTCAATTTAGTTTGCTTTCTCTGATAAAGTAAAAACAATGGGGCAAATGAGAGTGACACAAAGTGCTCTTGTCTGCGGATAAAGATTGATGCAAATCATCCTTTGTGACACCACCATATCATCAAAGGAGTAACAGGCAGATATTTTGTGTGCTATGAAATTTAACCCAGGCACACAGACCATTCCAGCAGCAGTGCTGGGTGCAGAGGGAGGGAGAAGGAAGGGGGAGTATCAATAGATCTGTCTGCACACACTCAGCAGCACCAGCCCTTGGCCAAGCTCCAGTTCCCAGTGGTACCAGCCCAGCCCTCTGCATTTGCAGCTCTCCCAGAGCCCCAGGCAGAGCTCTAACATCCAGCCCCTTCTCCCTCTATTAGCTGGCTGCTTCCAGCAGAAATAAAGGCAAAGGCTTTGGAGACCTGTTAACACCAAAACAAAAATCTATAAAACAACACGAGTTTGGTGCAATGAAGGTGCAGGAAAGGGAGGGGAAGGATTACATGCAAGAAAAGAAACAAAGACTGTCTTAAGCCAGAAAATCTGTGAATTTCCTGGGGAATTCATCAGACTGAAAGGTTTCCAGTATTACTGAAGGAAGCTCAAGTCCTTTAACAGCCTCATCATCAGTGCTACAACACCATGGTAAAAGGTTTGACATGAGTGTCTGTGAATACAGGAAAAAAACCCAAGCAAATGGGAAATTCTTTCTCACAACACCTGTGTCCTCCCCATAATGCCTGTAATGAATTTGGCATAGCATGTTTGAATTATTTTTATAATTTTTTTTCCACTTTCAGTGATGATAAGAATTAGAAGCTTTTATTTATTTATTTATTTAAAAATCCTAAAAGGAACCTTTTCTGGGAAAGCAAAATCAAGCTGGCTTGAATATTAAAAAACTTTAATTGTTTCTATTTTTTTCTACTTGAGCTGCAATGCTTGACCCTAAAGGGCACACAACTAAAGAGCTGCTCCTCCAGAGAAATTAAGGCCATAATGTAAGAAAAGAAGATCACAGACAAATACAGAAAACAACTTTAAAGGTGCAAATGTGTCTGCCATGGTGGCTGGAGGAAGACATGCACTCCCTGGTCATGCCAGCCTTGAATGGAGGTGTCTCAGGTTGGAAACAGGAATATACTGTTCCTGTCTGTTATGGGAAAGGCAGTTCTCTGCTGTTCATGGGGCAGTTTTTTCTTTATCTCTCCCACAGCCAGCCCTCCCTCCAGGAGATCTCTGCTGTCCATGGCCACTGAGTGTCCCTGCAGGGCTGATCAAATCCCACCATCCCATGGGGAGATGCTCCACCCAGGGGAGGAGCCAAGCATTCCTACCTGGATCCAATCTGACCTGGAACAGCACAGCAGCCTTTGCCCACTGCATTCCCAGAGAAGCAGCTTTCTCCTGCCCTGCATTCCCAGAGGGAGAGCAGGCCCATCTCCAGCAGCCCTGGAGCTCCAGAGGAAAACTCCCCCCTTGTGCAGGATCCCTGCTCCAGCAGAACCACAGCTGGCACTGCAGGAGGGCTGAGCCCCCCTGGGATGGGACTGTGCCACCAGCCTGAGCCCCCCTGGGATGGGACTGTGCCACCACCCTGAGCCCCCCTGGGATGGGACTGTGCCACTACCCTGAGCCCCCTGGGATGGGACTGTGCCACCACCCTGAGCCCCCTGGGATGGGACTGTGCCACCACCCTGAGCCCCCCTGGGATGGGGCTGTGCCACCACCCTGAGCCCCCCTGGGATGGGACTGTGCCACCACCCTGAGCCCCCCTGGGATGGGACTGTGCCACCACCCTGAGCCCCCCTGGGATGGGACTGTGCCACCACCCTCACACACGGGCCAGCTCCTGCTCTCACTCTGCCAGTGTTGGTTTGTATTGCTGAATTTTTATTTTATTTTTTAATTTTCTTCCCTAAAAAAGAACTGTTATTCCTACTCCCATATCTTTGCCTGAGAGCCTCTTAATTTCAAGATCATAACAATTCAGAGGGAGGGGGTTTGTATTTTCCATTTCAGAGGAGGCTCCTGCCTTCCTCAGCAGACACCTGTCTGTTCAAACCAAGTCAGGAGGTAAGGAGACCCTTGGTGCAGCTGGGTCAGGGTGCTGACTGTGTCCCAGCCCAACATGCTGCCTGGCTGCAGTTCAAAATAATAAATAAGTAAATATTATTTATTTTAGGTGCTCCCTGCTGGGAGCACCCTGCAGCCACGCACAGGTGTGGGGAGGAGCAGATGAGTTTCAGAGATGATGCTCCCTCTCACCCAGTGTGAGGCTGTCAGGAGAACCAGGGCCTTCTGCCAAAGCAATTCTGGCAGAGTATTCTTCCATCCACCTTTTTTCTGTTCATGAAAAAAGACAGGAGGAAATGAAATCTTGGCTAAAGTCCCTGTGCTGAAGGACCCAACGGGGTGGAGAGAACAGAGCTCTAAATGAGTTCCAGTTATGATCTCACCCCTCAGTAACTACTGAGCAAAGATGAACGAGAAATGAGCAAGGGCATGAGCAATGAGACATACATTTCATATGGTCACAGAAAGGAGGGGGAACATGAACTGTGTCTGACTTCCACCCCAAAACCTTCACAGGCTGGCTGTTACTGCCCTGACACTCATCCACGTACTGAATTCACTCAGGGAATTCAATCCTTGACAAGGATGTAGTGAGAATGGAGGAAAGAGGCTCAGAAAACCCACAGCAATTGTTAGAGTGAGCCCTGTAAGGCAGGAGGACCCAAAGGGTCTGGAGTTTGGGCAGAGAGTTGGTCTGAGAGCTCCCCCCTCCCACTGAGATCTGTCTCCAAGGGGTTTCTTGTCTCTGGGCTGGGGGAAAACCGGTCTGAATGGGATGGGGAGTTGGGTAAGAACTTATTTCACAAGATTATTTATCTCTCCTTCTGTCTCAGCAGAGCCCTGTGGCTCAATTTCCCCATGAGGAGCTGGAACAAACTATGGAGCACGTGTCCTCTGCTGTGGGGCTTGGAACAGAGCACAGGGATCAAGGAAATTCCCTCTCTCTAAGGCACTCTGATGCTTGGAGGTACAATGTTGAGGCTGCACTACAGAGCTGGCAGAAGAAGAGTCCTACCCAACTAACTCCACAAAAAGATCCCATTTTCTAGGTGAACATGCAATGTTTTGTGTCTCTCCAGTTTTGCTTCCATCTGTGGAAAATGCTGCACTATTGAAAGGTGACACATAAAGGCAAAATGGAATTATTAGTCTTTATTCCCGGGCCAAGCCCGGAATGACCTCAGTGAACATGGGATGCTTATAAAGAAAACAACATATGTGATAACAGCCAGACAATTCAGAGCATGTCCTGCTGCAGGGTCAGAGGAACCTTGATAGAACATCCCTAAAACCACCCTGCAGCATCCCTGAGAAACTGGCAAAGACTAAGTGTGGCATTCACATTCTCTGAAATAATCCCTTCACTCAGGGTTTTTCTCATGGGAAGCTGAAAGGCAGCGAGAGAGACTTCAGAGAAAAGGAAAACAATTCTTATCTCATTTGCTTCTCCTGTGCTGATGTGGAATGTGTTTGGAGATTGTTCACCCACAGGTGATTGTTCCATTGCATTCTGCTGGGAGTTGTTTTCACTCTTTGGCCAACCAGGGCCAAGCTGTGTCAGGGCTCTGGAGAGAGTCAGGAGTTTGCATTATTATCTTTTTAGCATTCTGGAAGTATCCTTGCTGTATTCTTTAGTGTAGCATGGTATTCTTTAATATAATACAGTATCATAAAGTAATAAATTGGCCTTCTGAGAACATGGGGTCCTCCTCACCATTTCCTTCCTTCCTCGGGGCCCCTGTGCATTTACAATAACCAAGGGTTCCAGAAGGCAGGCAGGAAGCTGAAGCCTGGGAGAGCTGCAATTCAAGACACCCAGGAGGTGGCTGCACATCCAGCAGCAAAGCCCTCAGCAGGCTCCTGGGCCAGCTGCTGCTGATGCCACGTGCCAGGCAGGGAAGGGCAGCCAGGCTGTGGCAGGGGGCTTGGGAAGGAGGGAAGGGGGACACATGGTGACAGTGAGAGCTGGCACTGTGAGCACCCTGCTGCCTGTGTCCCCTGCACATCCAGCTTCCCCTGGCTGCTCCCACCTCTGTGGCCATGGCCAGCAGAACCTGGGGAGGCAGGAGCCCTTGGGACAGGTGTGCTGCATTGCCCCTACCAGCTGCAAAGGG